>NC_052485.1:7649895-7977883 GCF_009730915.1 Dioscorea cayenensis subsp. rotundata | reverse complement strand
GAATTCAAAATCCGGTCGTTAGACAGGTAACTATCCCACATATAAATCTGATTAGATGTATATACTTGAAATTTCTAGTTCTGAATTTCTGAAATTTTTGAGAAAAATACTTATTATTTCAATTTATATTTTGAATTACTTTTTTTTTTTGCAATTTGTATGCAAGTATTTAGTTTGGAAATGAATTGGAATTGTTTTAATCTGAAAACGGGATTATCAAATTTCTGTATTCTGTTCTAATAAATGTTTGCACGTTACGTATTTTGACATAGCAACTTGTAGTCCCCACCTAACTTTGCAATAACAGTTTCATTGGGGATTAAACATTGACCGTGTCAATATGTATCTGTGAAATATAAACTATAGTTTCCCACCGTTCCGTTGGTGAAGAATAACGGCTTTTGATAATTCTAGCTCGGGTCACCGAAGGTAAACATATGACCTCTGACATTTTGTTTTAGCAATAGTTATTTGTAGGACATATATGCTTGACTTTTTGATCAGTTATGTTTTATTGAAAAAAAAAAAACCTTGACTTCTAAATTTGATTATGATAAACTTGTATTTTATTATATTTTGTTTGAGTTTTGAAATTTTGAAACTATTATGATCCTGGTATGTTTAGTGGGTACTTACTGGGCTGTCAAGCTCATAATCTGTTGTTTAATTTTTTTTCAGATCACAAGTTTAATAGCTCACAGCTTTGAGAATCAGGTTTTGAGGCATTGCACCCCTACTTGGTCTCGGCCTTGTAGGTGTGTGGCCGTTTGTTGGCGCACCTGATCTGGCGAGCCGGGTTCGGAGCGTGACAATAATATTAAAGTGCATCTGAGTTTTAAGCCAAGCAGGAAATGAAGTGCCTATTATGCATAAATTTTAGATGTACTTGAGGGTGGCTAGAATCCACCATCTTGCTATAATTATGATTATTAGTAATGTTAGATGTATTATTGTATTGTATTTGTATGTATACATGTATATTTATGTATAGAAATATATGTATACTTATCATGATTATATGTAGACCCAAAGGGCCACTCTTGTAACTTGTTCAAGGCATGTACACTTGGTCCACTATCTTTCCTTCTTTTTCTTCTTCCTCTAACATGTTATCAGTCGCCTAGGTTTCTCCGGTCACCGCCGTCGGCTGCCATCGCCGACTCTCTCTCTTTTTTTCTCTCTCTTGCTAGTCCCCTCTCTCACTTGCCACGCCGGCTCTCTCTGTCACTCGCCGACCAGCTCCTACATTCTTTCTCACCTAGTTATTTCTCTAAAAAAAAACCTAGACCTAGGCCACTCTGTCTTCCCTTGCAATTCTCTATCACCGATCACTTCCCTCACCGGCCAAAACTCTCCATCATCATTTCATTCATTCATTACCAAAAAGAAAAACACTCTTTTAAAGACTCAAGCCTAGAACTAACTTGTCAACCATGTATCTCTCTTTTCACTAACATTAAAGCAAGTTCCATTTCTTTAGCCTTTGCAAAAGCACTTGGGTGCAGTTCAAAATCTGAATTTGCTTCACCAACCAATTTTGCTCATGCCTAGTCCACACTGGCATCCACCACCAACTCTCAGCTCGCCATAGATCCTCCATCACATAGCCCGACAACTTTTTTTCTTTTTCCTTGGCATGCTTTTCAATGGCATCTGGTCTGAAGCATCTTCCAAATAGCATGTGACAACTTTGATTGGGCCCCATCGTGAGTAGAGGATTTATTTATTTATTTATTTATTTTTCACCTTGCAAGGGACAAACATGCTGGGCCAGTCCTTAATTAGAGAATGTTTCCACTTAGTGGATGGCAAACATATGATGGTCCCCATCATATATATATTTTTTAAATTTTAAAAAATAAAAATATTAAAACAAAACAAAGCAAAACAAAAAAAACACAAAAATAAGAAGGGAAAAACAAAAAAAATGGATGTTTCTGGACCCGCTTTTGTTCGTGTTGAAGGAACATGCCTCCCGGTTTCCTCCACAGGGTGGGTCAGTACTCTCGCTGCCTCCCGATTTTCTTCTATACTTCCGCATGTCGCTCGCCCTACCGTTTCATCACCGGTTCTACCTATTCTTCCAACACCTCATTTTACACAGGTTTCTACTACTTCGCTATCTCCTGCATATCAGTAGTTTTTAGCTATGTTCCGACAGTTCCAGTAGTCCTATCTGGTAGACTCCACCTCTTCCACTGGACATGCGAATTTCACTCAAGTTGCTCCATCTGCTTCAGGTAGCTTCTGTCCTCTCTGGTTTCTTGATTCTGGTGCTTCTCTCCACATGACCCTTGATGCCATTCATCTTTAACATTCCCATTCACCATCTCATGTCACCCGTGTTCATACTGCTGATAACACACTTCTTCTTGTTTCCTCTACTGGTCATTTCCCCTATAGTGCTTTCTTGATTCCTTCAGTCTCTCATGTTCCTCGTTTATCCATGAATCTTCTATTTGTTAGCCAACTTACTGATTATAATTATCTGGTTATCTTTGACCGTACCTTATATCATGTACAGGATAGGAGTGGGACGGTGATTTGAACTGGATGTCGTCAAAATGGAGTTTATGACTTGGATTCCCTTCGTCTTCCATCTTCACCTAGACCCTTTCATCACTGTTATACTGTTGTTCTGTCTCATCATAAGTGGCATCATTGTCTTGGCCCCTTATGTCCATCTCATATGTTATCCCTTGTTCGTCATGGTGTTTTAGGAGTTCTTTCTCCTCCTTCTGATGTCATCTGCATTGGCTGTAAATTTGGTAAGCAACATCAATGTCGTCCTTATCCTGTAAGTGTGTCTCAGAGTACTGCTCCTTTTGAACTTATTCACTCTGATATTTGGGGCACTACTCCCTTTGTCTCTAAAGGTGGTCATCACTATTATGTTCCTTTTATACATGATTACACTCGATTCACCTGGCTTTATCTTATGCCTCACAGTAGCTAATTATTGTTTATCTATCGCTCTTTTTCCGCTATGATCCACACCCAGTTCTCTGCCTCTATTAAGACTTTTCGGTTTGACGCTGGCGGTGAATACACCTCTCATGCTTTTAATTCCTTTTTGTCTTCTAAAGGCATCTTGCCTCAGTTATCTTGTCCTGAGGATCATCCTCAGAATGGGGTCACTGAACGCAAGCATTGTCACATCTTAGAAATGACACGTGCTTTTCTTCTAGGTGCCTTTCTTCCCCCTCATTTCTGCGCTGAAGCTATCAACGCTGCTGTTTATCTCATTAACCTACAATCCTCCTTTTATCTTAATGGTCGTAATCCAGGTCAATGTCTTCATGGGGCACCCCCCGCTATGATCATCTTCGTGTTTTTGGCTATCGCTGCTTTGTTTTGCTCTCACCTCGGGAGAGAACAAAGCTAACAACCCAGTCTGTTTCTTGTGTTTTTCTATGATTTAGTTTTGAGCATAAAGGTTATCGTTGTTATGATCCCGTCACTCATCGTATTCGCATCTTCCATGATGTCATATTTGATGAGTCCACACCTTTCTATGCTTCTTCTTCTTCCACTGAGTCTATATCTCCCTTTGTCCCTCTGTCCTTCCTTTCTCCTACCCCTTCAGCTGAGAATGCTCCCCCTGTATCTTCCTCTCCTCCATCCTTCGATCCTCCTACAGAGTTTCTTTCTCATTCCTCTCTTGACCCCTCTTATCCTTCATCTGTTGAGTCTCCTACAGTATCTCCCTATCCCTTATTTGTCGAATCTCCTGTAGTGTCTTCATCTTCTCCCTCACCCATCTATTCGCCTTACATACCACTGTCGAGATCCTGCAGAACCTCCATCGTGGCTGGTCATTTCTGACACCTCTCCTACTACTAATCCGACTCCTGAGGTACCCTCACATACTTATTCTTTACGTAATCGCTCTACTTTATATCCCCCTGTTTGTTACGCTTCTGCTAGTACCAGCATTTTAGGTGTCTTTGAGCCAGGTACCTATTGGGAAGCAGTTCAATTACTTGAGTGACAGACTGCCATGGCAGAGGAGCTTGATACTTTGACTTGGACTCATACATGGGATCTCGTTCCCCTTCCTTCTTATGCCGTTCCCATCACCTATTGTTGGATTTACCATGTGAAGACTCGTTCTGATGGGTCCCTCGAGCATTATAAAGCGCGTTTGGTTACTAGTGGCTTTTAGTAGGAGTATGGCCGCGGCTATGAGGAGACTTTTGCTCCAGTAGTCCACATGCACACTATACGTACTTTGGTTGCTGTTGCGGCTGTTCGTTATTGGGTTCTTCATCAGCTTAATGTGAAGAATGCATTTCTTCATAATTACTTGAAGAAAGAGGTTTACATGATTCCTCTCCCTGTCCTTATAGTGCCTCTAGGGTCTGTTTGTTGTTATCGTCACTCTCTCTATGGGCTCAAAAGGCTCCACGAGCTTGGTTTGGGAGGTTCAGCACTGTGGTTGAGGCTACTAGTTTCACTCCGAGCATACATGATCCGACAGTCTTCATTCGCTCTTTCCATCGTGGTCTGATCATTCTTCTTCTATATGTAGATGACATGATCCTTCCTGGCGATGACTTTGCTCACATTACCTTAGTGAAGCAGAAGTTATATGAGACTCTTTTGATGACTGATCTAGGTCCGCTTCGTTACTTCCTTGGTATCGAGATCACTTCTCATCCTGGCATTATACTCATGACCTACTTGCTCGCTCTGGTTTGACTGATACCCATATTGCCACTACAATGATGGAGTTACATTTATAGCTTCGTGCTTCTGATGGGATTCCCTTAACTGATCCTTCTCGCTATCGACATTTGGTTGGCAGTTTGGTCTACTTGGCCGTCACATGTCCTAACATATCACATGCAGTTCACATTCTCAGTCAGTTTGTTGCGACAACCACTTATGTTCATTATGTTCATCTTATTCGGGTACTGCGATATCTTCATGGCACTGTATCTCGTGGTTTGTTCTATCTTTCCTATTTACTCTCCAGCTGCAGGCCTATTCTGATGCTACCTGGGCTAGTTCTCTTGATGATCGGGTCTCTATCACTGGTTATTATATCTTTCTTTGATCTTCTCTTGTTGTTTGGAAGACCAAGAAACAACCTACCATTACCAAGTCTAGTGTTGAGGATGAGATTCGTGCGTTGGCTTCTATCGTCCAGAAGGTGCTCTTGCTACGTTCGATTCTTTAGGACTTTGGTATACCGATTACCTCTCCTATTCCTATTCACCGTGACATTACTGAAGCCCTTCAGATTGCTGCAAATCCGGTCAAGCATGAGCTGACCAAACATATTGGTGTGGATGCACACTTCACATGATGCCATGTACGTGCTCAGACTGTGTCATTTCACTATCTTCCAACAGAGGTCTAGGTGGCTGATTTTTTCACCAAGGCGCAGACACGTGATCAATATCTATTCATGTTATCCAAACTCAAGACGCACAATCCGCTTTGAGTTTGAAGGGGGATGTTAGATATATTGTTGTATTGTATCTGTATGTATACATATATATATATATATATATGTATAGACATATATGTATACTTATCATGCTCAGACCCAAAGGGTCACTCTTGTAATTCGTTCAAGGCATGTACACTTGTTCCACTATCTTTCATTCTTCTTCTTCTTCCTCTAACAAGTAATACTTATGTGGCTATGAGTATTGATATGCTATTAGCTTATATATCATCCTTTTGCATTTTGAGTATGCTTAATTAGAATTTTAAGTGCTTTCTATATAGGTCTAGTACCTCAAGAACCTTGTCAGGAGCATTGGGGGTTATGATATGAGAGTGGTCCGACCAAGTTTTAATAGTATGTATTCTAGCTATTTTGATATATATAATAAGAAAATTTTCTATCTTCCTTGAGAAATTTGCAAAGTTTTCTGCATGAGTAGTTCATGCTTTTGTTTCTCGAATGAGATTATAAATGGCACTATTATTTGCATGTATATTTTCTTTATAAAGAAAAGCAAATATTTGATATCCAATTGATTTATGGAAAGATATGAAAGTAGAAAGCACGCGCTAGCAAATTAATGCAAGATGTATGTGATAATTATTATTGGAAAAGTTTTTTTTCTTATGTATGATTATGCTTAACTTTAAATTTTTCTTGTTTAGGAAGTTTTGAAAATCTATTTTGGTTACTATCTAGGTTAGAAAGTATACACTACATGATTATATCCTGTCTTGATCCTATCATGGTTGGGAAATTCTGAAGTTACTTAGATACCATCAAATTTTGAAAACCATATAATATATGCTCTTACTTTGTGATGGTTATGTCAAACTCAGAATACTATCAGTATTGGGTATCCCTTTATGCTAGAAAATTTTGAACATACTTATTACATATGTATATACATATTTATCCATTTTAGATAATTGTAAAAACAATTTTGTTGCATATCTATATATATATATATATGTAAATGTTCTGTTATATAAGTATTTATTCCTAAGTATGTCCATGTAATCCTATACATATATATATAAATAAATGTTTCTAGAATACCTTGATAGTTCTCTTACTTTGATTTACAGTTGCCACCCACTGACTATTTATCATTATTGAGGTATGTCTCTATTTTGGCTAAACTATCAAACTTTACAAGCTTATATTATTGTACAAAGAAAAGAAAAAAATCTAATAACTTCAAAGTTTACCATCTTTGCTTTTTTGTTATTAAAAAACATATTTAGAATCATTCATTAAATTTATAATTTAATGTTTAATTGTGACAATTGGGAACTTGTTATGGTAATTATGTTTCCACTAACATTTAATATTTGCAACAATTAATACATACAAAAATATTTTTCAAAACTACTAAAAAAAAGTGACATGAGTTTTTTTATTGCTTTGCCACCATTCAAGTGGGTTTATTTAATATCCATGTTGATGTTATCAATAAATTGGAAGTTGATATTCAATTATTATCTATCTATATATATCTATTCCTAATAATAGACAAAACTGATGTAGCCAAGTGGATCAGTTGCTTTTTTGGTAAAGAGGAGGTCATGGTATCCAAACCCATGGTATACATCAATTTAAAAAAATAAAATAAAAATTATAAAGTTATAAAAACAAAATCAATCCGCCAAGTTGGACCCGCCGATTCACGGGTTGGGAAATATCCAACTCGTAATCGGGCCCGCTACAGTGCGAGCAAGTTACGGGTTACCGACTCGGCCAGTCGTGTCACTTGAACTCGCGACAGGTTTCCACGAGCCGCGCTGGGCCAAAAATCGGCATATGCCCCTTCTACCCCTTACCATTTATTCAAACTATCGAATTAAATTTTAATAATAATAATAATAATTCATAATTCATTACAATACAATATTTAAACACATATCTATAAATTCAAAATTACATAACATATCACAAAACATATTAAAAATGACATTAGAATGTCCTTGATACGATTGATATAATTGTTTGCTAGGAAAATTCCCTTGCTTTGGTTTTGGTTTTGGTTTTCTTTTTTCTTTACAATTTTGATGGTTGTAAGGCAATATTACATGTGGACATAATTTGAAACAAAACAGTTTAATTAATGAAATTATAACATCATGCAGAGAGTTTTTAAGATAAAATAAATAAAGCAAATGCAAATGAAGTAATACCCAGCATAAAAACTATTAAAAAATGAAAATAAAAAATAGAATATAAATGAAGAGGTAAAGAAAATTTAATTACACGATAATAGATATCACAACCTCTTCTATAGCTCATTAAAAAAATTAAATCAATGATCATATTTTAGAAATACATCTAGTTTCTGGAGTTTCAATTTCTTTCATCATTTAATTATCTTCTATATTTTGATATTTTTAATCTTTTTTCTAATTTAGATATAATCCAAGATAAATGGTAGGTTTCAATTATGATTTGCAAATTGACAAACAAAAATTATGATTTGATAACTCCCTATAGGCATACATTTATCACAAAACAAATAATTTTCAATCATTATAATTGATTTTAAAAGGTTTTATGGAGTATTTACAAAATTAATGAAAGCAATTAAACTTTTATATTACTAATTTCATAATTAATTCAAATAAATATTTAATTTAAGTGAGATAATATTTAAAAAAAATCATAATTATTCCTTAAAATGCTCTTAAGCTAGATTATTCATCTACTTTAAATATATGTATAGATTATCCTAATAGTCAATATTAATGTTTTCGAAAAAATTATTTTGATGCATAATTATTTATTTTAAATTATATAATCACATTAAAATTATATGTAACAAATTAATTTATATAAAATAACAAGTTGATTGATTTTCATTGGCATCTATTTAGGATTCAACTGTAACTCTACCTTTTCTGTTTACGTTTCACTATCTTGGTTTTTGTTTTAAAGTTTTTCCTATATCTACTATTTATATTCTATATAGTTTCAAATTTTATAAATATCTAGTGAGATTTTGAATAGAAGTGCAATTGTTAATTAAGTAATTCTCATAAGTTTGTAAATTAATTAATTTATATATCTAATTGATCTTTTATTAGTATCTCGTTGACCACGGCCTATAGGAACCAGGTTTATCAAATGTAGATATAAAAATTAATTAAAATTCAGAATAATCTATTAAAAGAAAATTTAAAGTATTATTTTCAAACTAATCACTATGAAAATGGATCTTGGGTAAATTGTGGGTAAATGCTTAGCTTAATGAAAAATTATACATATAGAATTGTGGGTAAATGATTAGCTTAATGAAAAATTATACATGTGTGTGTGTGTGTGTGTGTGTGTGTGTGTGTGTGAGGGTACGGGTAGGGGTATACCCTTATAAGACCTGTGTAGGCTAGAAAAATAATAGGTAGGGTATAGATTGTCATCTCTAGGCAAGGTAGTCTTATTGGAGGACATGTGTATATATATATATATACATATAAAGGGGGTGGAGGAGTTTGATCACATAGAGCAATTTGGGTTTAGCAATAATCACTCTCAAATTCGAATATTTATCTTGTCATTGCTAATTAACTAGGCTGAAGAATGGAAATAAAGGCTAGCCCTAGCATACCAACCTGACCAACTACATCAAATGAACTTTGATCCTGATGATTTTGATCCAAGGCCTATTATCAAGCCGGGTGTTGGTTATGCTAGTGATGGTGCTCGCCACCTACCTCTCGAACAAGCAGCCGAAAGTGATGAGTACACTAAGACTGTGTTTGTTTGGCCGAATTTTAAAGTGTATGTAATTGGAATTACAAGATCTTTTAAAATATGATATTTGTTTGGTTGGATTTAAAAAAATCAAAGTAGTTAGAATTACAGTGGTAAGGAATTTTGTTGGATTTGTAAAATACGCTCAAATCGGGCATAGTTTAAACTCCTGCACTTTAGAATCTAATGAGAGTTTTGCACGTGATGTTACATGCAAGTCAAGAAATTCTTATCTTTTTTATTGTTTCTCAGACATAGATCTTGGCAGGACAACAAAAAATCTAGTTTACTTTACTCCTAAATTAACTGGTTCATCTCCATCTTTGTTTTCTTTTTTTAACTTTTAAATTCCCCCTTTTCTAAGTTTTTATTATTTGTAAATTTTTATCTTTAATTTTTTGTTTGGTAGGCTAAGATCTTCCATCATGTAGAATAAAGTATCAGATATTATTATATTTTATCTTAATATAAATTGAAAAAAAAATAAAAAATAAAGACATAACATTATTTTATCTTAATAATAAAGCCTTGTTATTATATTTTTTATCAATACTATGCCTTAAAAAATCATAAATTGTGTAATATGTTGAATATAATTATTAAAAATATATATTAAATTGTAATGAAAACATAATTATATATTAAAATATATAATTATATACATAATTATTTTTGTTACCAATAGTAACATTTAATTGTTCATTTATAATTAATAACACTTACTGTTAAATCAAGGTGGGGATAACCTCACAAGGGTATTTATATCCTAGAAATAGATCTAACCAAACACATATTTTGAAAATCCAAATTTTCAAATCTTTCCAACAAACAAAAAATCATAAAAACCAACAATTTCAAATACAGTCAACAAAACACTAGACTTAACTCTCCTACATTTTCAAATTTAGGATTTACATATACACTATTGTGCAATTTGTTTGAGGGGATTTTAAACTCAATCTATTTGGAATTACAAGATTCTCTAAAAAATCTTCAGTTTATTTGGTGGGATTTAAAAAGTTGACATAGTTGTAAGGGCAATTGACCCACTTTTGAGTGGAGTTTGGAATACAGCCAATTTGAGCGTATTCCAAACTACGAAAGTTGAAATGCTTATCAAGAGGCAAGTGAAAATCTATTTTTATGTCATTTTCAATTTTCAAAAATTATTTTATTATTTATAGAAAAGATCTAAATTGATTATATATTTTAATTTTAAAATTATAAAGTTTATAATTTTTTTTATTTTGTACTAAAATTCAAAATGTTTATTTTAAATTTGTGTTGTTATTGAAGAATAATTAATAGTATATACTATATTTAATATAAATATTAAACATAATAATATATTTCAGTAACTAAATATATTGTTTATTTTATTATTAATAAAACCTGAAACTATATACCAAATTCAAATTTGTAAATCCTTCCAACCAAACACAAAATTTTATAATCCCGTATTCCAACTACATCAAACCAAACACTAGATTTAACACTACTTGTATTTTTAAATACAGTAATTACAACTATATTATAATTGGAAATCCATTGCATTTTCAACTACATCTAACAAAATACCATCTAAGTATACTTCACCCAAACATGCATCCGAAAGTGATGGGTTCACTGAGTATACACCTCCCGAACACACACCCGTAAGTGATGAGTTCACTAAGTATACACCTGGTGGCAATGGCCGCCATGACGACTGTCGTAGCAGGAATGACTTCTGATGCAGCGGTATACTTGAAACCCGTTGATTCGCCTTCGAATGCCCGGTAACAAGTTGTCCAAACCCTGTTGATCAAAGATAGCCAGGAATTGGAAAAAAAGAGTAAATCATATTACTCAAGAAATAGTGATAACAAACTGATTCTTCTCTTGCCCGTAGGCTTACATTAAATAGACGATAATAGCACTAAGAAAAGAGATAATTCAAAATTTTAGCAAAAATAGTATATTCTCAAATATCAGCAAGAAATAAAAGATCTAACAAAATAAAGACTATTGTCACAAACGGCTCACAAATCAAAGATTTCTATCCTAAGATATGAGGAAATCAATTATTACTAGAAACGGCAAAATTAGGGTTTTTGAGGCCTAATCGATGGAATTTGGCCAAATTTTGGTATGACTCACAAGATTGTGGGACATAAACTGTGACTTTTGTTCCTTGATCCGTTTCCCATCAAATAGACCCGGCACAACCATAAAATCCCGTCGCCCGCCAAATTATCAAAATGCCTTGCTTCGTATTTCTCCATGTACGCACATGTGACGTCATCTATACGCCAGTTATCATTCCCCCTAGGAAGGAGAGAATTCGCCCTTGAATTGTCGTCGTCGGAAGAGTCACTGTAATAGGGTATCAAGTGCTTGACATTAAAGACATCAACCGTCCGGATGTGGCTCGGGAGCTGAAGTCGGTATGCATTAGGATTAATCTTCTCAATGACCTCGACGGGTCCAATTTTCTTGGCCTTAAGCTTGTTGTACTCTCCAGCTGAAAAACGCTCCTTGGACAACACAGCCCACACAAAGTCTCCAACCTCAAACTCAACATGGCGGCGCCGCTGGTCGGCATGTTGCTTGTAACGTGTGTTGGAGACATTCAAGTTGTCAAGAACGGTCTTGTGAATGTTCTATAAGCTCGTTACAAAGTCAGCCGCTTTCCCATGGATCCGAGTCTTCACTAGAAGGGCAATCAAGTCGAGGGGTCCATGAGGTATTACCGAGTACACCACCTGAAATGGACTGAACCCCGTGCTTCTATTTGTAGCATGGTTATGAGCAAATTCTGCCTGACTCAATCTCACATCCCATCCTTTAGGATGATCTCCCACAAGACAACGAAGCAAGTTACCCAGGGAGCGGTTAACAACTTCAGTTTGTCCATCCGTCTGAGGGTGATAGGCACTACTAAGGTTGAGTTGAGTGTTCACCATCTTCCACACACTTCGCCAAAAGTGGCTAAGGAACAGTATATCTCGATTAGAGACAATTGTGGATAGTAGGCCGTGGAGGCGATAGACATCACGGAAGAATAGCTGGGCTACATTGATAGCATCCGTCGTCTTCTTGCAGGGAATGAAGTGCACCATCTTGGAAAAACGTTCTACTACCACAAAGATAGAGTCGTTACCACCTGAGTACGCGCCAGACCTAGCACAAAGTTCATACTGATGGCTGGCCATGGCTAAGAAGGTATTGGTAATAGCATATAGAGGCCAGCATTGGTTGCGCCCCTTTTTGAGATCTGACATATTCGGCATCGTTGAACAAACTTTTCAACATCCTTACGCATGCCTGGCCAGAAGTAGGGAGACTGAATCAACTGGAGCGTTCTATCTCTCCCCACATGGCCTTCATCGTGTAGCTCCCTGATAATTTGTACGCATAAACTACAATCTGGAACACAGAGTTGGTTTCCCTAGAATAAGAAACCATCCTGGAGTAGAAAATCCGTCCATTTTGCTGCCTGTAGATCTAGGAGGATCTCCGAGAAATATGGGTCAGTCACAAACAAATCACGAAAGGAGTCAAAACCAGGTATCTCGACTCGCAATGTGACCAGAAGGTTGCTTCGTCTACTGAGTGCATCCGCCACACGGTTAGAGCGCTTGATAGCCTGCACCACAGCATAAAACTCGACATCATAGGTGCTGTAATTCAAGCGTGCTCCCGACAACTTCTCACTGAAAAATGTAATAGGTCGCCCTTGCTAGCTTAGGACACCCCCAATGCCCACCTTGGACGCATCTGTGTGCAGCTAAAATGGATGGGTGAAGTCAAGAAGTGCCAAGACAAGGTCGGTGGTCAAGCGTTCCTTCATCAACCGGAAAGTAGCCTCGGCGTCGGCAGTCCATGTAAATTTGCTACCCTTCATGCACTCAGTCAATGGTGCCATGATGCTACTGAAGTAAGCGATGAACCGCCGATAGAAGGATGCAAGGCCGTGGAAACTTCGGACCTCGGTGATAGTTGTTGGAGTTGCCCAATCTTGTATCGCCTTGATCTTGGCCTCGTCTACTTGTATACCTTCTCCTGAAACAACATAACCAAAAAATAGTACCTTAGATGTGAAGAAAACACACTTTTTCTTTACCTCATAGAACTGTTGGGATTTAAGAGTGATAAGGACATCTCGAACATGCACAAGATGCATCTTCTCATCGGGGCTATAAATGAGGATGTCATCAAAATACACGACTACAAATTTGCCAATGAATGGACGCAGGAGTTGGTTCATGACCCTCATGAATGTGCTAGGGGCATTGGAAAGCCCAAAAGGCATCACCATCCACTCGTACAACCCTTCACATGTCTTGAATGTAGTCTTTCACTCGTCACCAGGCTGCACGCGAATCTCGTGATATCCGCTCTTCAAGTCTAGGCGCGTGAACACCGTAGCCCTGCTAATCTGGTAAAGTAGATCATCTAATCAAGGAATAGGGAACCTATACCTGATAGAGATTTTATTGATGGCCCGGCTGTCCACACACATGCACCAAGTGCCGTTTTTCTTTGGTGTCAACAAGGCGGGAACCGCGCATGGGCTCATGCTCTTGTGGATATGCCCCTTTGCCAACAGTTCTTCTACTTGACGCCTTGGTTCTTCATGCTCCCTCGGACTCATCCTATAGTGTGGTCGGTGTGGTAAGACAGAGCCAGGCTGGTGCTCTATCTGATGCTATATATCCCTCAGGGGTGGAAGGCCCCTGGTAAATCTTTAGGGAATACTTCTTGGAACTCGTCAAGTAAAGGAAGAACAATTTCTGGAAACTCCGGCGACTCCAAGCCTTCAATGATTGCTTTTTCAAGCAAAACATAAGTAGTGCCTGAATCCTATAACTCTCCCGAATGGCGCATAGGACAGCAAGTTGGTGTTGGTGGCGTTTGGTGCTTCCACGGGCTTGTTAGGTACCAACACTATCTTCACACCATTATAGACGAAGCTATAAGAATTTGCGAGGCCATCGTGTGTCACCTTTTGATCGTATTGCCAAGGCCTATCCAACAATAAATGGCAGGCATCCATAGGTACAACGTCACACCATATTTCATCTCTGTACTTTAGGCCAATCGAGAAAGTGATCAAAGCGCGCTTGCTAACCATAAGCTCGCCGCCCCGCTTAAGTCAAGCCAGCTTGTACGGTGTTGAGTGTCACTCAATGGTAATATTTAGCTTCTGTACTGCTTCAACAGAGATAATGTTCTTACAGTTACCTGCATCAATCACAAACTTGCATACCTTCCCAAGAATCATACATGTGGATTGGAAGATGTTAGATCGCCGCCAATCATCTTCCGTAGCCCTGGGCATCAAGCAGGATCTTCGTACGACCAAGGCCGCACCAACGTCACCTTCAACAATTTCCTCATCAAGGACATCTTCATCAAAGACAGGAGGAATAATTTCTCTCGTATCCTCTTCTTCCTCGGCAAGCATAACTCCCTTTTCTGCCTTCTTGCAATTTGCTTGACGATACCCCTTTTCTCCACAGCTGAAACACTGAATGGTGCTATTAGCTCCCCTGGTCAAGCTAGTTCTTGTAGAACGCTCAGCAGTAACTCCCCCTCAGGCTGGTCTACCCGTAGTAGAGGGAATCAGATGGCCTCCTTCATGTGTGTTCCCAAAACTTAATGGGACTGAACGCCGCTATTGTCTCTCAGTAATCAAAGCTTGCTGATGGACTGCCGAGATGGAGACTGGGTCAAACAGGTTGACGGTCTCCTAGATCTGGGTCTACAAGCCGCTAATGTACCTCGCCACCAACATATCTGTTGATTCTTGAACTTCGTTCCAAGCTAGCAACTGATAGAACTCTGTGGTGTACTCTTCCACGGTGCGAGCTCCTTGTCGTAGATTATGCAATCTACTAAAAATCATGCGTTGGTAATTGTGGGGTAAGAAATTGGAGCGCATGTGCTTCTTCATCGTCTCCTAGGAGTTGATCTTGTCTTTCCCAACTTGCTACGATTGAGCTTCAGTTGTTGGCACCATGCGGTTGCGCGCCCACGCAGCAGCGTCTCCACTAGCGCCACTCTTCTATCATCCGGGACCCCTTTGAACTCCAAGATCTCCTCAACAGTGGTCAGCCAGTCAAGAAACTCCTCCGCTTGTAGTCCACCATGGAATTTTGGAATATCGACCCATATGCCAGATTCTCAATGCCTATCTTCATCGCGGTAGTGTCGATTGTCACCCCCATGATCTTGCCCTCTTCGTCGCTCTGCCAGGGCAATGTCAGCAAAATAGCCATTATCTTCCTCAATGGTGCCTTCGCTTCCACTTTTGGAGGCACGCCCTTGATTGATGCTACCCATTATTTGGGTAATCCGTTTAGTCAGCTCCTCCATCATCCACTCCACTTGACGGTCTAAGAGGCGACCAACTAGCAGCTCATATCTAGCATCATCCTCACGATCATAGATCTCCTCCATCCTTTGCGTAGGGCGACCCGCACCTCGTCTTCGTGGTGGCATGATCGATTTGGCTCTGATACCAAACTAATGCAGTGATATACTTGACACCCGTTGATTCGCCTTCGAATGCCCGGCAACAAGTTGTCTAAACCCTATTGATCAAAGATAGCCAGCAATTGAAAAAAAAGAGTAAATATTATTACTCAAGAAAATAGTGATAACAAACTGATTCTTCTCTTGCCCGTAGGCTTACATTAAATAGATGATAATAGCACTAAGAAAGGAGATAATTCAAAACCAAAAATAGTAAATTCTCAAATATCAGCAAGAAATAAAAGATCTAACAAAATAAAGACCATTGCCACAAATGGCTCACAAATCAGAGATTTCTATCCTAAGATATGAGAAAATCAATTATTACTAAAAACAGCAAAATTAGGGTTTTCGAGGCCTAAACGACGAAATTTGGCCAAATTTTGGTATGACTCACGAGTTTGTGGGACACAAACTGTGACTTTTGTTCCTTGACCCGTTTCCCATCAAATAGACCTGGCATAACCATAAAACTGTCGCCTGCCAAATTACCGAAATGCCCTTACCTCGTATTTCTCCATGTACGCACATGCCACGTCATCTATGTGCCAGTTATCAACCTCGTCCATGAGGATCCAAGTAGTGTGATTCAAAGGCGTCGGCGGTTTGCTCCTCCCTTGTGAACCAAGTAATTGAGGATGATGACTCATCCTCATCGGCTATGACATGCCTGAAGATAGATATGAATATGGGCCGAAACAATTTCAACAATAACATATATTGTGACAGTGACAAACACCTTTGCCCCATGTCAAACATAGGACGTGCAAGGTTCATGTAAGCACCAAAAATATCCCAAAGTAACAAGAATCGGAATCTATTTGGTCATTTTGTGTGCTACGTCCTCCATATTGTTTTACTACTGCACTAAAAAAAAATTATGCTTTTATGATTTTGTGATGTTTTTATAATGGTGTGGGTTCTATCCCTTTTAATCCCAGTTATTTAATAAACTAGTTTTCAAATTTTATTTTGTTTGTATTTATCGGATGAGATAATTCCCGGTTTGAGTCTTCCTTTACCCATTTTTTTGGTTGGCGGCGCTTGGTAGAGAGGTTCGAGCCTTCGAGGTCATCGTTGTCGGAAGCTCGATTGGAAAGCAAAGAAGGTCGGTGGCTTCTGACTGTCTTGTAAGAATGGATTTAGGGAATTATTTTCATGCTAGTCTTGGTGGTCTATGATCTGTGTACTTCATAAGCGTGTGTTATGTTTATTACATGATTGTTGACGCTCTTGATGATAGAGGGTTCTTGATTTCATTGATCCATGTAATTATAAGGTTGTAAGAGTTTGCTTCAGTTCTTGATGATGTCTAGTTACTTTTCACTCCATGAAGTAATCTATTTAATTTGAGTGATGCATGATATATATATATACAGGTTTAATCACTAAAATAGTTCATGTACTTTTTCTTTTTCTTTTTTTTGTCATTTTGGTCCCTAGACTCCTTACACTACACTAGAGATTCTATTTTTTAGTCACTATAGTTTTAAAATTGGGTAAAAGAGGTCCAAATCGTTACGTTGGTTTTTAGTTGAAGTCGTTGTTTTTAATAAAATATTAATAGATAGTTAATTGATGCCCTTTTTAATAATAAAATATTAATAAATAATTAGAAAAATAATAAAAATAATAATAAAATAAAAATCTTATTATCCTTCTAATTTAGGCCCTCATCTGCCGCCGCCCTCCTCCACCGCCGCCCTCCTCCACCTCCATGACCAGGGTCTCCTCCTCTACCACTCTCAGGCGCTACTATTATGACCTTATTCGCTACAATAGTATGCAAATTTAGAAGCACAATTTTACAAACAGAATTTGTTCCTTTTTAAATTGCAACCAATTACAAACGAAATAAAAATATCTTTTTAATTTAAAAATATAACACTTTGTTGTTTTTAATCTGTTAATAATAGCAACGGATTAGAAACAACCATTTAAGAAAATAATTTATTAAAATATTATAAAATATACGTTTGTAATAAAAAGTGACTAGAAACAAATTAACAAATACATATATTGTCAAAATATTATTAAATATTATAACATATTCATTTCTAACATCCAGGTGGACCAAGGAAGTAGGGTACATGGTGCGACCACCTCGCTTTACAAAGAAAAAGGAGACGGCTCCACTTCTGGAACTCCAAGGTACTGTTATTGCCCCTTTCTTTTTACTGAATGGTCTAATGTTCAATTTGATAAATACTACAATGCATGTGGAATAGACTTAGTTGATTCTCTTTCTCATAAAAACGCATACTTTGAACACATTAGATAACTTGAACCGAGTTGCATAGACCCTATCAGGAGATCTACTAAGAGTGCTTAATTGGTTCCCTTTCCAACCCTTACTTGTTTGACATGAATATTATAACTTGCAGTGTTAGGGGCCTTGGAAGGCCTTTAAAAAAATTCCTAGTTAAGGAATTCCTTGACATCTACTGTGCATATGTGCGTTACTTACAACAATCAAAACTGACAGAGGTCAGCCAATCGACTTGGAGATCCATTGGTGGCTCTCGACTAGATCAATTCAGGTTTATGCCTTCGCACAGATCCTTTTTGGGAATGATAATAGAATGGAATAGTACCCTGCTAAAAGGAAAGGTAACCTTTGTTGGTTCTTATTGCTTGTCAGTCGAGTTCAATAACTTAATCTACAATTCCAGTTGGGTGTGTACCACAGTATACGGGCCGAACCTCCGACACCTTAAACTTGTCATTTGGGAGGAAATAAGGAAATTTCATACCTCTTTACCTTGGGTAATTTGTGGAGATTTTTATTCCATCTTTGCATTAGAGGATAATATTGGAGGGGTCCCTTACCTTGTTGACATCCAGTGTGCTCAGAATCTCTTAAGAGATCTCAACCTCTCTCAACCTCTTTTTTCTGGAAGAAGATTCACATGGACCAACAAGCAAGCTAAACCCTCTTTAGTGAGGTTGGATTGCTTCCTCATCAACCTGGAGTGGTTAATGATCTATCCTAGGGTCCATCAAGCCATTCTACCTAGGTTAGGGTCAGATCATGTCCCTTTAAGGCTTGAATCAGGAGTTCATTACTTTAAGTGCAAGAATTTTAGATTTGAAAATTCTTGGTACATGGATGATAACCTCTGTGATTTGATCAACACCGGGTGGAATGAAAGTACTTTGATTGGGTGTGGAGCCTTTGTGCTTGTTAAGAAAATTAGACTCCTTAAATCTAAGCTGTGTGATTGGGCCAAATTTAGTTTTAATAAGTTAAAAAAATTGGCCTCCTTCACAAATTAGATAAAATGAACTTGATTAAGGAAACTAAGAGCCTATCCACTGAAGAGTTGATTCAAGAATCTGATCTTCATCTAGCCTTAGGCTTCATTCTCAAGCAAGAGGAGCAGTATTGGAAGCAGCGTTCTAAGGCTACATGGATTTAGGGCTTGTTTGGATTAGCTTTTGGAAAACCCAAAAGTGTTTTTTTATAAGTTAAGCACTTCTGGATTCAAAAAAATTTGTTTGTATTGGCTTTTTTGCAAAAGCAGAAGCTGTAAAAAAAGTTGAAAACAGCATTTTTCAAAAGCTGGTCATGACTAGCTTCTGAAAAAAAAACTTTTTTTTAGCTTATTTTTATAGCTTCTACTTCTACAAAAAAGCTAATCCAATCACAAAATAAAAAAATGCTCAACTTATTCTGGAGAAGTACTTTTTTCTAGAAGCACTTCTACTAAAATGAAAGAAAGCACTTTTTGAGAAGCCAGTCGAAACAAGGACTTAAGAAGGGAACGAAAACACCAAATATTTTCACACCATTGCTAATGGTCATAGTAATAAGAATGTCATCCCCCAAATTCTGGACTGAGGACACTTGGTTGAAGGCAATGATGAGTTTGGCTGAGTGTTCATAGGTCATTTTCACTCCCATTTTGGAACAATAACGGATTTACACTTCAAATTCTCTTTGCCTTCTCTTTTGGGGAATAGTCACTGTCTTGACCTTTCCTTTTTAGAGGCACCATTTTCAAAAGAGGAAATCAAAAAAGCGGTTTTTGATTTAGGAGCCCACAAGGCCCCCGGCACGGATGGTTATTTCCTCTCTTTTTTTTAGAAGTATTGGTCCATTGTAAAACAAGATCTTGTCAATCTTTGTAAGGGTTTCTACTTAGGATCAGTTAACCTAGAAAAAATTAATTGGGCCAACATTACATTAACAACCTGTGCGCAAGAGGTCTATTACTTGATGACCCGTGCCCTTGCGGAACTCATCATACAAAATAAAGGACTTATGCCTTTTATGTCAGCGATTTTACATGCAATTACTCCCTGGTGCTGTTTGAGAATTTCCACTAGCCTCTTCTTTTGGTCACCAAATAAGTGAGAGGAGATGATAATTGGAAGTTTAGAGTTCTCGTCCAAGAAGGCATACTCCAAATGATCCGGTAATTTCTTCAATTCGAGTTATGGATGCTCTTCAATTGAGGTTTTCGGTTTTTTATTCTAAACACTAAGCTCTTCTTTGATGTCTGACTGTCCCAACTCTAGTAATTGTGGTGTAATGTCATTCTCTTGATGCTCATCTTCATTTTCTATTGATATTGACATCACACTTTGAATCCTTGAAAAAGATGAAATTCCATTCTCACTATCTTGTTACTCTCTTTGTGTCATATACTCTCTCAAAAGAACTCATAAAATGATCCAAAGCTTCTTCTAGAGTAGGTTTCATCATATCCTGAAATTGCCACGACTCAAATTGAAATAAATAGTCAAACAATTGTGTCATTGTGTCTTCCTCACTGTTCCTTACATAACAATCATTCTCCTTTCAGCAATTCTATTTCGAGAAATTGTCCATCCTTGCATTCATAACTGTTAACTGGTCTGTTAATGCACGATCATTCTTAAATGGATAACTTGAAAACAATAGCCAAACAATAAGGAATGAATATATATTACCAAAATGAAAGAGTAACAAGGATATTAACAAGGAATGGCCAAACTTAATAGAAATATGCTTTATAATTTATCCGTTGGTTTAAAATCACTAGATTTGTGCATAAAGCCAGCCATCCTTTGTTATTGAACAGAGGAATGTCTCTGAATTTTTTAGTAGTTGGCAACTTTAGATGTTCCAAAAACTTTTACTCGCAAACTTTATATGTTTTTCCCCTGACAGAACTATGTAAAAATATTTAAAATCCCTTCCACACCACAAAACTTAATTTGATGTTAGAGCAAGGAGACCATCTTCGTGCCTTCCAGAAGAAGTTTGGTGAATATTCCCATAGAGGAGCTCATCTAATGTTCAGAACCATTTTAAAGAAGGCTCCATCATGCTTCAGTTTTTCTTTAATTCTTTAATAGTCCTCAACAATTATGTTAAAAATGAAGAAGCCAGTATTCCGATTGGGTTTTTTTAGCATGAGTTCTGCTATGCTTTTGCACGTTCTTAAATTCAGGAATGTCTTATATCAAGCAGATAGGTTCACCCTCACAAACATGTCTCCTCCATTCAAACAGTATTACAAAGTTAATTTTGTTTATTTCTACATGCTATAACTGGTAACTGAGGTTTTTTTTTTAGGGAAAAAGCTCTTAGAGCTGATTTTATTGATATGAAAAAAAATTACAAGAGAGTTTAAGATACAAACCAGAACAACACAACAAAAAAACAAAAAACCAAGAGCAAATACAAAGGAAAAGACAAAAAGAAAAATAAAAACCAAAAGCAAATACAGTTCAATAGCTATAAGCTAATGCCAAGTCTGATGAATTGCTTCATGAGCCAACGAGGAAGGTTTTTTCCTTGATGAAATAATGTGAGAATATGCGAATTGACACCATACAGAGCAAGGCTGTTAGCAGCAGCCATCCAAGCTTTGGGTATGATATGAATTTGAGGATGACCCATGCTTGAAAGAAAATCTGCAATGTTGTTTATTAGAGGATCCAGACACCAAGCATGATGAGAGATTTCTGCTTTGATGAGCCTGTGGAGGCCAGTATTTGCAATAAATATAATGTTGATAGGAAGATTTGACACAAATATGCTGCTAAGAGCTGCAATGAGCGCTAGAGCCTTTGCTTCAAGGATTGAGTCAGCCTAATCATTGCAGCAACCTGCACAAATGAGCTTGGATTTTGCATCTATAAGATAAAAGCCTGCACCAAAAAACTCCAGTCTCACAATTTCCCATAGAAGAAACAAAGAGAAATGGATTGTCAGCAATGGAGAAATTATTTAATATAAGTGTTTTCCTAATTGACAAGTAGAGGGTTGAGAATACTCAATGACATGATTGATAGCTCGGACTGGAATAGAGTGAAAGTTAGGATCTTCATTCCAAAAGATTAGATTACATCTTTCCTTCCAGAGCAACCAAGAGGCAACAGTAATCACAGACTGGTCCAACAAATCAAGATCAGAGTTAGCCAGGCTAAGCCAATATCCATTCAAAAAACCTTCATTAAAAGAAATTCGCTTTCCAATGGCATTACTGATTAATCTCCAGATTAACTAAGCCTTGGGGAAAGTATTGAAAAGGTTTTCAGAACTTTAGATTCAAGGTTGTAAAATCAGCAGTAATTTCGAGGACCTAAATTCAACATGTATAGATAATCATAGGTTTTGATGCCATTGTGAAGAAGAAGCCAGAGGAAATGATTAGGCCTGGGAGCAATTTTCAAGCGACAAATTTTTCCCCAGCCATCCCAGGGAGTCAAGCTACTAGTTGTTTTATTAAAATGGGCATAAACTATGAAAGTAAGCTTGTGATTTCTAGATTTAGGATACCACGCCCAGCAATTGCCAATGTATACTGATTTTGTTAATGTTGAGATAATCAAAGTTCAGAAAAGCACAAACACATCATGAAGCAGATTGAAATTCCAAGTATAACTCACTAAAACATTGGTCACCATGTTAAGATAAGTAGGCTTGAAGGCCAATGGTATTTCAAAATACCATGGATCAAACATGAAGTTTGTAAGAGCAAGATTAAAATAATGTGACCAGAGGTGAGGTTTAATAATATTAGCATTATGCCAAAGACCTCTCAAGAATCAAGAGCAGTTAGCTGGGATGGAGTCAGTCCAGAAATTAACACGGCCATATTTATTAAGAAGAATATCTACCCAAATGGCATCATTTTGATTAAGGTAGACGATGACATTTTCAGTATGATTAAGTGTAATATCCGTCCAATTAACTGAGTTCATGCCCTTTCTATTGCCACTCTTAGACTAGAAGAAAGACTTAGCAGCTCTAGTAATACCATCCATGATTGTATCAGGAACAGGATAAACAGACAAGTAATACACAGGAGTAGACATCAAAATAGAGTTAATAAGAATGGTTTTGCCTGCATAGAGATTTTAGAGTATTTCCAAAAAGAAGGAATCTTCTCAGTTTTGGCAATCAAGTTATTAAAGCTGGAAAGAAGTAAACGTTTAGGAGAAATAGGAATTCCAAGATAAGTTAAAGATTAAGTGCCAGTTTTAAAACCTAGAATATTGCAAATGTTGTTTTTTAGGTTTGCGATTAAACCTGGAAGGAAAAAATATATCAGATTTGGAATTATTAGCACATTAACCGGTAAGCTTCTTATAAATTGAAAGACATAGGTTAATGTTGCGGGCAGCCTTATGAGTGGCTAGAGTTATGAGAATCAGGTCATCTGCATACATAAGATGGTTAAAGTTGTTTCTAAGAGAAGGATTGTAACCAGGAATTAAGTTGAGTCTTATAGCAAAATTCAATATGGCTGTCAGGTTTTGAGCAACTAAAATGAAAAGATACAACGAGAGTGGATCCCCCCTGATGAAGTCCTCTAGAGGACTTAACCCAAGAGGTAGGATGCTTGTTGATTAAGAAAGAAAAGAAGCAAAGCAAATAATATTGTCAAAGGACTTCGATTAGCAATAAAACCACACTATTCATGACCTATAAGTAGAGGCAACACATTCTTAAGCCTATTGGCTAAAATTTTTGAGATAACTTTATAGCACACATTGCAAAGAGAAATAGGTCAAAAATTAGAGACAAGTTTAGGATTAGTCTTCTTAGGAACAAAGGCAATATAGGTCTGGCCCCAAGAATTAGGAATAATAGAATTATTAAAGAAATAAGTGACAACATCAAAGAGAGAGTCCCCAATGTCATTAAAAAAAAACAGTAAAATTCAGAGTTAAGACCATCAGGGCCATGCCTCTTACCTGAAGGAAGAGACTTAAGAGCGAGGAATACTTCCTTCTTGGAGACCTCCTTGATCAAAGATTCACATTCACCAGGAGGAAGTAAAGGCAGGTCAGTAGGAAGAGCTTGAAAGATATATCTAAAATAGAATTATCTGAAGGTTCAGACCACATATTAATATAATAATTACAGAACACATTTTCAATATCTTTTTAATCAGTTAAGCAAGAGCCATTGGAGTCAATAATAAGAGAAATGGAATTTTGATGGTTACAACAGTGAATTGAATTATGAAAAAAACTAGTATTCTGGCCACCATGGAGAACCCAGATTAGTCTGCCATGTTGTGCCCATTTAGTAGCATTTTGGCATTGAAGAGCTGCAAGTTTATTATAAAGAGGATAAAGAACATTAGCAGCATCTCTACCATTACCATTCATAACCTCCAAGGCCTCAGCTTCCAGGATTTCCTTCTCCAATCTATCAATATTGGATTCAATAGAATTCATACCCCTGTTCTTCCAAGAAATAAAGTTAGTCCGAACGCGAGAAACTAAGTGAGAAAAAGCGTGCATAGGGTTAGAGTGAGGCTTGAAATTCCAAGCATCTCTAATTGCATTTTGGCAACCAATGTAATCAAGCCAATAGTTATTGAAACGAAAAACTTTCCTTCTATTAGAAACACAGGGAGAGAGAGTGAGAAGAAGGGGGGGCATGATAAGATAAAAAAAAGGCGCGGAAGATGCTTAATGAGATACAACCAAGATAATCAATGCAGTAGGAATTGATGATGCAGCGGGGATAAGGTTGAATACTTGTTTAGACTGAGAATGCCCAAGCCAATAACAAAATAACAAATGCAAACCTTGTTTAATCTAAGAATACCCAGGAATTTAGAGGAAAAACAAAAAAACACACTTTTATTTCATCAAAATCAACTACTCAACTTAGCCCAAGGGCTTACAATAAATAGACCAAAGAAAATCAGTACAATAACCCTAAAAAAGAGACAAATAAAAAATTTGCCAAAAAAGCAAGTTTTCAATTCATAGCAAGAAAATAAAATACTTAACAAAATAAAGATAATGCCCAAAACGGCGTATAAATCCGAGATTTGTAGCCAAAGATATAATCAAATCAAATATTTCCTAAAATGGCAAAATCCTTATTTTCGAGGCCAAGATGATAGAATTCGGCCAAAAACTGGCATGACTCAGAAGCAAAGCTAGTGACTTGTGCTCGTTGACCCATTTTCCATCAAGTGAGACCCTCAAAACACCAAAAATCTATCACTTGGAAAATACCAAAATACCCCTGTTAGGCCATATCCCATTTGTCCAGAAAGGCACAAGCGTGCTCCTCAATACACCCCGCATCATTCCCCCTATGTTGAATAGAATTCACCCTCGAATTCACTCTTGATTTGGAAGGCCCGCACAAATATGATGTTGAATATCACGTAATGGTGGTAGCTCATCAAGTAGTTCTTCTGAAAACACATCCTTGAACTCATCCACAATTGGCTTTGTAATCTCTGGAATCGCATCTTCAACTGCAACTCCCTTCCCTATCAGTAGGAAGACCACATGTGACTTTAGTATCTCTTCCTCGAACCTTGCCAAGGTAAGTAGATTGGTGCTGTCCCTAGCTAGGCTTGCTTGGGTTGTGTCCCTGCTAGGTGGTAACACAATCTTTACTCTATCTTTGGTAAAACTGTAAGTGTTAGTTCTTCCATTATGCACAACACCCCGATCGTATTACCATGGCTGCCCAAATAGTTGATGACATGCAAACCATAGCGACCATATCACATCAAATTGTGTCTTTGTACTTTGGTCCAATAGAAAAAGAGATCAAAACACACTTAGACAGGGTCACCTTGCCTCCTTTCTTGAGCCATGCAAGCTTGTAAGGCCTAGGATGCCCCTCAATTGTGATTCCTAATTTTGAATGACTATTGCAAACACAATATTCTCATAACTTCCTGAGTCAATCACAAAGCGATATACCTTGCCCGAGATAGTACAGGTCGAGTGGAATATGTTCATCTATAACCAATCTTCCTCACCGGCCTGTGGCATTAGGCCAGATCGCCTAACAACCAACGTAGCACCCACGTCTCCTCCATGGAATTCTGGAATCTCGGTGCACACTTCCATCTCCCAGCACCTCTGATCGTACTTTGTAGGACCTCTCCTGTATTGAGTTACCTCCTCACCAGAACCAACATTAGTTTGGGTAACGTTTGGTACCTAGTTATTCATCATCACTGCCATCCTTTGGGTCATCACATCCATCATACCCTCAAATCGATGATCTATTAATTGTGGCAATCTCTACTCCATTTGATTCATCTGATCACGCTCATATATATCTTGAAGGTTTTGCTCATGCCTAGGTGCCATGTCTCCTCCAAGGACAAACGAAGCTCTGGTACCAACTGACGCATCGGAATAGGGTTGAAGACTTGTTTAGTCTGAGAATGCCCAAATTAACAACAAAATAACAAACCTAGACCCTGTTTAGTCTAAGAATACCCAGGGATTTAGATGAAAACAAAAAAATACTTTTATTTCATCAAAATCAACTACTTAACTTAGCCCAAGGGTTTACAATAAATAGACTAAAGAAAATCAGTTAAATAACCCTAAAAAGGAGATAAATCAAAAATTTGCCAAAAATGGCAAGTTTTCAATTGACATCAAAAAAATAAAATACTTAACAAAAATAAAGCTAATGCCCAAAATGGTGTATATATATGAGATTTGTAGCCAAAGATATAATCAAATCAAATATTTACTAAAATGGCAAAATCCTTGTTTTCGAGGCTAAGATGATGAAATTCGGCTAAAAACTAGCTTGACACACAAGCAAATCTAGTGATTTGTGCTCGTTGACCCGTTTTCCATCAAGTGAGACACTCAAAACACCAAAAATCTACCACTTGGAAAATTACCAAAATACCCCTAATAAGCCATGTCCCATTTGTCTAGAAAGGCACAGGCTTGTTGCTCAATACGCCCCTCATCAATTGAGCAGACACCTATCAAGGCAAGCCCATCTCCTAGCAGCACCAGATTGATTATTACACCAGGTAAAGCTGGAATCTATAAAGTTAACATCTAAAAGGTTATTATGAATAATGAAATCAGAGAAAGCTCAAGCCTTGCGACGATAGTAGCATGGAGAGCCTTCCTTAAATTCATTCAGAGAAGCAACAACATTAAAATCTCCTATTAAAATCCAGGGGAGGTTAACCGAAGCAAGGCCAGAAAGTTCAAACCAAACAAAAGATTGGTCCTGAAAACACGAAGGATTATAGTCAATCAAAAGAATCCAAGACATATTCTTAGTGTTAGTAATAACCAAATGTAAAGCATACCTAAACCTGACCAAAGGTGTTACCTGCCCAACATGTTTTTGCCAGGTAACTAAAATACCTCTAGAGTAGCCGTCTGCAGCAATGGCAGTCCAAGCCTAGCAATAACTGAGTTTAGCACAGAATCTATCACTGTTGATATCTGCACGAGTTTATACCAAATAGAAGAAGAGCGGGTTAAATTTTTTCATCAAGAACTTAACACGAGAAGATGTATCCCGACCAGAGATCCCCCTACAATTCCAACATAAAAGCTTAGTAGTGTGGTCAATCATAATAAACAATGAGAGAAGGTTAAATAAAGCCATCCAAATGAAAAGAAGATCTGAAAAAAAAAGTACAAAAGAATGAAACCCTCAAGAGGAAGGACCCAAGCCGTGCAAGCATCCCCCTCCCCCCACACACACACACACAATTATCAAGTCTTCCCTTCTTGGGAGCAGAGTATGTATGCTGAGTAATACGCCGAACAAGGGTCTCTTTGCGAATGCCAGTCTGATATTGATCCAAGGTCATAGAATAATCAGGTTCATCAGGGTCTTCATAATCGGACATAACACTATCCCCATCAACTCTGTCTGACTCATCTTCTTCCATAGATTCACTCATCGACTGATCATAAGCCTCTAACAAAGGAGCAGGATGTAGAGTACTGATGACTTGATCAATAGCAATGGTGTGTGGATTGTTTAGTGGATCAGAGATGAAGCCATTTTTTCTTTGAAAATCTCAGAAGGCTGGACACTAGGACCAGGATCAATGAAAGATGTAGGGGCATTGTTTCTCGGGACTAGAGGAACCACACCTATTGTAATTTCAAAGTCCCGATAAGGTGCAACAGTCCCTTCGTCAACAATGATTGCCAACTGATCCGATAGGAGTACAGTAGATCGAGAATGGTACCCTATGTGACAACCCCTACCGCTAGATGAATGATTACCACATGTTGATTGATCTGACCCAGACCTTGACAAGGCTCTGGGAGAGGAGTTAGGTGGCTCAGCAGAGTGCCCAATTACAGTTCCAAGGCCTCGAGAAGGATAAAAGGTCTCGTCATCAATATAGTCCACCATCTGATTAGAGAGATGCATAGTGGGTCGAGAATGGTCCCCTATATGACCTAGTTCTTGTCATAGCATTAGGAGAGACATTGGACGACTCAGCGGAGCACGCATGCACGGCACATGACGCTGGTCTCCCAGCGTCACTGCGGCCACTGCCTCGCCTCCTTCATTGAGAAACAAGCATCCATGGACCGAAATTTGTCTCATCAGTCTCTATATGAAGATCCTTACCAACTGAGGACATTTGGTCAAACCTTGCCTCCAAGCCATCATCCAGGGTATCCATTGCCATCCTCACCTTTATCCCTTCCGACTCATCATGAGCTTGAAAAAGGGGTGGTGAGGAACAGCTTTGGTCCTCTAAACTTTGGCGGCTACACTGGTTCGACCCATGTCCTACCATCCCACAAAGATAGCAAAACATAGGAAGTTTCTCATACAAGACAACTACAAACACACGATGTATATCATCGCCAATCTAGAACCCCTACTTCAGCGGAATGGTCAGATCGATCTCCACGTATATGCGAGCAAATTTTGACCTAGACAAAGAGGAAGTATAGTCATCAATCTTTAATAAACATCCCAGAGAATTAGAGATGGTTTCAAGAGAATCCCCATTCCCAAACTCGACTGGGAGGTTATGTAATTGCACCCAGACAACAGCAATAGAGAGCTTGGCTAATGCTGGTTCAAAGAAGGGTTTCCTAGGTGTTAGTTGTAGAGTAGCTCCATTAACACCCCAAGGACCCTCAAACATGAGCTTTTGCACTACATCAAAAGACTCATAATGAAACAAGAGATAGCCATCAGGAAGATCCGATATGGAGATTTCACCAAAGTCACTCCATCTGGTATGAAGAATAGCTTTAATCTGGTCAAACGGAGATGGCTTGCCAAAGAACTTGCCGATCAGTGAGTGCTGGAAATGAAGTCGAGCTCTACCCATGGTATCTTCATCAAAGCGAATGAAATCAGAAGTGGTTGCCTTCAAATTGTGCAGGACTTGACCATCAACAATAGGGGAAGGATTAGAGGGGTTGTTCTTGACCACAGCAGCATGAGTACAAAGAACCTTTACTTTATGAACCCTCCAAAAACCTTGCAAACCCTTCCTCCCAAACACACCCTTAGATTTGGTCTCCATGTTTTTCTTCTTTTGGTTTCTTCCAAGATCCTTTGAAGTAGGGAGAAGAAAGAGATTTCAAGTGAGTGGGCTAGCCGAACCCTTGTTGTCTTATTTTAAGTCTTGCATAATGTGTTTACTTAATTTGGTGTGCATTTGGTTTAATCATGTTGAATTATTGGTTTTGTTTTATTGGAGTGCATATCATGCTTAATTGGAAGACCTCCATAAATCTAATTTATGTTTTTAACTGACAACCAAGGTTTTGTTATATACAATTTGGCTCTTCATTACTCAGTTTGCCAAAATCCTCTTTGTTTCATAATGCACTCCATACTTGATGTTGACTTGGTTTTTTTTTTTTTAAATTGAAAAACTTTGGGAGTTGGATTTATTGTTATCTATGGCAATATGACTATGTGGATCTCATCTCATGTATTAGATGGAGAAAATGGTTGATTAGGGTTGAAGGAAATGCTAAAGGATTGGTGTATGTAAATTAGTCATGAATGGTTACGTTGGAACTCAAATGTGAATATTTGAATAATGCATGACAAGTGTTTGACATAATGCTTTGAGAATTAATTGTAAACAATGACTATTGGCATGTTTGATACGCAAAGTTTTCATATACAACACAGCACAAGTTTCTTTGTTCTTTCTTTGATTTATAAATCGGCTGAGAGCACAGCACAAGAGGTTGTTATAATACATGACAAGTGAATAGAATTTTTGTACCACCAAAATCTCGGTACAAAAATTCTATCGTGGTACAGCACAACCAAAAGACTAAATCACCCTCAATAAAAATAAAAATCACAATCACGACATACCATATCCCAGACACTAACTCCCCGACCTTGCACCTCCTTCACTTCCTCCGCCAATGCACGCCCTTCCCTATTTACACGATCCTCTTCTTTCTCTCCATCTTTGCCTCTTTTCCTCCCTTTTTCTTTTTCCCTCCCGTTTTTCAAAAATTTTATGGTTTCCGGGGCCTGAGGGTTGATTCATAATATCTATGTGTTTTCGGATAAATAAAAGTGACCAATATTTAGATATTGAAAATATAAACCATATAAAAAATATATATAAATCTTTTTAGTTTTTATCCAAAAATTTATAATTAAAATTTTGTTAAAAATAAATATAAATCCTTTTATTTTTTTACCCATGAATCATGGGATAAAATTTTCTTTGAAATATCAAATATATTAGTGAACTCATATAAAAAAATATTATATTAAAATTGTGTTTATTTTTAATAAGCAATTATTTTGCATATATTCTAAAAATACACAAATATAATTATGATTTAATAAGTTTATTAATTATAAAAAATTTAATTATGTTAATATTGATAATGAGAGAAACTTCAAAATTTATTTTCTTATGAAGTTTTTTATTGCATAATAAATAGATAGGATAGTAGAAAGGGTATCATAGGAATTTATAATACTTTGTCCAGTACTTAATACAAGTCAAACGGGAACAGCACAAAAAAATTTTGTGATATCTATAGAACATCAAACATGGTAAAGAACAAGCAGTTGTATTGAACCACAACTCCTTGTACTGTCCTGTACTGCTTATACTGTTCTTAATTGTGTATCAAACGAACCCTATATGATTGTGAGATAGGTAATGAAAATGATGTCATTAATGAAGGAAAGGTGTGGCAAGAGGAATTTTTATCATTTGAAGATGTCCATGTAAAAAATTTTAGTTAAATGTTTAAAATCATACCTTTCAATTGATTGTGAAAACTTTGAGAATGATATCTCATATGCTTGCATGACTTGAGTCAAGAGAGTTGGTTTGAGATAAGATGAATGCATGTATCTTGATATCTGGAAATGATAATGAGTTAGCTAAAAATTGTGGCCTAAATTCAGAGGTTATAGAGGCAGAATTTGTAGAAGATTAAATTGAAAACTTATAGTGATTTGGATGATCTATCTACCTGCCAAATTTCATTTTTATTTGACATACATTCTATAAGTTATGATCGATTTAAGTTGGCATGTCCTTGAGGTATTACTGTGTAGACTTACAGATGTAGAGGCAAATTCCGGACTCAATAAGTATAATTAAGCAAAGTTTTTAGTAAAGAAAATATTCAGTATCACCTTAGCTTTCAACCTACAAAATTTCAAGTTTATTGGATTTGTAGATTATGAGTTATGATCTATTAAAAAAAGGCTTGTGCAGAATGATGTTTCTGTGTAGAATTTTCAGATTTAGAAGGATTTTTCTCACTCTTCGAGGATGAATTTGGGAAATAATTAAAGAAGGAAAATGTTCAGGATTGTTCTAAGTTTGTTTCCGCAAAATATCTTTGCATTTTATTGTATGTTTTTGGGATTATGTGTTATGGAATAAGGCATGTGTTTAGAAGCGTTATTACGCGGAGAAGTGTGAGATGTGAATTTATAGAGTGAATTGTGTAGAGTCCAACAGTTTGTAAAATCTGAATATGTTGAAGCCCTATGTGTCTAGTGTCATTAAAGAAAAGTTTAGTTGATTTGTAAAGGTATGGAAAAGATATTTGAGAAAAAATCTGTCGGGGTCTTAAGAGGTTGCTCAATTATTTAAACATTCAGATGAGGCTATTGAAATTATATTGTATTGGTGGCGATTGAAATCTTGAATGAGAAAGATTATAAGCCATGTGTTTATCTTGCGACATACCTTTACCTTAGCTTCTATGTGTATTTTGGTTAAGAGGCATGTTTAGAAACGTTATTACACGGAGAAGTGTGAGATGTGAATTTACAGAGTGAATTGTGCAGAGTCCATCATCTTGTGAAATCTGAATATGTTGAAGCCCTGTGTGCCCAATGTCATTAAAATAAATTTGTCGGGATTCTAAGAGGTTGATCAATTATTTAAACATTCAGATCAGGCTATTGCAATTATATTATATTGGTGGTGATTGAAATATTGAATGAGAAAGATTATAAGGTAAGTGTTTATCTTGCGACATATCTTTACCTTGGCTTCTATGTGTATTTAGGTTGGTAAGCATGATTGATGGGTGTAAGGTAGATGTATGCATGTAATAAAGTTTGATAATAGGAATCTTGAGGTTAAATGTATTGGAATAGTTAGAATTATGGATTTTACCAATCATGTAATTATGCATTGGAGTGTGCATTTAACTGTTCTGCTATTTCCCATTTTGCTCAAATTTAACCTCGTTTATTTCTTTATATGGTTATACAATGGTTTTACTCTTGATTTTCAAGAGTGAGCGGTATTTATTAATGATTTGGTAATTTATTTACTAAATTCTATATTTAATTTCTGTTTATCTACTTATTCCCCCCAAAGAGGGGTTCTGAAATTCTACATTTCTGTTTATTTGAATATTTGAGAAAAATTTGTGAACATTATGTATTTTGACTACAAGTTTTGTTTGAATGTTTTAGTCTCCAAATGAACTATCGTCAACCCTATCAGTGGGGGTTAAATACTGACCTTGTTCACAAGAATTACTAGAAAATCGAGACTGTAGTTTCGTACCGTGTTCGTTTGATGGTAAACGGTCATCTGATACTGTGTCCGTTCGGTAATAATAAAAAACCATCTGTTATCTATAGTAAATTTGGAGATATTTTGTTTGAAATCATGTCCTAAAGTTTCTATATTTTCAATATTTGTATTTATGGATTTCATATTTTGGTTAATGACGATATTGAGAAGTGTTTGCAAAGTTGTGCATTGGAAACTTATGTTTACGTATTCATACTTGTACATGGTTTCTTGCCTAATGTTTCCTTATGGTTTTTACCGATGCTTTGGAAAGGTATGACTAAGCTTCTTTCATATTTGAAAGTGTTTGAAAGTTTTTCACCTATTTTCACCCCACTCACTGAGTAACCAAGTTACTCAGCATCTCTTCTTCTATCTTTTCAGGTACTGGACTCTATGTTTATTATGCTTAAGACTAGTGATGTTTAGCCAGTGCTAGAATAGATCCACTAGAGTTGTCACTTTCTCAGAATTTTTTTTGAAAATACTCATTCTTTGATATTATTGTATAGTATTAAGTTGTAAAATACTTTTATAATTTCATTGGTTTATTTATTTATTTATTTATTTTCTTCTTTGAATCAAGTACTGAGGCCCTGCAAGCTTATAGGGTTCTTGCCTTGTGGGTCTGTGGCCGTTTGTCAGCTCGTCGGGTTAGACTGGATCAGGTTCCCGGCGTGATAGTATAAATGCATTTGGAGATGTTTATGGTTTTAGTTCTATTCATGGTTTTAAGCTTTCAAGATTAAGTGCAAGTCTGAAAGAAAAAATAAATTGAAGAGTTACTTTAGTTCCTTTAAATTTGCATTCTACCACTAGCAAGGAAGTATAACTTTTTCTTTTTTAGAAATACAAGCAGTTCACTGCATTTATAGTGTTTTTTAAGTGTTTAAGGTGTATGTTCAGCATGCTTGAAGCCATCTTTAATACTCTTTGAGTAGCATTAGTCTGATTACACATTATTTTCCCCCAAGAAAATATTATTTTGTATTTCAATCAAATTATGGTAGTTTTGAACGTGTTCATACATAGAGAGTTGTTTTGTTAAGATTTTTGGTTTATTCATGTATCTTAGAGGTGCATGTAGATGATTAGCCATTTTCTCATGTATGTTCACAATCTTTCTAGCATATACTTGATCTTTTTGTTTGTTTTCCTTTGTATGTTATTTTTTTTTTCTTGCATGGCTTTAACAAAATATTTCTTAATACTATGAGTGAACCAAATGTCATATTTTTCAAGTTCTATTAAATAGGTTTCAAAATCTTGACCCAATGATTGTTGCTAGTGGAGGCTGGTTCTCATAATAGATATATAATGGGAAATCATCCTTATTAGGCTTCATGATAGAGTTTTTATGAATGTGGTGTTAGGGAGAAATGGTGCGATCAGAAGTGCTAGACGGAGTTTCTCTGAAAACACTGTAGCAAGCATAGTCATTGTAGCAACCATGCAATGTTACTGTAGCACTAGAGCAAAAGTTCTGGACCAAACTTTATCCCGAGAAAATCACGGCTTGAAGCACGTCCATGAAGTTAGTACTATACCACTGCTACTGTAGCTTTGACACTATAGAAAATATACTTTCATACTAATACTATATCACTTTTACTGTAGCACAGCAAGAAAAGTTCTGAAACCAAATTATCCCGAGATAATCACAGCGTGAAGCAAGCTCGTACTCCTTTTCTTGTAGCATCTAGACTTTAGCACTGTTACTATAGCACTGGAAGAAAATTCAAGTTATGGAATAAGCAAGGTCCAAGCATGGTTACTGTAACAACCCGTGCTCCTTCTAAATTTTCTTAATCTTCTTGCTCTTCCCCACTTTGAGTACAAAACTTGTATCTAATCAATACAATAGAAGTATGAAACAATAACAAGACTTAAAGACACATATTTACTGTGAAAAACCAATTCAATCAAGAGGTGAAAAATCACGGGACCCTAAGGCCACTTAACAATCTTTTCCACTATGTCAACAAAGGATTACAAGAGTTCTCTCTAGCTCACTAGAGGATTACAAGCCCAATGGCCAACAAACATATACTAAGAGAGTGTTAATGATACAAGCATCATCATCATCATCATGATGGATAGCAAACAAACATCAAGTAATGATCAAAGGAAAGATCAAACCTAAACAATAGGTAGAGTTACTTGCAAGGGTCGGTCCTCCACCCAGAATTTGAGTGAGATCCAGCACAGTATTGTCGTCCGATCTTCTTGCCCTAACTCACACCTTTCCTCTTCTTTACTTGGTTTTTCTGATGTCTCTCTCTCTCTCTCTCTCTCTCTCTCTCTCTCTCTCTCTTAATGCAATCATCATCACACACCTTTCTCATCCAAACAAATGAAAGTTTTTGACCCCATGTGAAATGCCATTCATACCCTCATAAGTTCCACTGTTGACATAACTTCATTTTTTTTCAACCATGAGCTTGGAGCACATTTATTCATCTAGCCCACCAAATGGGATAGACTTAACATGTGGTAAGATTTCCTGTTATTTCTATAGTAGGAACTTTGGTAAAAGTTTAGAGATTTAGTACTTCTTTATTTCTCCATTTATGTTTTTGGTGGAAGTGGTGACTAGTTTCGATGCTAAATTGATTGCTTTTTTTTTTATTTGTGGAGCCTTTGTCTAATCACTAATCAATAGGATTCAAGTAGTATTGGTTTTGTTAAATTTTGATCACCAACTCTTGTGGCATAAGAATGAGTTGTTGAGATTATAGATGGTCTTTGTTGGTTGTTTCTTAAAGTTTTTCTTCAATATTTAGCAGTGTGTCATTATGTGCATTGATCCAATGATAGATGACGTGAGGGGATTTTAAAAATAAAGAGATGTATCTATTAATCATACCCTTATATGAAGAGTTATATAGAAAGTTATCTATGCCTTTCATTAAGACACAACACTACACTTAGGGTATTTAAAACTCCAAAAGACACAAATATAAGATAAAGAGATTTAATAAGCACCACTTGTAATATAACTGATGAGAGATTGTCATTTGTAATTTCATTAATTAATTAAAAGTTGTTTTGTTTTATTTGAAAAGATATATCTCATTAATGAAGTGGTGTGTCTCTTTAAATAACACTTTTTGTGTATCTATTTACTAAACACCACTTCATTCCTATCAAAATGATCCCCTACCATCATTCAAGCCAATTGAATGAAAAATAAACTCTTCACAAATTCTCTTGCTTTGTTATTTGAGTACACAAAAGATATGAGCAAACTTTCACTTTGTAAAGGTCATTGTTGTCTTTGCTTGAGTTTGGAAGTGCAAACCATACTCAAGGGTCTTCATTATATCATAAAAGAAATTTATCATTCAATCCATTTTGCATCCAAGGGTTGAAATTAGGTGGAGACGAATTATTTATAAAATAAAGTGTTACCCACTCCTTGAAGATTTGTGCACTATAGTCTTCCTTATCTTTTTTCTCTATACCTCAAAGAACCATCTCCACCGACAAATGGTTTATGTTAATACTCTATCTGATGAAGCTTGACACAACATACTTTCCGTAATTCTCAGATTAGAGTGATTAAGCACCAATAACTATTTCAAAACTTAAATAGCATCAATTTTGATAAGTTTAAAGATTATTTTCTGCACTAAGAAGCCACAAATAGATTGTACCACATTATATGAATATACTGCATGTTTTTACCCCCATAAGGTCCGATGTTAATGATATAAGCAATGAATATATATGGCTGAATCAAATCCATTGAGAAAGGAATCACATTTTTTGAGCTTAAGGTGTTTTTATTTACAATGTTAAGGCTTAAATGGTTATGTCAAATAGAAATCGCTTAGATATTTTATATGCATAATGATATGCGTTTGTTTCAGAGTTACTAGAACATGTGAACGGGTGTTGAACATCCAAGTACAGCTAGACATGACCCTATTTATATACATATGTGTGTGTCCATATAATCACATTTTTATAAAGAAACAGAACTTAGAAGTTATATTAAAGTTTAAATTAAAATAAAGTAGAATTATCAAATCATGTAAATTCATGAAAATCACTCATATGAAGATTGCAAAGATTAATGGAGCTTAAAACAATAAGAATTAGGGAAAATTATTTGTATATCCTTACAAAGTTTCACTTTTCCTCTGTAGTCCCTCTGACTTGTGCATTTCCCATATAGTCCCTCATTTTTACACATCTTCCTTTTGAATCCCTGCCATGGCATCCGTTACTAGTTTTTCTTTGTAATGTCATAAATGCTCATCTTTTCCTTCCTTCCTTCCTTCCTTCCTTCTTCTTCTTCTTCTTCTTCTTCTTCTTCTTGTCATTGTTCTTCTTCTTTGCCTCCTTCTTTCTGTAGTTCTGGGAGGTGTTCGGAAAGAAGATGTTCAGTAAGAACATGGTAGTCATGAAGAACATGACGATGGTGGTCATGAAGGAGACAATGTCTTCGATGCAGGGGACACCCATAATGACCGCGACGTCCTCATGCCTAAACACCAGCATGCTGTCTCCAATCTTGAACCATTGGAGAAAGAGGAAAACCTGAAACCATTATCATTCTAAACACAGCCGAAAGTCAAATTTTACACAGAAAGAGGATATTTTACACAGGAAGAAACATATATTACATAGAAAACCCAAAACCCCCAAATAATACACAAGAAAGCCTGAAACCCTCTAAATACAGGCGAAAATCTGATTCTACACAGGAAACCCAAAAAAATACACACGAAAAGCACACAATAACAATCTGCAGAAACTCGAGCGATTTCTCCTTACCTTTTCGCTTGGTTTTTGGCTTGCAAATTGTGGAAACTTTGGTCAAAAGCCGAGAGTGCGAAGAGAACTCCGGTTGGCAACATCTCTCGAAGAAAATCGTCGGCGAAAGAAGGAGGTGAAGAAGAATGGAAGTTGAACTAGGGGCTTTTTGGCTTGCAGGAAGGCTCACAAGTTTGTGGGAACTTCGGTCAAAAGCCGATAGTACGAAGAGAACTTCGGTTGGCAACAACTCTCGAAGAAAGTCATCGGTGAAATAAGGAGAAGAAGAATGAAAGTTGAACAAAGGGTAAAGAGGTCATTTCCACAACCACTTAACTATACTGTCACCTCTGTTTTGGCATCTGGACTTATTGGGGATTTTATTGGAAAAGAGGGATATCTGAGGGATAAGCAAACTTCAAAGGGTTTTAAAAGCATGTGCAAACTATAGAGGGACTTATAGGTACCTGTAAGAATTAAGAAAAGCAAAATAAAAAAAATATGCTTTAAGATTGAAAATCAATAGAAAAATTTATGGAGCATGAAATAGGAAGGATCTAACAAAAGCCAAAACCATTGATAAATATTATTTTATTTTATTCTTTCTTTTCTTTCTTCTCATTTTCCCCACTTTTCTTTTCCTGTTTTTTTTTCTTTTTCTTTTTCTTTTTCTTTTTCTTTTTCTTTTAATGATTCTACTCCCTTATCTTTTTTTATCTTTTTCTTTTCCTTTATTTTATTTAATGATTTTTATCCTTTTTTTCTTCTTCTTTTTCCTTTAATCTTTGTTTTTAATGATTCTACTCCCTTATTCTTTTTTTTTCCCCTTTTATCGTCTTCCTGTACTCTTCTTGGTTTCTGATGAAGCTAGCTTCCAACTTATAGTTCTTGACTAAGATATCAAGGGCTAATTATGTTCTAACAAACACCTTTCACCACTTTGCTCATCATCTGAATTACCCTATATTGCAATATTTATTACTGGGAAGCTTTCTGACTCTTAATGAAATTATAGTTTCTCAGTTTGAGCTAAGAAATATAGTGAGAGAAAGTCAAATTAATGATTGGTTTTGGTTGGAAAAGCTTATAAACAATTTAAAGAATTTTGTTTATACTTCAGTTTAGCACTATGAATTGTGTTTTCTGAGCTCAGTGAATAAAAATTCCAATATGCAGAAGAAAAGATTGAGAGTTGTCGAGCAACATCTTCATTTTGCAATTGTTCAATTTGTGGTAGCATAATTTATGGTAGAATTTTGTTGTTGATCACTGATTAATTGAAGTCTTAACTATTTGTCTCTTTTACTAGTCAACTGACTTATTGGTTTGCAAATTTTGAAACCCTTATCTCTTGCTCCTGCTGCAATTAACCTTGACTAATAAATAATTATAAATAATAAATAAACATTTCTACTATAGTACAGATTTTTCAGGAAATAAATATATTTAATTTCTTAGTTGATAAATAGGTACCCAAATGATATAGACGTACATGTCAAGTAATAAATGCATACCTCATATGATAAGCCTCACTTGGATCTAAACCACAAATTATAAAATCTAGTCAATCAATTACAAATCTGACTAGAGGCATTTAGGGAAATGTACGGCTACTCAACAACTGCAGATCACTTCAAAATTTGGTTGAAACTAGTGTGTCTTTTCATCACTTCAAGTTCAAGGGTTATCTGATGGGGTTAGCAATAACACCAACAAAAATAAATAATTATTTTAATATATGTTTATAAAAGGGTTTGGTTGACCAGTTAGAAGAACTATTAAGGACAAAAATATTTTCAGAGACCAATAATTACCTTCCCCTCTACTAAATTTGTCCTTAATTAGTGTTATTGTCTCAAGTTTTGGGTTTCAAATTACTATTACAGGTGGCTTTGGTTTTTTTATTTCCACTTGAAGCTTGTTATACTCTAGTAGTCTTTATTGAAACCCACAATTTTGCTGCAGCCTCTAAATTTTGGTAATTTGTCAAAATTTTCCTCGGTAAGTTGTTCATCACATAACTTAATTTGTAAAGAATTTTTCGAATAATTCTAGGTCAACAAATTTAGATTCATGGACTTCAGAACAACTAAAGATGATGAGTTCTGGGGCAAATAATGGCGCTCAAGTTTCTTTAAGCAGCATGGTTAGATTGATGGTGGCAAAATTGAGGCCATGAATATATTAAGAGCTGCAGATTTATATAGGGTAGTCCTCTCAAAGGAGTTGCTAAAAAAAGCTCTGCAGAAGATATAATTGAGAAGTCATCACCTGTTGCTGCACCTAAATCTCAAGATGTAGATTACGATCTTTCAGAGCTTAAGCTTTTAAGAGACATCAAAAGAAAATTCAGTTGATAAGCATGGTATTCCTGATATCAACCACTCACCTAAAGCACCTACTGCTTCAACAGTTTCCAATCCGCAAAATTGGTGGTTCTTGTGCATTTTTTTGTGAAATTTGATATATAATTCACGTGATATGTCTACGGTTCTTCACAAATTTGATACATACGTATATATTTAACTTTCTCGGAGCCAAATAAGAGCCTATGAACAAAATGACTCTATGTATCGCACAGAATCAGGGCCGGGTACTATGTACGGTTTAGGATGACAAGAAATAATTAGAGGCCACACAAACAAACCACATGCTTACTAATGCAATCCCCCAGCTCATATAATTAAGAGCACGCCCTCTTCATAGTCATAGCATCTCGACCCAGCTCACACTAACCTCCTAATGCAATCCCCCGAGCTTAATTAGCCAAGAACAAGCTAAAGAAGGCACAGTAGAGGTGCAAAATGATCCTGATCAGTGATCAGTCGAGCTCTGCGGCTGTGGATCAAGGGAGTCACAAAATATCCGCAATTAATTGATATTCAGTGCACCTTAACCTTAACCTTAACCTTAACCTTAACCTTAACCAACCAACATCAAAAAATAAACACATCTGCAGGCATGGTACAGTACTGTCATGGCCAGGGTATGTTGTACAGCTTAGGTTGGCAAGAAATTAAAGGCCACATTAGCAAAACTCCTTGCTTTTTTGAAAAATCTAGACTCCAACGAGCGACGCATATTAATAACGTGATTACTATTTGCCCTTGGCGATAGTAATTAATTAATTGATCTCTCATAAATTAAAAGCACTTCCTCTTCATATCATAGCCATATATAGCATCTCCATCTCTATCTCCATCTCTCCATCACCATCTCCATCTCACCAATAAGCCTCCTAATGCTATCCTTCAAGATTAGCCAAGAAGGAGCTACAGAAGTCACAGAAGAGGTCCAAGATGATCTTCAGTGGATCAAGAGAATGGCAAATGTCCTCAATGGGTGTCAAGAAAAAACACTAGGCAATTGGCCATGTACTATCTTCAAGGTGCCGGAGAACATCCGGCAGTGCGACAACAAAGGGGCGTATGATCCTTCCATCGTTACTATTGGCCCTTACCATTACAATAAATTCAAAAATAGAACAGTCCAGGCCATGCAAGCTCACAAGTGGCACTGCATGCGGCGCTTGCTTTCAAGGCACACCAAGAGTAGGCGCAAAGCTACCGATTTGTTCGGCCAATGCTTGGAGGAAATGCGGAAAATGGATGCAGATGTCCGAGGCAGTTACTCGGAAGATCTCCATCACTTGAGTGTTAATGATTTGGCCTTGATCATGTTTCTGGATGGTTGTTTCATCATCCATGTCTTGCTCAAGTTTAATGAAGTCGACGAGTACTGGGAAAACATTTCCAACATGGTAACGTTGGGCAAAAATAATGATAATGATGATGGTCAGGAGGAGGAAGAGGACATTGCTGCTGGACATGAAGAAGACATGGTGGTGTTGGACATTATGGGAGAAAAGAAGATAGATTTGCGAGTGGTTGGAGTATGGAATATATGGGGAAATATGCTGCATGATTTGGTGAACGTTGAGAACCAAATCCCTTTCACCATTATCCAGGCACTCTTCAGCAAGCTTAAGACTCCTGGAGATGAAGACATTGATCTAGTCGAGATTGCGCGTCAGCTTTTATCTTGTATCCATCCATCACCTTACCAAAACTTCGCCACCATTCCGCCTCCGCCCGTCCACCATTTGCTTCATTTGTTCCATTCAACATTCGTTCCTTCCGATGATTGTTTAAAGATCAACTCAAGCAACTTACAAAAACAAAAAATCATAGATGTTGATTGGATCCCGAGTGCGACGGAACTTCAGCTCGCAGGAGTCAAGTTCGTGAAGAAGAAGGGATGTGCCACCAACTTCCTCGACATTTCATTCAAGAACGGCATCATTGAAATTCCCCAAGTTGAGCTAGATGACAACACAAACACTCTCTTCAGGAATTTGATCGCATTCGAGCAATGCTATTATCCACATACAAAGAATTACATCACTGCCTATGCCTTTTTTATGGACTACATGATCAACGCCCCAAAAGATGTGGAATTATTTGAGTTGAAAGGAATCTTTATCAATCGCTTGGGCACTCCTGATCATGCCGCTACTCTTATTAACCACTTGTGCGACCAAATTAGGTTGTCCCGTGACAACTTTCTTAAAGGGTCAATTCAAGGTGTGAAAAATTATCACGAATCCAGATGGCATAAATGGAGGGCAAAATTGATGCGTGATTATTTTGATAATCCATGGGCCATTGTGTCATTAGTAGCAGCTCTCATTCTTCTTCTCCTCACTATCCAACAATCCTTCATTGCAGCTTATTCTTACTTCCACCCTCCTAAAAATTGAAAGGAAATAACAAAGCATTGCTTGTAACAGTTGGTATTTGGATCCACCAAGTACTTGTTGAATAAGTCCACTCAGAAGTATGGTTGCTATGGATGGTTGACTTCTCTTTAGAGGCGGCTACTGTGTACTTATGCATGCTGATTAGACAAGAGGAAATCGAGTTTGGCTATGTGATTGGATATATGTCTGCTCCCTTTTGCATCTAGTTTCACTTTTGTAAGCTGTGTCAGCATCCTTTCTGGCAAGCATTAAGTATGTTCCTTTTATATTCACTTGTTTAGTTCTATTGTCTTTCAAGCTAATTAATACAAGCTTCATCTGTGTCTCTGAAAACCTTTGTCATCTATATAACAAATCAAATCCTTGTTTGTTGGTGATCTGTGTGTGATCTTGTGAGACATACGATTGTGTTGTATTAACAGTACTCATCTAATTTATTTTACCATGCCGTAAGTTATAATTCCTTTAAGTTATGAGTCCTTATTACTTATTGTTAATTTGTTATTTTCCTTCACCCATGGTATTTTTTTTCATGAAATTTCTACCAATATGAATGAGTAATTTTTTTTTTGAGGTAAATGTGGATAAACCACAGAGTTATTGAAAAGTAAAGGAACAACAGTACAGAGAAAAAAGCCTCTCATCAGAAGTGAGGAGGTACAAAGTACAACAGAAAAATACAAAAAATAAGCATAATAATAAAAGAGGGGGAGAGGAAGTCTATATAGACGGAAGACACCATCTGGCATCTCAGGCTTGCCTAAACAAAAGAAAGAGCATCTACTCCTGAGCTATATCATGAGCAGGATCACCAGCAGGATCAGAGTCTCTAGCGCTAAGGAAACAGAGAGAGCGCTTACTTTTCTGAGAAGCTTCATTGAGTGATTGTTGCTGTCTATCAACAACTGTTGAATACCAAGAGAGAAGCATATTAGCAATTTTAAAGATAATATTAATGTGTGGCAAAGTATTCAATTGGAAAATTTGAGTGTTTGTTTCAATCCAGATATTCCAAAGGACAGCACGGGAGACAAGATCCCAGAGGATTAGGTGTTGAGAGTTAATAGAGGGTAACCATTGGACCACAAAGAAGGGATTGATTGTGGGAAAGAGTTTGAATCTAAAACTTGAAGAAAAAATGCCCAGATTTGTTTAGTAAAATCACAATCAAGGAAGAGATGCTGAAGATTTTCAGAGGCATTGTGGCAGAGGACACAGGTATAAGTGGAATTTTGAAAGTTATGGCCTTTCTTGAAAATGTTTGTGAGAGTGAGAATTTTGTCCTCTCTAGCTAACCAGCAAAAAAAGTGTGACTTTACTGGACAGCGAATTTTCCAGAAATTTGAGTAATTAAAGAAGGTTGCGGAGTCCACCATCAATGAGAAATTTATAAAAAGATTTGACAGTAAAATTACCACTTTTTTCTAGTGCCCAAGTGAGGGCGTCATCCTGATTATGGAAGCACTCAGGGATAATTTCTAGGAGAGTAGAAAGCGATTCGGTGGGAATAGAGGGAAATAAAGACTCTGGATTATTTAAAAGTTGATAGAAATGTCTGATGGTAATCCAAGGATCAGGACAATCAGAGAAGAGAGTAGGCCAGCAATCTTTAAGTAATATCCCATTATGCCATCGATCAAACCAGAGAAAAGTGTTAGCCCCGTTATTTATGGTTTTCCTGATGCAAGATCTAAAGGATAGCAGAATTGTAGTCACTCCCGCCTAAAAGAAGGATTTATTTCTAGGTGGGGAATGAAACAAAATTCCATATGGATCTCTAACAGAGTAGTTAGCTTGGATGATTTTAGCCCAACCACAGTTTGGATTACGGGATAATTTCCACCACCACTTTCCAAGTAGAGCGTTGTTGAAATGATGAAGGTTGAGGATTCCCCAGCCTCCCATGTCACGAGGTCTTGTGATTCTGTTCCAGGCGATGAGTCTAAATCCTTTGGAACTCAGGTCGGAACCTTTCCAAAGAAAGACCGACATCCAATAGACTGGAACGGTAGATAGGACAGAATTAATAAGAGTTAGACGACCTCCCAGGGATAAGTAATTTGCCTTCCAAGAAGAGAGCCAAAAGCAAACCATGCCAATAAGCTTTGCCCAATCCATACGTCTGGGTCTTCGACCAGAGAGAGGGACCCCTAGATAAGTGATCGGGAAACAATTTCTGGAACAGTTAAGAATTCTGGCAGAAGTATGATGGGGTTGAAAGCCGTAGTTAAAGGAAAACAAGCAGCTTTTCGAGTAGTTGATTGCTAATCCAGAAGGTCCCTCATAAAGATAAAGAATCGGTTTGATTATTTGAAGATCTTCTTGTCCACTAGCTGAAAAAATTAGAAGATCGTCCGCATATTGGAGATGACAAATGTTATCGGTTTGATTCAAGGGGACACCCACAAGAACTTTGGATTTTAGTGCATGATAAAACATTACGCTAAGGACATCAGCGGCAAGGGAAAATAACAAGGGGGAGAGAGGATCACCTTGTCTCAAACCTCTTTTGCATCGGATATATCCTTGTGGTACCGTTAATGATGAACTTAGTCTTGGCAGCCTACACAAGCAGATGTTTGCTATTCATAGTCCTTTAAGAACCCAAATTATATAGTAGCTTAAAAAACTTTTTAAAAAAATATATTTTTTAGAAAAATTATATTAATTACACTATTATTTAAAAAAAATAAGGAAACAAAGATGTAGTAGCCTAGTACCAGTGGTTAATGTTAAGGATGAAAAAAAACTCATTACAAAATAATAATAATAATAATAATAATAATAATATTATTATTATTATTATTATTATTATTATGCAAAATTTTCTAGTTTGTACAACTATAGTTAATGATGTGTTTTGACTCACCACATTATTTATGGCAGTGAAAGAAGTAATATAGAAAAAATAAATAAATTTAATAAAAGAGAGAAAAGGAACGTTTCATATGCACCAAGTCCATGTTTTTTTTTCCCTAAAGAGAGCAACAAAGCTAACACAAAACAAAAACCACAAAAACTACTCAAAACTAAACTTTAAGTAGTTGGCTTCAACAGCCTCCACCAGCTAGTTCAGGATACTCAGGCCCTTATTGTAAAGGGCCAAAGAAGGATTCTGAAAAGCAAGTCCTATTAGCACATCCACCATACTATTTAAATTCCTCAGAATATACTCCATCTGAGCAAGGTTGCATGTTATAAACAGTATTCATTGTAGCAGCCAGCACTGTAGCATCTTGTCACTGTAGCAGCGCGAAAGTTTTATTTAGGTAATGTTTGTTTTGAAGTATTTGAAGTTATTCCAAAAATTTTTTGTTTGGTTTGAGGGATTTTAAAATAGCAAGATAAAACCAATTACTCCAATGGATGTATTTGGACTTACGTTCAAATTGGGCGTAAGTCAAAATCCCGGAAGTTGAAAATCCTTAAATGATGTATATATACATATATAAAAATATATACATATACACATACATATAGGCATACATATATACATATACACATACACATATGCATAATGCACACATACATGTATTTATACACATATATATACATAGACATCTATATTTTTATATAATATATATACATACATATATGTATGCATATATGCATATATACACACATATACATGTATGTATGTATGTATGCATATATACACAAATATACATATACTCACATACATCTATGTATATATATGCATATACACACATATATACATATACTCATATACATGTATATATATGCGTATATATATATATACATATATATAAACATACATAGGTATTTTTACATATGTATATATACATATACATATGCATATATGCATATATACAAACACATACATATACGCATATATATGTATATATGTATGTATGTATATGCATATATACACGTGTTTTTCCATTCTAGATTTACAAATCCTTCTAAACAAACATAAAATTTTATAATACAGTAATTCCAGTTACATCGTTTGGTTGAATGTAATTCTAAATGCAGTGGATTTTAAGTTACAATATAAGTGAAAATATTTGGTTTTCAAAATAAAGTGCTATCAAATCTTGTGTTTGGTTGGATGTAACTGAAATTACTATATTATAAAATTTTATGTTTGTTTGGAAGGATTTGTAAATCTGGAATTGGAAAACACACGTGTATATGTGTATGTATATGTGTGTATATATGTATATATGCATATATGTATATGAGTATATATATATCTATAAATATATGTATATATGTGTATAAATACATATATGCATATGAGTATATATATCAGTATAAGTATATGTGTGTGTATAAGTATATATATCTATATAAGTATATGTATATCTATACATATATACATATACATATATACATATATGAGTATATATATGTATATGTGTAAAAATACTTGTATATGTTGATATAAATATGTAAATGTATATGTATGTGTATGTGTATGTGTATGTGTATGTATATTTCTATATATGTATGCATGTATCTATATATATATACATTGGTTTTTAACTCCCGGGATTTGGTTTTACGCCCAATTTTGGCGTAAAACCAAATACACCAAAAAAGCTATTGTAATGTAATCCCAATTACATCAGGGTTTGCAGATACACCCAAACAAACAATGAATTTCATAAAGTAAAGTATTTGGTTTTACATGTAAAACCAAATACACCCAAATAAATATACCTAACCAAACACAAGATTTAATTGCACTGTATTTAGAAAACCAAGTATTTCCAGTTACATTGTAACTGGAAATCCACTACATTTAGAATTACATCCAACCAAATGCCCCTTTAAATTCTTCTTCCTTGCTTCTCCTTTCCTCCTCCTTCTTTCTTTCTTCTTTTCGACCGAGCACCCCAAACCCTAATAAATTTTTTCGGCGAGCTTTTCCTTCGAATCAAAGCATCAAATTTCTTCCTCTCATCCTCTTAAGTGTGGTAAGGCCTTGATCCAAGGTTTTTTCTTCGTATTTTCTTCATATTTTCTCGTCTTTTGAAATCTTTGAAAACCTATAAATTTACCTTGGTTTGGGTTGTTTTTAGGTTTAAATCAAAGCCCTTTGATCTTGTGATTCTTTTGTGTGGATGCTTGTCAAGAAATTTCGTGATTTGGTGATGTAAATCAGCGAGAAACCATCATTTTAGGGATGGGTCACTGTAGCACTTTCTTAAGTACTGTAGCAATCTCGAGGTTACTGTAGTGCCGAAAATCTTTGGTCTTTTCTTGTATTTCTTTGGTCCAAATTGAAACCCAAGACATTAGGAATTTATTGGTAACCTAAAATTCAAGTTTTGAGTCAGCATTAGGATTGATTTAGCGTTGTTTGATAGCAAAACTTATTGTCTCGTTGTGTGATTTATTTTTGCTTAATTTGTTGGTGTTTTATTGTGCTTTGGCAAGGAGGTGAAGCGTTGGTTCGAGGCAAGGATCAGGTAGAGGATTAGCATTTGGAGAAGCGGCATCATCTTAGTTGTGAGTTGGATTAATTATGCACAATTATACTAGGAGAATGCCTATAATTATTCTATATTGCTTAATTATGCACAATTCTACTAGGAGAATGCCTATAATTATTCTATATTGCTTAAGTAAATTTTTATTGGTTATTATACTTGCATTGAGATTTTAATGGAATTGAAATGAGTTATTTACGTATGTTTCATACTTGAAAAGTATTATTGTTCAAAGGAAAGGATTTTCGGGTTGTAACTTGATTCGTAAGTTGTGAGTCGATTTATATTAAAATCTCTGAATAGGCTTGTGTTTATCATTTTCGTGGGGAAATGAGAGATATTTTAGATATTAATTTTTGTCCTGGTTATGGACTCCTCATTGCAAGATGCATGTTTGTATTACTTGATTGGTGACATCCTACTACAGTAGGTGGTTTTTCACGGCCAGCCTGTTGAGGTGGCGTGGAAGACCGGCAGACTTATTGGTCCTGTTTAGGTGGGAGTATAGAGACCTGACTAGATTTTCATCGGGAAACCGGGGTCACCACATGGTGGACCGATGGGTCAACGTCAGTGACATGAGTTTCTTGACAGCTCTGAACCTAGCCGCGGCCACGGCGAAGGTTTAGAGACGTTTCTAGACCATGTTGCGTTCCTATTGTAATGTCATATTAAATTTGTGGTTTTAGCGGTGAGTATTTATTTTATGGATTTTGAGACTCGTATTATATAGTTGTTCTATATATATATATATATATATAAGTGGAACTGTTATGATCCATTTGCATTATTATAAAAGTTTGGTTTGATGTTTAACTTGTTTTGTAGTACAATCCCTGTATTTGGTCTTTCGTTGATTTATTGTTGTAAACCCTAGTTTGGGTAAAAAGGCTTTCTTTACACTATCTTTTGTTATATTGTACCGATGATTTCTGTTATGTTTATTTATATTCTAAACTGTTGGTATTAGTAAAGCATTATTTTGGTGAGTTATTTCGTGTATTTTGGTCTATTCTTGTAGTATTGTGCTAACCCAATCTCTGAGTAACTTTAGTTGCTCACCCTACTTTCTTCTTCCCAGGCTGTTACAGGCAATAGTACAGTATTAAAGTGGTATACTAGCCATCCACTGTTTGTTTTCATTCAGTACCACGTTCATGTATGTTATCCTTGAGCATGTATATGTTGTAGTCGAGCACGGATCCTATAGTGTGTTTGAAACTCTAAAAGCATAGTTTGTATGTTTGTCCAATCTCTTCAAAACTCCGTTGTACTTGTGATCAGTGCAGTTCTTGAACTCGGTTATCAGGTCTTGTGGTTGATGCTTCCCTTGCGTACCTTTGACTTCCCCTATTTTGTACTTGTTGTTTGAGGTTGTTAATTCCCGGTGTTTTGTCAGCCTTGCGACGACTTGAGGGTTGAGTGGTGGAGTGTTCCTCCTCAAGATCATCATGGCGGTTATCGCGTCCCGGGGGCCCGTAGGTAGGGGCATGACATTGCACCTCCAAAGGAATTGTCTCACAGCCAGGATCTGATCATTGATCCTCCACCGAGTCATTTGATTGTCTTTATAAACCGCTTCAACTAGGCTTGTAGAGTCCATGTATATTTGACTAGGTATAGGGTCTCTGTCCAAACAACACCAAAACTCATCTTCCATCGCTTTTGCCTCGGCCTATGTGTTTGATTCCTCTAAGATATTAATTGCACCTGCTAGAATAACAAACTTATTAGAATCAACAAGAACAAAGCCCAAGCCACAACACTTGGTTTGTTTCAACCTATCAGCATCAAAAAAAGGGAGCTCAGAATGAAAAGGAAAGAAAGATAACTTTCCTGTTGCTTCTTTGAGCTCTCTACACTTATCCTCCACCAGCTCAACTACCTGATAATTAATTTTAATAAAATCTAGTTCTATATTGTTAAATACCCGGTTACAATGTATTTTCCAAATTATCCAGGCACAAGTAGCAAGGGTTACCTTGAACTTAGAGATTCCACACTTGGTTTTCCCATTCCTTAAAAGCCATATTACCCATCAGTTAACTGCTTTAAACTCTTTAGATCCACTACAGCATACCAACCCACAACATTCCAAGCCGCTCTAATCTTCAAGCACGTCCACAACCCATGCTCATCCATTTCCAAATCCAGATCATAAAAACGCCAATTTCTAGCTGGACCAATATTCAATCTATATAGATAAGCGAATGTAGGGGTCCTGCTATGAAACATCCTCCATAAGAAATGTCTAACCCTTGGAACGGTGTGAAGCTTCCAGAGTGCAGACCAGCCATCCCAAGCATCGTCTATAGAAATTCCATCTCGATTAAGCTAATTATAAATTGAGCTAGCAAGAGATGACTTAGAACTCTTATAGGTCCAAACCTAGTGATTTTTACTTTCTCTATTCGACCACCCATTGCTTGAAGGGGACCAATCCACATTATCCCCAAACAGCAGCCTACTAGTCTCATAGTTTCCATGATAAAGGCTAACACAATCTTCGACGGAAACATTTTCCAAATGCAAACTCATATTAAGAAACATCGGTTTGAAAGCAAGAAGAATGTCTGAAAACCAAGGGTTCAACAAGAAATCAGTTTGGTTAGGATTGTACTCTTTAATCCAGTAGTTGGACTTAATTTTAGAAGCAGCAAGGCAGAGAGCACAAACTAGAGACATTTCTCAACAGTTTAGTGTTCCAGTAGTTAAAAGGCCCATATTTTAACTGACACAGGTAAACCCAAAAACAATCCTCAGAATTCAAAAGTGTGAAAACATTTTTGGACATTAAATCTTGGTCACCCCCATCAAGTTTAGCAAGTGTAGTAGTACTCTATCCCATAGTGTGAAATCGCTACGATTGTAACTCCCACCCCAGAGGATTTTCCTAGCTATCTTCGAAATTTGGTCTAATATAGAGTCAGGCACATCAAAACAAGATAATTGATAAGTAATAATAGGCATTAACACACTATTGATCAACATAGCTCTGCCAACCAAGGAAAGTTTGTTAAGGTTTCAAGCTTTAATATAGTTTTGAGCTCTAGTAATCAGAGGTTGAAAACAATTCAAATTCACTCTTTTAGGACCAATGAGGGCTCCCAAGTATTTGAAAGGGAACCTACCTATTTTCATGCCCAAGATAGTGCTAATGGCTCTACAAATCTTTTTGTTAGCCCAAGAAGGAAAATGAACAGTGGACTTATACTCACTGGGAGTTTGACCAGTTAGATCTGTGTAGATGTTCAAACATGTCTTGTAGCCCCTAGCCACCAAATAGGAAGCTCCAGACACAATTATGAGGTCATCGGCAAACATAATATGGTTCAAATTCCTAGGGAGACGAGAATCAAAGCCATGAATCCAATTCTACCAAAGAGCACGATTAAGCAAAGTTGAGAGGATTTGATGGAGATTTTTAGGGAATTCTTCACTTTTCTTTTAGGTGATTCTTTGAGGCAAAGTTAGGGAAGATAGGAGACAAATCTCCAGCACTTAGGGGGCTATTTTAAGGGAGATTTGGATCCACATTCAAGGGAATTGGAGATCATAGACGTCAAACTCACCTTGGTGGCATGCATGGAAACTTTCCTAGGGCTTCTTACTATTGAGAAAGGGGTTTTCATGGCTTTCATGTTTCCTCATATTTTTTGTATCTTGAATACTTACTCTTAATTAATGGAGGGCTAATTTGTAGATGTTTGGGTATAGTTGAATTCTAGGGTTTATTTCTTTGATATTAGTTGTTGGATCTTTGATACTTTAATTGTTTCCTAAATTACAATCATTTCTATTTGAATCTAATTGCGTGTTTGAATGCTTGGTTGCTAACAAGGCTAAAGCCGTAGCTATCATGTTTGATGTGCTATGTGACGAGTATAAATGCTCACCTAGCATAGACATATTATGATTAGAGTGAATTGTGAGTAAGACAGGAGGTTTTCAACATGAAAGACCTTGCTTATGAAGATGTCCTTTTAGATCTCACCTACTTCCTCTTCGAATCATGAGTTGTGCCTAGTGGTGTTCCTAGTGGGCATTTGGCCATGATATACCCGACACCTGAACAACGCTGCATGTTAGTTGATGCCAACATTTCTCCACACTGTGTTCAGGTCTTAGGCATCTTTTACATGCAGGTGTCACTAATATCTGGGGAGCAATGACATTTCAAAGTTGGAGCAGTATCTGTCTTAACGGCACTAAACATCTGAGCCTTGCCATTCTTATGAATTGTTTGCCATTCTGAAGCTTTCTCAGAAGTGTCTAGATGAGGAGTTTCAGGAGTTTGGGAGCCTTGTACCACATCATCATAAGATCTTCCTTCTCGAATGGAATCTTCTGTAATTAGGAAGGTCTAGGCTTGTGAAAGAAATGAGATAAAAATGAGCCACTGTGAGCACCGCCGCAGGTGCCTCTATGGAATCTACTGAAGAACCTCATTGTAGTTGTTGTCTTGCTTGGATTTCTATAGCTAGAGACCCGCATCAACAATTCCCTTTTAACTTACAATGAAACATCAGGTGCTCCCTTGACTTCTTAAGCTTGAGATCTATCTGCTGACTATGCCAACATCATAACTCAGCAACCACTACTGGAGTGATTCCCCCTAGATAGCTAGATTAGACCTTTTTTACCAATTAGTGGACTTCATCAACTCAAATGTGGTTAAATTTTTTCCCCCATATTATGTTGTTTTTTTATGTTTGGTCGTTAGGAGTGCATTACCCCTACTGATGGACTTCTAACCTTTGTTTGGCCTTGGTGCTTTCTCTTGTACTTTGTTGGTTCTCTTGACACTTGTTAGCTTTCAACTAGTTCTGTCTATACTGATTTTTCATTTTAATAAATTAGTGGTTTATCCAGTTTTTATAAAAAAAAATATATATCTAAAAATTAATAAAATGCTTTTGTTATCCAAGAATCACCATCACCTAGGGTCTCACTACCAATTATGAAGGAGATTATTAAATCAAAGGAAGACCTCAAGAAAATGATGATTATTAAGGTGTTATCTAGTAATGCTAGTGTAAGATCCTTATCGCATTGCTAGAGATGCTGAAAATTTTGATAGTTTTTCCAATGCAAATTATCATCAACATTGGAGTAAGAAGCTTTATTGTGTTGCTTGAATACTATGGTATTTCAATACTCTGATTGAAGATAATCCAGACCTCTATTGTCTCATCAAAGACAAACGTCTCAAGCTCTGATAAATAGGAAATGTTCAAAACTCCTAACACTGGTGCCCATCTTCTCCATGATTATTGTTATCAACCATCCTATAACACTCATCAAATACTAAAAGAAGCCAAGGATAAATCTACGGTACAGGTGCTACTCCCTGTCGTGAATTCCTTTAAGTCTGTTAAATGCGGCTCTGGGCTTGGCCTATCAATGGAGGTTGGTGATGTTTCCATTGAATCCACTTAACCGGTGTCACCCCTCTCTCCTCTCACCGTGATAAGACGAAGCTCCGGTGATTGGTGAGATAATGGTACTAATGAGTGTACAACATTCATATATTGTATATCACTTTGTACACTCATTCTGCATGAGTTAGAGTCATATTGTGTAGTTCAATGATAAATCTAGAGTATTTCACATTCTCAGGCTTAGGGCAGCATTTCAAGATGAGAGAGAGCCTAAGAAGCATTTCAAACCTCAAACAATGAAGTTGGAGCTCTCTCGGCATCATTTAAACAAGGAAAAGGCAAACTGGGTGGCTTATGGCCAATATTACGCCCGTAAGTTAATTCCAAAGGACCTTGCAGGCGTGCTTATGCCTGTAAGAAGGATTCAGAGCCAATTTAGAGGACTTTATGAGCAGGGCTTACACTTGTAAGGATGCTTGTAAGGACCATCCAGAGAAGCTCATGACTACAGCTTACTCCCGTAAGAACAATGGCAAAAAGCATAACAGTGAAGCTTACGGTCCATCGCGTACGGCCGTATGCTAGACAATAACACAAATAGAAGACCTTATAGACGTAACTTACAGCGGTAAGTTTTTTCATAAGGCTGACAACTATCTTCTCTAGCTCCCTTATGGCCATGTTCTTACACCGGTAAGTAACCCATAAGCAGTCGGGTATAAATAGAACTTATGAGGATTTTTAGGGAAACTTCTTGGTTTTCTTGGGCCGAATCTTGGAAGTGAAGTTAGGGAAGATAGGAGACGAATCTTCAATACTCAAGGAGAGATTTGAACGGAGATTTAGATCCACATTCAAGGGTATTGGAGATCATAGCCATCAAGCTCACCTTAACGGAGCGCATGGAAGCTTTCCTAGGGATTCTCCAGCGATCCTTTATCGGCACAATTGAGAAAGGAATTTTTATGCCTTTCATCTTTCCTCCTATTATTTGTATCTTGGACTCTTATCCTCCATTAATAGAGGGCTAATTTGTAGATGTTTGGGCATAGTTGAACTCTAGGGTTTATACTTCTGACATTAGTTGCTGGATCTTTGATATTTAAATTGTTTTCTTAATTACAATCATTTCTATTTGAATCTAATTGCATGTTTGAATGCTTGGTTGCTAACGAGGCGAAAGCCCTAGCTATCTTGTTTGGTGTGCTAGGTGACGAGTAGAAATACCTACCTAACATAAACATTCCGTAATTAGAGAGAATTGTGAGTAAGCCTAGGTATGGGGTGCTTTGGAGACTCTATCTCCCTCAATTCTCCCGAGTGAGATATTGGCAATCTCCGTGCTCTTTGCATTTCTGTTCTGTATTCAGATTAGGGGTAATCTCTCTCTTTTGGGGAGAATATCTATTTAAGAGATTATCATTAGCTTACAATGACGTTTCATAGAGTGTTAATGCAATTGTGTAGATGTCTGTATCAGCTCTACACCTATTCAATTACTCTTCACCTAAAAAATTGGGGTTTAGTATAATTCTGGAAATCTCTCAGTTCAAATAGGATTGCATGCATAAACAACCTTTGTCCTATACTTTATAACCTAAGAGGGATGGTATGCCTGTACATCACTTTCTTCCTTGAATTCTCTCCTAATATTTTCCATATTTTCTTTTCTTTTCTTACTTTTGTTCACACACACAACATTCGATCACTTAAGCTATTTTTTGGGTTTAGGGTTACTACTAATATTCACTTTCTTCCTTATGGATCGACACTCTGCTTCTAGCATACTATTATTACATGATTGGCACGTACACTTGCATCCCTATCAGGTGCCCCCATGACCCCTCTGGTCTCGAGTGTGAGTGTCAAGGCCGGGGATGCACTATTGATGAGCGCATAATATTCTATTATTTTATATCATTTTCTACACTCATTAGGCATGCATTAGAAGTATATTATAGAATTCAATGCTAAATATGGTGTGTTTTATATTCTTAAGCTTTGGGCAGCATTTAAAGATGAGAAAGAGCTGAAAAAAGCATTCTAGACCCTAAACGAAGAAGATGGAACTCTCTCGGCATCAATTGATTAAGGACAAGGTAAATAGGATGGCTTACGGGCAGCCTGCGACCTAGCTTACGGCTGTAAGCCTATTCTAAAGAACCTTGTGGGCATTCTTATGCCCATAACGAGGAGTATGTCAAATCAGAGGACTTTATGGGCAGGGCTTATACTCGTATGGCAGTCCATAAGAACCATCTAGAGAAATTTACTAGTAGAGCTTGCACCCATAATAGCGATTGCAAGGGTAACACAGAGAAGCTTATAGTTCAACGCTTATGACCATAGGTTGGACCGTAATATAAGACAAAAGACCTTACAGTTGGGACTTACGACAGTAAGCATTTTCATAAGGCTGGCGACCCATCATTTCCAAATCTTTACTGCTATGTCCTTATGCCCATAAGCATTCTATAAAAAGTATAATTTAAATAGATCTGATGAGGATTCTTAGGGAAATCTTTGATCCTTTTTTTGGAGGCAAGGCTAGGGAAGAAGGAAGGTGAATCTCCAAGGCTTTATAGGTGATTTTTGAAGGAGATTTGATTTTGTCAACAAGGAGAGGAAGATCGTAGCCATCAAGCTTACCTTGGCGGTATTCAATGAAGTTTCTTTGGAGTTTTCCAATGATCAACTTTAGGCATGATTAAGAAGGGGGTTTTAATTCTTATGTCTATTCTCTTCGTATCTTGTAATTTGAATGCTTGCCCTAGATGGAGGGCTAATTTCTTTGATGTTTGGATATAGTTAAACTCTAGGGTTTTATCCTTTGACATTGGTTGTGGATCTTTGTGAATTAATTATTTTTTAATTGCAATCCATGTTATTTGAATCTAATTGCATGTTTGTATTGCTTGATTGCTATCATGGTGAAAGCCCTAGTTTTTATATTCGATGTGTTTTATGACAAGTAGAAATACCCACCTAGCATATAAATGCCCAAAATCTCCTTAAAGAACTTAGTCTTATTAATGCTCATCTTCATGCTTGAGGTTACACATGGACCCAACTGTTAGATAGACCTAATATGGATCCAATTAGATTGTTTCTTACTTCCCACAATTGATCTACTATCTTTCTAAGGACAATATGCCTTGCCTAGATTTGGGTCTAATTATGCCCCATTTGTCTAGAGTTCGGTGCACACCCATCACAACCTTGGACTTTTTCGTTTGGAAAATCCTGGCACTCCAGCAAGCACTTGGGTGTGCTTATCCAGGATTGGTGGTCTAAGATTAACCCTAAGGGATATGGTGCTTTTATCCTCTCAAAGAGACTCATCAATTTGAAAACTAAGCTTTAAAGATGGGCCTCAAAGATTTTTGGGTCAGTAAGAATGCATAAGAAAGCTCTACTATTGGAACTAAATTCCTTGGATTCTAATAGTGAGAGGAGACCCCTTTCTGACATTGACTCCAAATATATCTCCCAATTACAGTTGGAACTCTACTTCCTTTTGCATCATGAGGAAATATACAGGAAACAACAATCCATAATTACTTGACTTAAAGAAGGTGATTCCAACACAAAATTCTCTCATTTGATGGTTAATGGCAGATGCATCAAAAACTTTATTCCTTGTATTCGTCATAATGGGGCATGGATCTAAGGGGACCAAAAACTAGGCAACACCTTCATAAATCACTTTCTCCTTCTTCTCAATCCGTATGGATCCTATCGCTTCCTTCTGGATTGGCAAAACTTGTTTGCATACAAAGAGAAAATAGATCTCTCGTCCCTTGAATGACCATTTACAATTGAGGAAATAAAATAGGCAATATATTACATGGGAGAAAATAAGGCCCTAGTACTTAGTAAGTTTCCCAAGTTTTTCTTTCAAAAACACTAGACCCAGTTGAAGATGTTTTTGTCAAACTTTGTGACGACTTCTTTGAGGGTAGGATTAACCTAGAATGCCTAAATTGGGTTAACATAACCCTAATAGGGAAGAACCAAACACCATATAGTGTCATTGACTTTCGTCCCATTAGTCTAATCAACTCCTTATGTAAAATCATTTTCAAATTGTTCAATAATAGACTAAAGTTGGCTAATCAGTACATTTGTCAATGATTTCCAATTGGCATTCATTAAAGCAAATGTATAGTGGATAATATAATTGTTGCATAAAAACTTATCTTCAGTCTTCAAAAGTAAAAGCTCCTAGGATATGCCTATAAAATACATTTTACAAAAAGCGTTTGACTCACTAGATTCAAATTTTCTTCTGGATACAAAATATCCTTAGATCCACTAAGACTCTAGTTCTAATTAATGGGGTGCCTGAGGGACACTTTAAGGTGTGTGTGAATTATGCAAATATATAAACATGCAAGTGCACAAATAATATTTCAATAAGTCCATGAATACCGCAAATGTATGGGTCATCAAGTAATACCTCATGGGTGAGCACGAGGGTCATATTTCCCCAGGAACGGCGAGAGGCTCCTATTACTTTCTTTGCGCTTAATCAATAGCCTGAACGTTTGTGTTCTTTCTTTAATCTACTTCTACAATTAAAGAATAGTTAAGCACAATTGGAAGGAGTTGAGTGGTTGTATGATAGTTATCTTGAGTATGACAATCATATTCTAGTGTTGAACCTGAGGAATTCAAGGGCCTACTAGTCCTAATATCTTAGCAACCAGGTCTAAACATAGGAACTTAAGATGAAATCTCTTCCACCCCAACCTCCTATGTTTACCTTAAGTACAAGAACTCCACTAGAAGGGTTAATTAAATTCAAATGTAGAAATCTAATCAAACCCTAATCTAGAGATGTAGCAATACCTAACCTCTTAGAGCATGCATAGATCTAACATAGCACATGTCTTTTAACATGGGGGCATATCTTCCTCATCGACATTAACTCTGGCCGCCCTACCTTATTCGGGAAAAGAATCTCCCCGAATTTTGAGAAACCTATAGTATTTATAGGATCGAGTCTGCCACGGCCTCACCACAGGCATTATGATTCCTGTAGTAAATAAGTTATTACTTGTGCTCCAAGTGGCATCTTAGCACGGCTCTCTCGGAGTTGTATGGCTCGATCACGGCCGTTATAGTTTTCACGACGGCCGTTGTGGCTTCTGTGTTGCTTCCAGTGGTTCCATGCTACCACGGCTTGATAACGGGAGTGGTAAGTGTAGACAATGGGTGTGGTACCTTGTCACCACGCCCATTGTAAACCGTGGTGAAGCTTTGATTCAAGAACTTGGTCTATTTTGCTTTAAAAAACCCCTGAATTCACTTATTTTTCCCTAAAACAAAAGTAAAGGCTATGGTGAACAAAAAAATGAAAATTCATACTATTTAGGTGCTAAACATGTCAGAATCCATGCTAAATGTAGTGTAAATGATGAGAAAAATGAACTATTTTGTACTTATCAATACCATAACCTTGTGTGAATTATCATACCATTCCATACAATCTTCAAGGAACAAGATCTAAATGGTGATAGAATATGTGTAACACCTACCCTGAAGAAGGATTAATTCCTAGGAAGTGTGTGAAACAGTGGTCCTGCAGGTCCTCTATTCAGATAATTGAAATGGATGATTTTAAATCAGCAGTTTAATGATTTATTGAGTATAGGAAACTCTTAGAGTAGTTAATGGTGAGACTGAAAGAATCTTCAAAAGATAAAGAATTAGTTTAATGATTTGAAGGTCTTCTTGTCTCCAGCTGAGAAAATAATGAGATCATCCGCATATTAAAGGTGATAGATGTTCCCTAAGGTCTAAGGGATAACCCGATTAATACTTTCGAACGAAGCGTGTGTGTGAACATTATAGTCAAAGTATTTATTGCTAATGCATAAAATGGGGATGAGAGAAGATCTCCTTGTCATAGACCTCGCTTATAGCGGATATATCTATGTGGCACTAATAATTGTTAGAAAGTTCATATTTTACATATCATCTATACTGCATTAAGCATGAGATTTGACATGTTTAGCACCAAATTGGTACATAATTTCATTTTTTTTTTTCACAATGGTGTCAAATTGCATTTTAGGGCAAAAGAAGCAAATATTGAGGCGAATTGAAGCAAATCGGACCAAAACACAATTCTCATAACCTCACAATGACCTCACTGGACAAAGGAGAATAGCATACAGTATGAGTGAGCTCTATTTTGTCAATATTTAGAAGATTTATCGATGCCCACACACATCTTGGTGGATTTCAATCACCAATCACTATAGCAATAATATTGTAGCAGATATTACTATAGCAAATCACTGTAGCAAATTAATATAGTAGTAAATTTCAATCACAATGGGCATGTTCCAATCATGCTAAAGAGCAATTGACTTCACAACGGGAATCACCATGCCCGTGGTGAGGACGTTGTGAACATAACAGGCATGAAACTACACCCATTACACCCCTTGGAAGGTCGTGCCAGAGATTTTGAGATTCAAAAGCTCACAACGGCCATGGTGAGATCTCATAATGGTCGTAGTGATCACAATAGCTTATTTACAATGCCCGAAAAGACTGTACCAGGACGCGACTTGGAGCCCATGTAATAACTTACTCACCACGGGCATCACAACGCCTGTGGTGAGGCCGTGGTGGATTCGATCCTATATGTACCCTATGTTTTTCTGATTTTGGGGAGATTATTTTGCTGAATAAGATAGGGCGGCCGAAGTTCTAGAGATCTTAGTTGCTGGAGATGACTTTCAAGCATATTTCAGCAATTCCAACGAGTTTCTCAAGGATAATCCAACGATCAACGTTAGAAGAGAGCACGTGAAGGCGTTCGGCATTATCTTGTCAATCTTGAGATCCTCTCACCCTCAACCTTGACAGACCTATTGGATGAAGTTAGTTTAGGAATTCTTTAAATGCTTATCTATTCTTTGGTCTTATGGCTCTCTCTTGCTTTAATGCTTTATTTTATGATCCATAAGAACACAATTTTAGGGGAATTGTATATCTAGGTCCCTCAATTATTGTTTATGAATCTTGATTGATAATTCAATAAATCTTCCTAGTCTTTTGTGAATCATTGCATATTTACTTGAATGATATTCTTATTAATGTGGATGAGGAAGATATGCCCCACATTAGGAGACCCATGCTCTGTTAAATCTATTCATGCTCTTAGAGGTTAGGTATTGCTAGATCTCTAGATTAGGGTTTGATTAGATTTCTGGATTAGAAGTTAATTAACCCATCTAGTGGAGTTCTTGTACTTAAGGCAAATATAGGAGGCTGGGGTGGAAGAGATTCCATCTTAAGTTCCTAATATATTGACCTAGTTGCCAAGATATTAGGATAAGTAGGTCCTTGAATTCCCATGGTCCAAAACTAGAATATGATTGTCATACTCAAGATAACTATCATACAACCACTCAACTCCTTCCAATTGTGTTTAATGATTCTTCAACTATATTGTGTAATAAATTATAGAAGTAGTTTAATAAATCTTTCTAGTCTTTTGTGAAATCATTGCATATTTGCTTAAATGATATTTTTGTTAATGTCGATAAGGAAGATATGCCCCCACGTTAAAAACCCGTGCCATAATAGATCTATGCATGCTCTAAGAGGTTAGATATTGCTAGATCTCTAGATTAGAGATCAATTGCCCCTTAGGCTTAGGGTTTGATTTGTCACTTCTAGAGGAGTTCTTGTACTTAAGGAAAACATAGGAGGCTGGGGTAAGAAGATATTTTGCCTTAAGTTCCTAGTAATTTAGACCTAGTTGCCAAGAGATTGGGACTAGTAGGCCTTTGAATTCCTTCAGTCCAATTCTAGAACACGATTGTCACACTCAACGCCTACAATAAGTAATAATCAAGATAACTATCATACAACCTCTCAACTCCTTCCAATTATTGTTAACGATTCTCCAATTGTATTGTGTAATAAAGTGTAGAAGTAGATTAAAAAAAGAACGTAAATGTGTAGGCTATTGATTAAGTAAAAAGGAAGTAAAAGGAGTCTCTCCTCGTTTCTGGGGAAATACGACCCTCGTGCTCATCTATGAGGTATTACATGATGACTCATATACTTGCAGTATTAACAGACCAATTGTAATATTATTTGCATATTCGGATATCTATATTTGCATATTTTCACACACCCTAGAGGTCCTTCAGGTATGATAATTGGTTAAAAGGTAGAGCTCAAAAAGATTTATGACCTGATCTTTTCAATGATTGCATCCTTCCTTGCATTTTGTTCAAATAATTCACACAAGCTTTTTCCTCCCTAAAGATGTTATTTCAAACAACCACTCCTATCGAAATCTAGGAGTACTACCTCCAGATTGCTCTAGACATATAAAGAAATGAAAACATAAATCAATGAATATGAGCACAAGTATGGTCAAACAAGTAGGGAAAATAAGATGCTCGGGCATAGACTCCCTCTAGGATTTTATAAGTAATGGACAAAGGTTGTAAGTTAGAAACCTATTTGAACTGAAGGAAATTCTAAATTATACTACCCCTTTTCTTAAGGTAAATAGTAACTAATCTAATACGGTGCTGATACAAACAACCCCACGATCGTAATGCACTCTATGAATTCTCAACAAGAATTAACAAGAATTCAAAGTGTATCCAAACCTTCTTTGGAAGAGATTGCCTTAATCCAATACTAAGTAGAAATTATATTTCTCTCTTGATCTACTCCCTATAATTACAAAGAGAATGGAATTGCTTGCTAATTCAATAGGGAGGATTATGGCAGGAGAACTCTCAATTCTAAAGTACCATATTTCTAGGTTTACTCACAAATCCCCGCCAATTGCAGCTGGCCTATGTTAGGTAGGTCTTTCCACACATCACACAAGCATATCATACATGAAAGTAGAGCATTATCCTTAATAGCATTCAAGACAATAACAACACGTGATTGATTTTGAATATAAAGGATTGCAATTAGAAAATAATTAAAACATGAAAGATCCACAACCAATGTCAAATAAATCTAACCCTAGAGTTCATCTATGTCCAAACATCTACAAAATTAGTTCTCCATTAAGAGAGAACAATCGTACAATTTATAAGACAGTAAGAATTAATGAAAACATGAAAATCCCTTTTTCTATTGCCCTCTTGAGATTGCCATGAAATCTTCCCAAAATCCTTCCAAAGATGCTACCAAGATGGTTTTTGATGGCTCCAATCTCTATCGTCAAAGGTAGATAGGCTCCATGCCACTCCTCTTTTGCATGTATGTACCGCAAGTGCATGGGTGTCAAAGTAATAAAGTACCCAAAGGTCGGGTAGTCAAATCCACAGGGAAATGAGAGTACTAGTAGTCACTTTTTCTCTATAATATATCCTTAATGAAGTTGTTGGATACAAGAATAATTAAGTTAAAGGAGAGGAAAACACAAAGGATGAAAGAATACAAGAAAATAAAGAAACAATCCATAATGGAGTGGATACTCAGGTGATGATCCCCAAGGGTTGAAAACATGAAGTGGGGGACTTAATACATGCTTTCTACTCAAGATGAAATAAGTCACGGTAATCCTAAGATACACCAGTCCCGTTCTTATGGCAACCTGTGACTATTCCTATGCTAGGCTCTAGCAGTGATCTCTCTCTTCGACTAAGCCACCTATGAATGCAATGCGTTCTAGGAATCTCGAATGATCAACTAGACTCCCAAAATTAGGTTTAAAACTCTCTTGAAATAACTAACCCCTAATCCTATACAAACCCTAGTGGTGATCTCTCTCTTCACTAGGGTTCATATGATCGCCTAACGCTCATAGGAGTACGAAGGTAGTTGTGATCAATTCGGAGGGGAAACAGGCACTCCTCTACCTAAGGTTCACCCTCTCAATCCTCTCCCAGCTTGGTAGGTCTAGCCCTAATAGGTCTCTCGACTCGTGATAGAAACGCAAGTGTACGTGCTGATTGCGTAATAATAGTGTGTATAAAGTAAGATGTCGGTCCACAAGGAAGAATAAGAATACCGGTAATAGCCCTAATTCTGAAAATTAGCCTAACTAATAAAGTGATGCGTGTGTGAATAAAAGAGAATAAAAGCTAGAAATACGGAAATAAAATCAAAGAGAAATCAAGGGAATAAACGATGTCTGAGCATAGTATCCGTCTAGGGTTATGAAGTACAAGACAAGGGTTGTCAATATATGCAATCCTATTTGAACGAAGAGATTTCTAGAATTATGCTAAACCCTCCTTTCAATTGTAAAGAGTAACTGAATCAGTGCAGAGTTGATACAGACATCCACATAATTGCATTAACACTCTATGAAATCTAACCGTGAGCTAATGATGATCTCTTGAGTAGATAATCTCCCTGATAAAGGGAGATTACCCCTAATCCAAATACAGAGTAGAGGCGTAATTTCTCCTAAAATCTACTCCACATGACTGCAAAGAGCACGAAGACAATCATTAACTCACTCAGGAGAATTAAGGAAGACGGAGTCTCTAAAGTACCCTATACCCAAGCTTACTCATAATTCCCTCTAATTACAACATGCCTATGCTCAAAGCACATCAAGTATGATAGCTAGGGCTTTCACCTCATTAGCAACCAAGCATTCAAACACGTAATTAGATTTAAATAGAATGAATTGCAATAAGAAAAATAATTAAATCATAAAGATCCAACAACCAATGTCAAAGAGTAAACCCTAGAGTTTAACTATGCCCAAACATCTAACAAATTAGCCCTCCATTAATGGAGGGCAAGCATCCAAGATATAAGACATGGAAGAAAACATTGAAAACATGAAAACCCACTTCTCAATAGTGCCATAGGTCGATCACCGGAGAAACTATAGGAAAGCTTCCATGCACACCGGCAAGGTAAGCTTGATGGCTACAATCTCCTATCCCCTTAAATGTGGATCCAAATATCCTTTAGAATTGCAATTTTTGAGACTTGGAGATTCATCTCCTTTCTTCTCTAACTTTGCCTCCAAGAATTGCCCCAAAGAAAACCAAAGAATGACCTAAAAATCCTCATCATATCTATTTATACCTGACTGCTTACGAGTATAGGGACATGGCCGTAAGGGAGCTGGAGAAGATGGTCATGAGCCTTACGGGAACACTTACAGTCATAAGTCATGTTCGTAAGGTTTTCTGTCTTTGTTACAGTCCAGCTTATAGCCGTAAGCTCTGGATTGTAAGCTTTACTGTGCTGCTTCTTGCGACCACCCTTACAGGTGTAAGTTCTAGTCGTAAACTCCTATGGATGGTCTTTACAAGCATAAGACATGCCTATAAAGTCCTCTGGTTTAGCTCTGACTCCTCTTTTTGGGTATAAGCATGCCAGTAAGGTTCTCTGGAAAGTACTTACACCCGTAAGCCTGGCTGTAAGCTGCCTGTAAGCCACCCAGTTTATCTTGTCCTTAGTCAAATGATGCCAATAGAGCTCCATCTTCTTAATTTAGGGTCTGGAATGCTTCTTTTAGTTCTCTCTCGTCTTTAAGTACTGCCTGAAGCTTGAGAATGTAAAACACACTAGATTTAGTATCAAATTCCACAATATAATTCTAATATAAGTCAAATGAGTGTACAAAATGATATGAAATACATGAATGTTGTACACTCATCAACTTGTCACTAGGTTAAACCAAGCATACAACCGAGCTCCCACTACAAATGGATATATGGAATTCAAACACAAGGTTGGCGCCTATTCCTCACCAGTTCCAAAAAGGTTCACTCATGTTGAAGGGAGAATCCCACTCAGTAATCGGGCCGCTAAAGCGAGGATGAGGGAAGTCAGTTAGTGTATCTGTCATCCTCTATGAAGGAAGTAGTTAAATCAACAAGAAGTAGAAAAGCATGAATTAAATAAAACAAATGAAACCCTAGGGTTCATACACCCAAGTATCCAAACAAGATTTTAGCTCCTCATTGAGCAATGTATTCCACAAACAATAATGAACATCAAATACATGAAATATAACAAATAAACTCCTTCCAAAATAATAGTAAAAACTCTAACGATCTACCCTCTGAACGGCCAAATGACACTTCACTGGCGAAGACTCATTAGTGTCGAATGACTCTTCTGGAAGGCCTCCCGGTGGTGTGGATGATGGTGTGGACGACGGTGAGTAATGCCGCAGTCTCTCCTTAGTTGGATCTGCCAATAAAACCATAGCCCAAGTTCCCTCCTTTCCTCTACAAAGCCGCCAAGCAAAAAAAGTCCCTTTCCTATTAGATAAATTGGCTTATATTGGGTTATATCGGGTTTTCCCACGGCCTTGGGAATTTTTCCCACGACCGTGCATCTCTCTGCCTTTTCACCTCGTTCAGCTAGAATAGATATGCTACAGTACTGTTCACAAATATGGCTATGTATCACACCCGTATGAACTCCAATGAATGTGTGGTTGGTGATGTGATCACCTATTTTCTGCATTGGGCCGATTTTCTGCTCAAATGCACTGAATTTGCTTCACATCACCAACTTTGCTCTTATGGGGCCCACGCACACCCTAGCTATGCAAATAAATGTAAAAACACCAAATGGGCACATATAACTAATACAAGACATGCTCAATCTATGTACCATATAAACTTAAAATATGTACAAACAAGCACTTATCACTCCCTCTCTTTGATAATTCATCTGGAAAGATCTGGTGAGAAACCCCCTCTCTTTCCCCAAGCTTGCCTGTCTTCAAAGCCCTCATCAGATATTTATACTTATCCACTTACATCCTACTTACAGGCGTAAGAATGAGGTTGTAAGAAGCAGAAGATAGAGGTGGGCACGGGCCATCTAGAAACCCGACTTGGCACGTAACATGCCCGAAAGTGGCCCGCTGGGTCAGTGGCCCGGTGAGCCAGTTCAATGAACGGTAACCTGGCCGTCATATAGACGGGCCCGTTATGGGTTAGGGTTTCCCCAACCCATGACCCAGCGGGTTGGCCCGGCAGGTCAAACCAGATTCCCAACCAGCCTAGTAACCTGGTGGGTTGAGAGACAACGGCAAGCCCTGGTGATAACCCTAGTTAATTCCCTTTTTTAAAAAAAAAAGAAAAAAGAAAAAATCCAATTTACTGTCACCAATCACCATTATCCTATTCTCATCCCTTTAATCCTTTTCCCCCAGCCGAAACATTCAGTCTCCTCACTGGTTCGTCTTCCCAGATCAGTTCTCATTTCGGTAAGCCTCGGCGATAACCCTCAATGAAGACTTCCTCCGTGGCTTGATCGCCACAGTCTATTCCAGCCTCCGGCAAGCCTCCTGCTAGGAGAGCATTTTCTTCCACTTCCTCGTCTCCCAACTGAAGCTTGAAACCGTAGTTTGCTCCGCCTTCCTTGATCTCCACTTCAAGGTCTAATGCTTCGATCCCAATCGCATCTGCAATCTCATATCCACCTCCGTCCGCTTAGCCCTCGAGCAACTGCCTCACAGACCTCTTCAAGCCCTAAAAGGCCAGGCGGGTCCGTTCGGCGGTTCAACCTGGCCCGTCGGGTCAACAGGGAGCCGGGCCAATTCTGGGTCTGGCTCCCTCTGACCCAAACCCGCCAAGTTAGACTGTTCAACCCAGCCCGGCTAGTTTCATATCCCTGCCGGGTTGAGGTTCCGGTGAACCGCAACCCGGTGGGTTAGGCTAGTCGGGCCGGTTAACAGGCCTGTGCCCGACACTAGCTAGAGATAATGGGTCACGTGCCTTATAGGCCATCCTATGATGGTAAGTCCTATCCGTATAAGGTTTTCTGTTTGGTGTTATGGCCCAGTTTACGGTCATAAGCATTGGGCCATAATCTTCCCTGTATTGTACTTGTAACCACCCTTATAGGCGTAAGTTGCTCCTCGTAAGCTCCTTGGGACAGCCGTTACGGTCTGAATTACAAGCGTAAGTCCTACCCGTAGGTCCCTCTGTTTGATCCTTATGCTCCTCCTTACCAACTTAAGGTCATAAGTCCCTCTATTTGATCCTTATGTCCACAAGGTTCTCTGCCTAAGGCTTACGGTCGTAATGTGTCCGTCAGCGATATTAACTTACATGTTCTTTATTTGTTGTTACCGAGAGAGCTCCATCTTCCTCATTTTGGCTTTTGATTGCTTCTTTTGGCTCTCTCTCATCCTTAAGCACTGCCCATTATCTGAAAATACAATTACCATCATGTTTAGCACCATCTTCCATAAGAATACTCTAAAACATGCCGAATAAGTGTACAAATGATATTAAATAAAGTAAAAATGTACATTTATCAATGATGTGAAGACTTGGACTTTGGAAAGCAATAGAATATTTTTTGTGCAATTATTTTATAAGTTTTTAGTGGATGGTGGACTACGTAGTCCACTATACCTTCGATTTTAGAAAATTGATTGGTCGAGTAAAATAACCTTTTTTGTTGGCTGACATGGGAGGATAAAATTTTAACACTTAGCAATCAAACCAAGAAAGGTTGCAATATACAAAGCACCACTGATACTTGTGTCTGTGTCACAAAGACTCAGAAACGGTAGATTATCTCTTACTCAGGTGTGAATTTTTCAAGCATATATATTTGGTATTTCTTTAAGAAGAACCTGGATCTACAATCCCATTCTTAGTCTCTTTCAGAGGTTTGGACGTCCTGAATTCCATCCATAGAAGCTCGATAATGACTTCTTTGAGATCAACTTTCAAGAGCAATTTTCTGGAGCATATCGCTTGAAAGAAACAATCGTATTTTTAGATATGCATTTTCTCTATCATTCTCATTAATTTCTCCATCATTCTCATTAATTCATTGGTTTTTTTTTGTGTTCAATAAGAATGCTATTTTGTCATATTAATGAAGATATATCACATGAATTTTCTATAGTTCATATATAATCTCTATTTCTATCAAATTACATGACTTCTTCTGATCTTTGCATTAATATATATATATATATATATATATATATATATGTATATTCTTTACTTGATTTAAATTACACATCTTTTTTTGCTGTTTGCATTAATATATATATTTTTGTTTCTTTGCTTGGTTTAAGAGTAGGTAGAATGTTGCTAGCCATACATGGACGACCTTAATTACGTATTTTTTTGTTCAAATTAGAGCAAGATAGTTTCCTTTGCTTTACCCATTGAATATGTACAAAATTCTAACTCTTGTTTTTATATATTAGAGGGAGAACTATAAATGTGTTAATCATTTATTATTTTATCATAAAAAATTGGGTAAAAAGCCTAAATGGTCCCTTACTTTTATTGTATTTCTATTATGGTTGCGTAGCTTTAAAAAGTTACGTTTGGTCTCCTACTTTTAACTTTTGTTACGATTTGATCATCCAAACATCTGCCATTAATGTCGATCAGATGTGGCATATGCCAGGTTAGATGCTAGCTCTAAGAAAAGATATGCCATGTAGTATGCCACATGTAATCGCCATTAACGACATATGTTCGGGTGATCAAATCATAACAAAAAACTAAAGATAAAGGACCAAATCATAAATTTTTAAAGTTGAGTGACCGAAATAGAAACATACGGAAAGGTAGGGAATTATTTAGGTTGTTTACCCCCTTTTTTTTGTTAAGGTATACAAATTACTCAACTCAACTAATGTTGTAAATAGAAGTTGATCTCTCAATCTCTCATTTGGAAAAGAAAAGAGTTACAGTCATTTTAATGTGAAAGTAGTAACTCTAGCTTCGTACATTCATATTTTTATAGTGACATAAAAATCAGCGAAATTATATATATATACACACACGCATATATTCCAATACTACCTTGTCAGCTAAATAATCTCTCCTTTTTAATCAATATTATTAAGTTGCAAGTTTTCATAATATATATATATATATATATATATAAGAAAAAAATACAAAGCTCGTTCTTGTTGAATCCCTTTTTTTTATATATTTTCCCTATAATTGATGGGAGCCCATGTGTTATTTTTATTATATATATATATATAAACACTTATTTAAATTTAAATTTTATTTTATATTTAATCTATAAAATCCTTTAAATTTAAATTTTATTTTATATTTAATCTATAAAATCCTTATTTAGTTCTCCTTTTTAATCTCAAACCTAACCTTATCAAAACCATAATCAAATTTCATGATTTTCTCGCCTCAAATCCCTCTTTGTTTTCATTCAAGTGGAGTTGTAAAGAGAGACAAGAACCTTAGTTTCTTCTTTATTTTTCTTTACTTCGTTAGTGTGGGTGATTGTTGATCTGTAAGCTTGAGAGCCTGTGGAGTGAATACCCAATCTACAGCACGAGCCCTAATGACCATCTCTTTACATTAGTGCTGTAAACGAGCCAATACGTTCATTAAAAGCTCTAAGGCTCGGCTCGTTAAGGGCTTGGCTCGGCTCATTCGTTAAGTTAAATGGACGATTCTCAAGCCTGATTATTAAGCTCATAAAATAAACGAGCCGAGCCTGAACACCATCAAGCTCGGCTCGTTAAGGCTCATGAGCAGACTCATTTATATGAAGCATTAAAAGCTCGTTTATATGAATCGTTAAAAGCTCGTTTATATGCTCATTTATATGAATCGTTAAAAACTTGTTTATATGAATTATTAAAGAACTTGCATAATGTATCAATTAAAGCTTGTTTATAAGAATCATTAAAGGACTTGTTTATCATCTCGTTAATAGCACATTTATAACCCTTATTCATTTTGTTATTATTGTTTCATGAGGCTTTTGACAAGTTTGAAGTCGAGCCGAGTTTTAAATGATTCCCGAGCTCAAATCGAGCCGAGCTTTAAATGATTCCCGAGCTCAAATCGAGCCGAGCCTTAAATGATTCCCGAGCTCGAGCCGAACCAAGCCTGCGTTAAACAAGCCTCAATGATATTTTTTTAATATAAAAATTAAAATTAATAAAATTATCGAGCTTAAACGATCTAACGAGCCGAGCTCAAGCCTTTAATTTTCTTAACGAGCCGAGCCCGAGCCTTATTAATGAAACTCGAAATAAGCTCGGCTCGAGCTCAAGCTTGATCAAAATAGTAACGAGCCGAGCTTAAAGATAGCCAAGCTCGACTCCGCTCAACTCGTTTACGGCCCTACTTTACATAAATGCACTTATGCAGTGGTTATAAAATTATTACAATAAGCTATCTATTGCAGCAGATTTGTAGTGATTTCATATCATTGAAGGCAATTTTCTAGATAAGTATTACACTTGACTCAATCTGTTGCAAAAATCGCTGCATATTAGAATAGATATGTAACGGTTTATACAATCGCTGCAAATATTAAAAAAAGTAGGGTTTATAACCGCTGCATATGCATTGTAATGTAGCGGTTCTCAATAACCGTTGCGTAGGGATTATTATATACAACAGTCTTTTTATAACCGTTGCATGGTTTTGATTAAAACCACTCCATATGTGAAAATAAAGCATAAAGTTTAATAAAATTTATACTTATAGATGACAAAACCACCAAATCTAATAAATAAGAAAAAAAATTATTTGTTTAAAATAAATGATATAAATAAATAAATTAGAAAGAGTATTTTTACTTGCGCGAGTATACTATTGAAAATAATTTGTTTTTAAGTATGGTACACATCTCCTTAATCAACAATTAATTAATTAAAAAAATTAAACAATTAACCGGTAAAGAAAAAGAGCAGTTAGAGCACACATCTCTCTTTAATCAACAATCAATTATTTAATAAATATGACGGGATATATATGTATTACAGGAAATTTAGAGAATATATTATATTTATGACAAATATATGCAACACATAATAAAAAATTTAATATATGAATAAATTGTTATTAAATAGATAAAATATCAAGACGACAACAAATATTCATACTTTGTTTAAATATTATTATATATTATAAAAACTATGTTTCTAATTTGCTTCTATAAAAAGCTAGAAATGGATTTAAAAATTCATATTTTTGTTTAAATGTCAATTTATATATTTTTAAAAAAAATTCAAATAACTTATTTTTACTCATTATTATTCTAGTAATATAAATAATTATTATTAGAAATTTTATTTTTTAAAAATATATATTACATTTTTGGGGAAAAAGTCTTTACATATATATAGCCTTATTTGTTTATTTTAAGAGGAATTGCTCAAAAGGTCCAGGAAACACTACCACATGGCCAAAAAATCCCTTGATTTTGCCAAATCCCTTAAAAGTCCTTCTTTTTTCATTTAATTTCTATAAAGCCCAACGGATGGATAACACCGTTATCTTTCAAGGGAAATTACCTGATTGCCCATTCAGTTTTAACTGATTTGAAAGCTTTGAAAAATGAGAAACTAACTTCTCATAAAATACAATAACTGTCACATCATTCCCCACCTTTTCTTTTTCTTCTTCTCCCGAGACAACCAAAAGTTTTTCATCTTCCATTTGAGTTACAAGGGCATCCTCGCCGGAGTTGCACCCATTGCCGCCGGAGACCGGAGAAAAGAAGAAAGCCACTTGACTGGACCATCTCGCTGCTCCCGTGCCATCGTTACAAGCAGGTATGAAAGCCCTATGATTTCCATGGCCAAAATCGTTTGTGTTCTTGGGTAATGTTAGGTTAGTTAATTTTATTGTGCATTCTATGATGAATGAAGCATGGAATCATTTGGTGAATGATCTATATTTCTTCGAGAACATGTGATCTTGTAATTTCCATCTAATGGTTGGTTAGTGTGATTACTTTGTGCCCTAATTTGCGATGAAACGAACAAAATTGTATATAGTTGTGTAAGAGAGTTGATTCCTGTCCAAAATCCTTGCAGATTGTTTGTTATAAATCACTGAATTCCAATCTTATTATGATGTGTGTACAGAATTTTGTCAAGATTCTGTGTTTGCAGAATTTTGTCAGTATGTTCTGTATGTAAATTGTTAGTTATAAATCACTGATATCAAAACCAGTGTATATTTGTGGTATGTATCTCATAATGATGAGTTATTAGAATTGTTTTATGTATGACAATATTTTTAGCATTTAGTGTTTATTTTTGTTCTTTGTCGTTCATTCAAATATAATACTTAATATATGGAATGGATATGGTTGTTTTATGTATCCAGTTTTGTACAAACATGTTTAGTGTCATTCAAAATAATCACCCGAATGTGTATGTATTGTTTGTGCAATCAGAACAGTTATGGCTAGCCAGTTGGAAAATTTGGTGAATGGGCGTTGTTACTTAGCACCACTCATAGACAGTGTACGCCAGTTGAAAGAGAAGATGACACGAAGACACTGGGAGTTACTCCGAGGGACGCCATTTAGTCATCTGATGGATATTGAGCCAATAGCACAAGAGCGTACTGTATTGGATGCATTGATGTAGGTTTTCGATACACGGACCAAAACCTTCAATTTGGGAGACAGTCACTTACAATTCCGTCCTGAAGATGTTTCAATGATACTTGGACTAAAATGTGACAGTATCACAATAGATTTCTCAAGGAAGAAGGAACATTGTACACTTGAGGAAGAGTTCTTAACGAAAGGAGTAGACCAAACAAGGGAGTGCTTGTTGAGGACTTTAATGAGTCTGGTTGGCAAGAAAGACAGCAAGAAAGAAGAAAGTTTTGTAAAACTTTTGCTAGTATACATCATGGGATCCTTCCTTTTCCCCACCACTTCATGTACATCTCCAGCATGGTTAGCCTACTATGTGGAAGACCTGTCAACGCTGGATCAATATGCATGGGCCCAAGCAACCTACAAGTGGATTATGGATGATTTGCCCAATGCAGCTGCTCGTGTGAAGGACAGATGTTCCGAGAAGCAATCGTGCATAGGGTATTTGCGAGGATGTACAGTTGCATTGACAATTTGGTTTTATGAAGTAACTGGGACTGGGAAGAAGATCCACTTTGGAAGAACACCACGCATTCTCTGTTATGGTGAAGCCAGTATCAAGAAACAAGCAGGTGTGAGTGCCTTGATCGAGTCATTGGATGGAAAAGAGGTATGCAAATTAGAATCCATTGAGTATTTCCTTTTACTATTCTCCTTTTGTGTCATTTTTATTGCTTTTACTCATAGGTCGTTAATATCCATATTTACCAATCTGTATCACATTTAATTGTTACATATTCACGGTTCTTGTTTTTATATCGATTCCAGTTTAGTATCTTACACATGTATTCAGTTTTTTTATTAGATGTTCCTTTTTGAGAATAATGTGTATACGTCCATATTAATGTTTGTTGTTGAATTTGCTAGTTTTCCCCGCTTATGCCAGAGAGACAATCTGAAGTTGACCTCATTCGTTCGGGAAAGATTGAGCTCAGCTTTGCAAGGACAAGTTTGGTTCTATCCGGTGCAACGAAAGCACCAAAATTCATCAAGGCATTGAAACAAAAAGGTAAGAGGAAACAAGTTGGAGAGGCATCCCAGACAACAGATTATGAAAGTGAGAAGTCAGTAAGCCCACCAAGAGAGTCCAAAAAATCATCAGGTTCGAGTCCAGCGAGGAAACAAATGGAAGATAACAAATACAAAACATTGATGGCTGAAGTGATAGCTCTTCGTGCGAAGCTTGCTATTCTTGAAGAAAGGAAGAACACAAGCAACGAGAAAGAAGATGTTGTACCACCTCCATTAACAGATGACATTGGCCCAGCTCCACCATCGAGGAGATCCAAGAGAGTGGCATCGAAGCCAAGAGCAACCAAACCTCCAACATCGCAAGAAGCCTCAGGCTCAGGAATCGCTCAGCCAGAGAAATGTGTCACTCGTGCCTCGAAAACTGCACAACCAACAAAAGTTGCCCAAGTAAAAGGTGCACCAGCACCCAGAGGTAGGAAACGAGCTGCACCAACTCCATCCCAATTAAGTGAAGTGGACAAGCAAACAACAGAGGACATCGACAATGCGATAGAATCGCTAGCATAGCTAAAATCCGGGGACTCTATATGCATACCCAAGGAAGGAGATACAGAAGGTGAAGCAGAGAAATTGATAGAACAACCTGCCCCACGAACCGGTTTCAATCCAACTAATAAAAGGCCTACCGGATTTGGCCGGCTGCAAAAGATACACCAATTGTCACTAAGTGTTTTCCTTAATCGACAAATTGACGAGTAAGCACATTGTTCAAATGTTATATATTAGAATTTTAAATATACAATTCAGAGTTGCAATCCACTTTTCTGCTAGAGTAATCAATATTTATATTTACTGCTGTTTATTGATACATAATATTTACTTTAAGCATTAAGCGTATAGTATTCTGAATAAATGCTCATTATTTGGGATACGATATTAGTTTTCAATCATATATGTGCACTATCATGAACATGCATCACATTGTCAGCTACCTAATTAATTGATTGTTGTATATTACATCAGCACAATGGTCTGGACCAGGGAGAAGGGTCACACATCCCGTTCTCATCTGTATGCATTGATTGATGGCAAACAGATGGTGCCAGATGATGTAGTTGACGTCTTTGTTCTCATGTTACTTGATACTTTGAAGAAATCTCCTAATGTGTATAAGATGACTGCTACAATCACCCGCCCAATGGCCCTTGCTTTATCTAGGCAAGAACATTCGTCCGCTGGAATGGAAAGAATGATGAGCCATGGGGTAGAAGATTTCCCCGCCATAGAATTAATCCTCATGCCAATCGTGTGGAACAAACATTATCACTTACTTGTTCTTGACAAAGTTAAGAAGGAGTACTTGCACTATGACTCAATCGGTGGACATGTTCATGATCGAGATGCAGTAGCCATGGTAATAACAAGATTTGATCAATTTGGTTTTTAATTTCATTTTTAAATGTGTGTGTAATATCTTTCCTTCTTCCAGCGTGCATTGTTTGAAGAGCATTTGCAGAAGCAGCTTGGTATTAGTGAAACTGTGGCATACACACTAACTCATGTGCAAGGATATCCAAAACAAAGGATGGATAGTGTGGATTGCTCAGTTTATTTAATGCGGTTTATGGAGCAAGTGTTAAATGATGAAGAGCTGTATCTCCCCCAATCAGATGTCCCGCACGTGCGCCTAGAGTATGCTGCACGTATCGTGGAGGATGGTATTATGCGAAACCCTCAAAAGATGGAGGCAATAGCCGAAGAGGTGCCTGAAATTGACTCAGAAGTTGTGCCTGCAAATGAGCCCATACACAAAGATGGTAGTGCAGATATTTCAGAGATTATGATTGGAATTGCGCCAACAACTAAAGATGTCAGCAATGACCCAGCAGAACCCATGCTCAAAGATACAGTCACTACTCCACATATGCAAATAGATCCACATAGCCAGCCGAGTGAAGAGGCACCTGCACCTATTGATTTGGCCCCAGCTTCAGACAATGGTTAATATAGGACATTTTGATTTACCTTGAACGTTGTATGGAACTTCTTCAGATTTGACTTTTTTATTTACTGTTTTGTGCTAATTGACAGCGGATATACTATTTCAGTATTTAGTGGACTTACTTTATCTTTTAATACAGCTAAATGTATCCAGTTTTTAATTGTGGTAGCTGATTTTGATACTTTACATTTACTATTCATAGATCGCCTTCAGTACACAATTTTAATCTTCAGGTTTGATACTTTGAATTTACTATTCTTAGGAAACTTCAATTTTTAGTGTTACCCGTTCAGTTTTTGTACTTTGAATTCACTATTCATAGATCACATTCAGTTTTAAATTTTGTTTTTTGGTTTTTCGTGTACCCGCTTATTATTTGAGGAACCTGATCAAATTCATGTACTGTCAAACAAACTTCGAGAACTTTATATGCAATATATATAAGTATCAATCATTCAACATACGATGGTAGTGGTCAAAAAACAAAAGAGACGGGTACAAAGGATACAGTTAGTCTGTGATTACTTCATTACATGTGGCCCTGTTATGCCCAACTTCGTGGCATCGATTATAATGTAAGTCACGAACACCAAATGCTTGTGATTCAATCCTCCTTTTTCTTGGTCGTCCGGGTCTCTTCTTTGAGATAGGTGGACGAATATGGAGATGTCTACCCGCATCCATCGGTTTGTCGTGATCTGGTACAGGGAATATTGGACTCTCATATGCTTCTTTGTACAATACGACTGTGTAGTAGCCTTCCACGTAACGATGAATGTTTACATCAGTTTGTAAGATTGCGCAGCAGGCATGGTTATAAGGAAGACCGTACACCTCCCACCGACGACAAGAATAAGTTCTATTACGTAAATCGACATGGTTGCCCTGCTTGTCAACGACTTCAAAAATATCACCATCAGATCGGCCTATGACTAAGCATCTGCTTTCTTCAATAGTCTTTTCAATCTTCTTGTGAATCTCCGGGCAAAGATGGGTTTCCCATTTCATGCTATTCTCGCGCCGCTTGTACATTAGGTTCATCATCTTGAACCTACATTGGTGGGAAGTACACATGAGAGAAAAAAACACTACTACTGCGAATATAATAAAAAACCATGGCAAAGCCACAATATTAAACACTACGCATAAATAAGGAACACTAAATATCTATTGTATGCAAGAAATACAAAAAAGGAACAACAACCATAAAAACTATACACCAAAAACAAATACGAAATAACAAAAGTGTAAAGTACTCATTACGGTTTAAAACCACATGGTAAAGCCAAAACTCAAACATTTAATATAGATACTACATTAGAATGTTTGAAAGTAAATGCATTCAGCTGAAATAGAACGACAACTACGCACAGTAATCTAATTAAATTATTTATACGCATACCTTATCGCGTTAACCATGTTACAGACAGGTAGATGTCGTGCCTCCTTAATCCATGCATTGAAAGACTCTGCCACATTCGAATACATCTCGCCCCAGCGTTGTCCTCTAAACAAGTAATTGCACCAATACATCATGTCTGACTTTTGAAATAACCAATTATGGGCCTGTGTTGATGCCGCTGACAACGCACCCACAGTTGCATCATACTCTGAAGATGTGCATGCATATGCAATCTTAACAACCAACCTCCAACACTCATCTTTTAATCCTTTCCCTAGGTGACCATTAGCCTTCAAAAAGTTTGCTTGGAGATGTCGCAAACAGTAGCCATGTGGGGCAGAGGGGAAGACTTTGGCAATAGCATTAACAAGTCCCTTAGAACTGTCTGAAATGAATGTAATGATTTTGTGGTAGTCATCTTCACCATATATTGCATCACCCAGAGTGGAAATGAACCACATCCAGTTATCATCAGTTTCATTATCAACAATAGCAAAAGCTAGATGAAATAGACCTTCATTACCATCCTTTGCAGTTGCGCCTAGTAGGATGCCACCATATTTACCTAGCAAATGGGTTCCATCGAGGAATAGCATGGGTCTACAACCACGCTTAAAACCTTGAAGACATGCATGAAAGCAAAAAAACCACGCTTAAAGCGTTCTCCATCCTTCTCAATGATAACGATGCTACCTGGGTTGGTTTCGGAAACCTTACTTGCATACCATATCAACAGATCATAACTTGCAACGTCGCTTCCATGGAGAATTCCCTTTGCCACCTCTTTACCCATCCATGCTTGTTTGTATGGTAGCCGGACACCATGGTTACACAATATATCACGTTGTATGTCTACAGCCCGGTATAGAGGACGATCTCGCAATTTACTCATTACTTGCCTGCTAACCCATTTTTTAGAAACCCTCGGATGAGATGTTGTGCCGATACCCCCACCACATGTATGACTATTTTGGATTGTTTTGATTCTAAATGTTGGGAGGTTACTATCTCTTGAGGCGTGGACACGCCATTGACATAACTCAGCAGCACATGTGATAGTAACTCTATCTTTATCATTTTTTATGAACCTGAAGTTGAAATTGCGTTTGATGGCTAAGTCGCACAATGAATCCTTGAATTCTTGTGCATTTTCGAAGCGTTGGCCAACCATGAAAATTTTAGCTTCTGTATCTTGTAAAGAATTTCTTATAGTTATGCCTCCTCCATGTGTCACTGCTAGTGTATTTTGCGATGTTGGTACCCTTGTTATATACATTCGGTAAACAGTTAGTAAAATAAATAAACAACAACACTTTAAAACTGAATAGTTATGGCAAATAAGCTTCGGAAATAACAAAAACTAATGGCTAAAAAATAAAACTAATACCAAATAAACGATACTATACCCAAACACATATTAATGACCACATATGCGAAACATAATGCAAATCCTTGCCACATTATACAAAAATGAGTGCAAAACCAAATAGAATAAGATATTTACAGTGGCATTGGTGAAGTACAGATGGCCTCCGTTGTTTCGTTCACAGTATCTATGATCATGTTCACCACGGTCTTTTTGAATATACGATGAACATTACACATGTTTTGAAAGTCATCCTCTGAGCTAATGGAGCATATTGTCTTGTGTTCGTCTGGCATTATATACTTTACTCGCACTGTAGGAGGTTCGAGAGCCCAATATGTGCATATCTCCTCAAATAATGTTAGTCATCCAGTCAAGACAATGAAATCTAACACATAACCATCTCCTTTATACTTCGCAACACCGTAAAACATGTCCATGAAGACCCTGCATTAAGAAAAACCACTATAGATGAAGGATCGATGAACATGATACCAGGAACCCTACATTAAGACCAAGATTTGCATCTTGATGGGGATCTAAGAAATACCTTCACACGTTCTTTGGGATATAGCTTTGTGAAGTTAGCTTGCCGCCGAAGAATAAAGATGGTGAGTAGAGATGGGTGATAAAAGAGGAGAATCACTCCAAAACCAAGGCCAAGGAAGAAGAAAAGAAAATGAAATGAAAAAAGATTCAAGTTTCTCCAGCAAGACAAAAGGTAAGGATGAAGACTTTTGAGTGATGTCAAAGTTCAAGCACCATGCTGCCTTGACATGACATGGCGCCAGATTTCCCTCCCAAAAGTAAAGGGTAAAGTGGGGTTTTTCAAAATAATAAACAAGCAAAGATGACGGTAGGGACGAAATAGAAATGATTCTAAAAAGGAGGGATTGCAGGGTATACTATTTGGTCAGAGGGACTTATTTGTATAAATGAAAAGTTTCAGGGACTTATAAGTAATTTTCCCTTATTTTAAATAGTACAAGTATTTTAATATCGAATTAAAAAACATAAAATCATTCTTATAAAATAAACATAATTTAATCATAAATAATTACCAATTTAAATACGGGAGAATTAGTTATAAACCCCTCAAAAGTTCTATAATTGCATATTTACCCTCAGGAAAAAAATATAATTTATATATACCCTGAAAAATACAGGTAATTACGGATATGGCCCTACTCTTAGATTCCGGTAATCAAATTTGATTAACTATGGTTATAACTTGGATTAAGATATATAAAATGTCTAAAATAACCCTTGTACAACTTTAAAAAAAAACTTTTCAAGGGTATATATGCAATAGTATAATGGTAATTTTATATATTTATTGTTTGTTAATGGATGGTTTTTCAACTAATTTGAACCTCGTATATACGCAATTATGGATATTATTGAAAGGTATGTATGTAATTAATTTTTATTCAGGGTAAATATGCAATTTCAAAATTTTTTAGGGATACACCTGCAAAAGCATCTTTAAATAAATATTTTTTTTTTTTCATTTATTTCAATTTAATTTTCTGCTTGGATTTAGGTGCTCCATCAAATCAGAGCCGTTCATTCCTTCCAAGAACTCCACAGCCACATCCCCTCCATCTCCTTCGACGACAAACTGAAGACCATCACGACACCGCCATCACCTCTCCCGTCTCACCCTTCAATAACGCTAATTCGCCGACCGCTACGACCTTTGCCTCTCCCACCTCGAAGATGCTGCCGACGAGCTCAAAGCCCTTCGTCAAGAGAACGCCGACCTACGCATCACTAAGAACGACCTCGGCATCGCTGTTAGTATATTGTATACATGAAAACCTATTTGATGATCAATTTTTACTTCTGAAACATCATCTGAAGAGCAATTTTTCTTAAAAATTTCTTTATACGATTTATTGATAAAACATTGTTGTTTGCTGTATGAAATTTATCCGATTTATCCCATTAGAATTGATATGATTAGGCTTGATACACTGTTTTTGTGTGTTTTATCAGGCTTGTGATTTGTCTTTTTTAGCTCATTTATGGTATTAAGATCAAGATAATGACTTTTCACCAATTTGCTTGCACATTTTTTCCTCCTGATGAGTTTAGAAAGGACATTTTCTTAATTGTTGTAGTTTTATTAGTGGATCATTTTCTTATTATTTGGTGAACCATGTCTTTATATAGGAGTTCAATCAGTTGTGTATGCCTTTCTTTATCTTGAGAAGAGAACGCTTCAGCCAGAGAAGTTCCATTGGTAAAACTGGATCATTTGAGGTATGTGTTTTATTTGTTGAAAAATAATCGAACATTGATAGGTCTTTGTTATCTTTTTCTAAGACATTGACATTAACATTTACCTTACCTTGATCCTACTTACTTGATGCTGCCTGTTAATGTGCTCCCTACTGTGCCTTCCATAACAATCTCGATGATGTTTCTATGAACTTTGTGCAGTGGAATGAGGAGGTGTGTTCGTATTCTCTATCTGTTATACATATATACATATATTTGTATGTATCTATATCATGCTTATATACATGATCTGGAGTTCTTTGCTTGCTTGGATCAGGAATAAAATCAGAATAACAGCTGTGGTTGATGCTGTTATGATGAACATATTGTGGTTAATGTTATGGGTTGCATGTAGGACGTGTATCTTAATCTTATGTGTATGTGTATGTGTATTATATATGTGGCAGTGATGTATTATGCAATGCTTTTTATAATAGGAAAATGCAGCTTGTTCATTTGTTCTTGTTCTAGTTTTTAACTATATTTTGTCTTTCTTTATTTGTACATAATTGTCTATACTCCCTTTGAAACTTCAAATTTTAAAAATTGATTAATTTTATTTTAGTAAATATATTTTTACAAAATAAGTTTTATTGATAAAATTATGTTTATTTTATAAGCATGATTTTATGTTTTCTAATTCGATATTAAAATACTTGTACTATTTTATCTTTGGTACTCAGTATTGTTGCTTCATTTCAGCATTGTTGCCACTAGCTGCCCTGCTAAAGCTTGTGTTTTATACATATCATGGTCATTATGCTGGCCATTATGCTGGCCTTTACTAATATTGTTGTATTTGTATATGACTTTGAGCCATAATTTGAGATTGTAAGAGGTGTTTGTCATACCACTTTTGCAGGTACCTATGTTAATTCACATGAAATAACTAAGATAAAAGGGTCTGATTTGGTATCTTTACTTTCTTTATTTTTTCTAAAGTGTTAGTCAAGTTAATTGGAATTTTTTCTTTTCTGGGGTTATATTGGATCCATTGTTTTACTATCATAAACTAATATTTTAAAATGTCATACATCATTGGAATCTCTATGTTTTGTTGGTGTTTTCATTTTCATACTTACATCCATAAAGAGCTTGGTTGCCGCCATTGTTGGCAATTTGTGAAGAATATAATGCCAAGATTGGTAATCTTTCTTCTCTGAACGATGGAAATAAATTTTTGGCGCATACTAAAGAAGCCCTTTTTTCAGCAGTCTCTGACAAAGTAATTTACAATTACAGTCACTAACTTGGCTATATGACATATCTAGTTAATGTGTGTGTGTGTGTGTATTCTCGCATTCAGGAATTTTTTTAAGACATAGAAAAGCCAACAAACTCGTAGTCTTGCCTGCTCATAGCGTAAGAATTCCATGCGTGTTGTCTTCAATGCCATAATTTAGTAAATAACTGGAAATGAATTTTGGCTTGGTGAATCATATCTCACCTTTTAATGCTGCCAAATATTTTATGATATGGATATATTTAGGGTATTTCACAGCATAGTACATGATCTACTGTAAGGTATGATATATTATGTGCTTTTTCCTTATCTGAACTTGTAAACTTTCCGTCAGTAACTTCAGGTATACTTTTTTAGGATAGATATTCTTCACTTCTAGTTTGATAATTGCCAATGCTTCCTTCCCTTTGAGATCACTTTTCTGTACTTCTACTCAGTTTTGTCATGTAGTATCATATTTTGCCAATATGGCTAACATGGGTTGTATCATGTAGGAATTACCAAAAAATGAGAATGATGTCCTTAAAGCTGCTGAGAGTGTGCATGCAATGATAGACAAAGAGGTCGCTGCTGGCATAAATCCTGAAAACATTTTTGTATGTGGATTTAGCCAAGGAGGTAAGGCTTCTCTTTTGCTTTCTTTTTAATTTTTATTCTATTGTCAGTCTTTTGTTAATCATAGGTGAAAATGATATGATGGATAGGTGCTTTGACCGTAGCAAATGTGCTTTAATTCTTTATCCAAAAGCTTTAGTGGATGGGTGCCTTTCAATTCATCTATCTTAGAACGAATTTCACCTGAAGCTAAAAAGGTATGCCACGGTGAATATTTATTTTCTGCTGCCTTTTTTATCAGAAAACACAACATTCGTATTTTGTTATCAGAAAGCTAATAAGGTTGCTTAGTACATAATTATTAAGGCATTCATACTCAGAATTTCTCACTTGGCTGGAAAATGGAAAACATATCAAGATTTTTAAACATTATTAAGGATTTTCATTCCCTGGTTATATGCATGTTAGCTCTACTGTCGTCTACATATACATTTTAGTGTGACTGAAATTCATTCATTCCCACCATATAAGATAATTGTTTCCATTAATTTGTGGCAAAAAAGTGAGGGCTTGACTCACGTACAATATTCTCGGAAGACTTAAATAGAGTGATGGAAAATTCTCTTGGGGCTCTGGATCAGCTGCAGCCTTGTTGTCCATCAGGTATATAATAAAGAGTTTTCCTATAAGTTCTTTGAAGGAAAACCAAATGTTCCTTTTATCTATTAAAATGTTGTTATTTTTCAAATGACTGAAAGTACATTTGTGGAACTATATTAGATTCATTGACTTGAAGCGACCAGAATGTTATGTTCCCACCGAGCAAACCTTTATGAAACATGATACCCTCCTAAGAAGATATACACTGTGCCATGAGTGCGTGTTAAATCAAATTATTATGTTGCAATGTCTCTTAGTCAGGAAATTACTTCCCAATAATGGTAGCACTAACACAAAATTGGAACTAATTTTGGCAAGTTGGTATTCATTGAAACTGAGAGTATACTTTTTAAATTAGCTTTGATGGAAAAACAAATGATTAAGTCTAGAGCAAGTTCTCATATAAATATTTAGGCTACGATAGGTTGTAGTCTTTAAAAATGAATGTTGATTTATATTCAAAATCGACTAGATTGAGATGGTAGCATTGATACAAAATCGGAATTAATTTTAGCTTGTTTTATTTTACAAATTTTATTATTATGTTAAGTAATATAAATTGTATATATTGCATAAGTTTCTTCTTATTATTTTTACTAACTAATTTTTTTATTATTATAGGGACAATGATGTTATAGTTTCAATTGGTTTCATCCCAAAACATTGAAGATGATATGTTTTGTATTAAATTCAAAATTATTTTCTATTAACGAGTTTTTTCCATGAATTCTTATGTTATAGAATATTTTTGTCAATTTTAATGTTCATTTGTGTCCAAGTGTTTATTACATTTTAGGATGATGTTTGCTTATGTTATAATTTTATTGAATGGAATTATTAAAATTATTATTTATAAAATGGTATAAAAAACCATTACAATAGAACTATTAATTATTACAGCAAATATTCTAAACCGCTACAATAGATTCGAGAAAACTGTTGCAATAGTTTTTATACAATTGTCGCAACATATATTACCAAACCAATGCAAAATGTATTATAAAACTGAAATGTATTATAAACTGCTATAGTAAATATTTTACAAAACCGTTGCATTAGATAGTTACAACACCGATGTAATAGATATTATAAAATTGATGCAATATGTGTTAGAATACCGTTGTGTTAGCTATTGTGAAACTATTGCATTATATAAAATAACCATTGCAAAATAAACCGCTGCAATATATGAAGTAATTGTTGCAAAATTAAAAACCGCTAAAAAAACCAATGGCAATTAGAACTGTTGAGGCAACGAGGTTGAAACCGCTGCAATAACCTATTATAACGGGAGCAGATGCAGCGGCTGGCAAACTGCTACAATAGATCTTATGTAATGGTTGTAAGACCTTTTGCAGCAGTTGTAACGGAATTCTAGCTTTTTGTTGTTTAAGATTTATCTATTTGTCTGGTTAGTATTAATGTCACTTTGCTCTTGCATTAGAATGTCTTTCCATGTGAGATTTTTAGGATTTTAAGCTTCCTTATTACATCATATGTATATAGACAAGGAAGTCAACCTTGCATTCGCTTTGTTTGTTTGTGATTGTATGATAGCTAAATGTTAAGGCTATATTTTTATATATGCCTACATCTGGGGGGGCTAAACCTGGAGATAAAACTTCACTAAAAGAGATTAATAAACATGAGTACAATCTCATAACTCATCCTCACAAAGATAAACAAGAACCTTCTCTAGATTGTCCAATGGCCACTCGCTGTCACCCACACTCTTAAGTCTCTCCCAGTGGCTCATCCTAAATCTCAAAGCATGGTCTTTTATATAGTCATCTTCATGTTCCTAATATAGCTCATCCCTCTTTTAGAATTTCCGTGATTCCTAATGTGGACTTCTTTCAAACTTAGATGTTGTAACTCATGCTACAACCTAGCTTGTAACATGGCCTACCTGCTGACCTTGACTGAATTCTAGCTTCCATTGCAATGTTACTTGTACACGCCTACAATCCTCCTCTTGATTGTGTCCAAGTTTGAATCGATGTAGTTAAATCCGTCCGATCTTAACATACTAGCAACTAGCTTGCCTTCTCATGTCCTATCAATAATATCCTCGCAAGGGTCTCATCCCTTATGGCGTATCTACTCCATGGCAAAGATAATCTTCAAAGGTCTTCAAATCTTCTTTTCAAACTTAATCTTCATTCATCCAAGTTTGTTTCTTCAATCTTTTTGTTACTAAACTTGATATCTTATTTATCCAAGTTTAGTTCTCCACAATTTTGACTTCATTCATCCAAGCTTGGTCTTCAATCAATCTTCTCCATATATGAAAGTGTTTCAAATAGATCCGTCCACAAATAGTTTCTCTCTAATTTAGAGATTGTGGCTTTATTTAGTTCTCATCAAACTATGCTTTAATATAAACTTGGCCTCCAAGATAGTTGATCTCCCATTGTTGATTCACTTGTCAAAGATAGATTGTATTTTCATATGACCAGTGCTTGCACTTCAAAAGAGATCATCTAAGTTGATTGTCGTGCCAAAAATAGCTCCTCCAAAGATATAGCTTCATATCTTTATGTCATTTCTTGCCACATCATCATGTCTCATCATTTTGGTTGCCATGTCACCATGACATGTCATCACGCTTTGCTACATCATCTTAAGTTGCCACATTATCAGCAATGCATGTCAAATGATGCCAACATGGAGCTTTAACTCTAACAATCTCCCCCTTTGTCATCATTTGATGCAACATTTTCTGCCAAACCAATACACCTTATAATTAGCAGTTACAACATATATAGAAAACTGGGCATGACTGAACTGGTTCAAACAACATTGACTGAAAATACATCATCTAGTTGTGATATCTTGAGTACATGAATGGTTTACATAAGTTGCAACTAGTGACTACAAAGCTTTAAGCACTTAACAAAATAAACATCAATATTTTCTAAAAAACATCATAAAATGGAGATAAAACATAACAACATTAGGTCAGTCTGCAGTCTTCTCCCGATTTGTGGTGAATGATGGCAAAGGATTCTGTTGTCTGAGATAAATCAAGTTGCAACTTCCTTAATAAATTCCCTTGTTTTGCTTTACAATTGTCTGGCAACTATAAAGCAAACCACATTTTTACTCATAACAATTCAAGAGATATTCATGGGATTACACCAAATTAAAAATTTTATCTATAAACCAGCTTACGTGCATGCGCGCACACACACACACATGGTCATTTCAATTCATCTTAGGCCTTGTTTGGATTGGTTTTTCAAAAAAGTGTTTCTTTTTCAGTTTAGTAGAATTGCCTCTGGAAAAAAATGCTTCTCCAGAGTAAGTTAAGCACTTTTTTGTATTTTGTGTTCATATTAGTTTTTCTATAGAAGCATAAGCTTTAAAAATAAGATAAAAACACCTTTTTTTAATAAGCTAGTCATAACTAGTTTCTGAAAAAACGTGTTTTTCAAATTTTTACCGTTTCATTTTTGCAAAAAACAACAACAACAACAACAACTTTTTTAACCTAGAAGTGTTTTAACTTATAAAAAAAATATTTTTGGGGTTTCCAAAAGCTAATCCAAACAAGTCTTAAAATTCACTTTGAAGTAAAAAAGTTGGTTCATTGAGAGTACTGGATTTTGAGGTAATTCCGGTTATTAGGATTCAACATATAATCAATCATATATTAAGCTGAAGATAGTCAATATAAGTTTCTTTGGCAAAAATCAAATGAATTTGACTACACAGCTCATTTAGCAAACAAGTACAAAAAGCAGTGAATTTGAACATATGTAGTGATAAGGGGTTCTTGGTGTGTGAGGGTATGTGTTAGGGTTTGGTCGTCATGTACAGGGGAAGAGGATGAGGACAAGTGAGTTTAATTGTTTGTTTATTATTTTAATTTTTTAATAATATTTCAATTTAGAAAAGAACCGCATTAGCGTAATTAAATGGCAAAATTAACTCCCTCTTAGATTGTGGATTTAATTTTTCTACTTTAAAAATTGAAAGACTTATTATACCAAATTCTCGAGGGATTAAAAGAGAAAAAAGAAAATAGATGGACTATTTTGGCTCATAGCATCTTCTAGCAACCCATCTTATAATACTTTTTTAAAAAAAAAAAAAAACAAAAAACAAAAAATTTTTGCTGTTGGACTTGAAGCCCATTTATTCGCAGCCCACTAAATGGGGCTAAACTCAACATTGTTAAATCATCAAACTTAAAGAAATAATTTAGTGCATTTATAAAATTCGTAAATTAAACCAGCTGGCAGCTTACAAACTTGACTAAGTAGAAACAAAAACATCTTAATTAGCAATAAAATTTGGACAGCCATGATAAATTTGAACAAGATTAACACAAATTAATTTTGTAGGGCTAGCAAGATCACTGCCTTGGTCATCCTTTAATATTTTTAATTTCCTACCTTCTTTTCAATTAACTTCTTTACATTCATGATTTTATTTTTACTGTTATAATATTTCCGATTTATGTCGGTGTAATGTTTCGCACTTCAATGGCGTTTTTTTAAAGATGAAATTAATTGATTATCTCAGTAATTTTTTAATAAATAAATACTTTATTTAATATAAAAGAATCATTGATTCATTATTATTAGCAAATAAAAAAATCACTCCAAATCATTACTTTTATTCAAACATCCAACCATTTATATATTTATTTATTTATTTATTTTACTCCAATCAAAAACATATATCTCTCGGTGTATTGAATTCTGATGTACCAAAAATAATGCATTCCACATTTGCCGAAGCAACTAATAAGAGTAAGCAACTTTACTTGCGTAAAAATTAAACAGGGTTTAGTACCATAAAAAAACAACTAGCCAATTTAAGGAAACTTCCTCCACACCAGCCACATTGTGTGGCCTTTAACCCACTCTTCTAAACACACCATAACATAAGTAGATCATCAATTACTTAGATGTACCAAAAAAGAATATCTTTTATTGCCATGCACATGCCCTTGCTCCCTCCTTCCCTAATCACCACAAATAAATATATATATATATATATATTTATATATAAAGCAATGGCCACATAAAGAACTTAAAAGTCTATAGTGTATATGCAAAGAATCTCATCATGAAATGCTAATTTACAAAGGAATAACAACAGCACACATACACCAACCGGATTACTGAATGCTTAATTAATTAAACACAACATTAATAAACAATGTGGACATAGCAAAGTCTTGAAGAACAAGTATCAGTGTTTATTGCCCATAAACAAAAGAAATAAAATAGAATCACATATCCCTTATACTGACACATTAACATATATATATAGATAGATCACAATATTACAGACACACACATATGTCTTTCTCCATTGAGATCCATGGCACATGCTTCTTGTCGAAATTTCGATTTTTTTGATACCTAACAAGCAGGCAATGGAGCTTTGGATCTTCAGCTTCTGTTCTTGCACTTCTCCATGGCTCTTGGTGCTGAAATTCATTGAATAAATAAATAAAAACTAAGAAATTCTTTTTTTTTAATTTTTATTTTAGATGAAAGTCAACTCATATCATGAAGAAAGAGCTTGTTTATATTTTATATGCTCACCAAGTCCAATGGCTTCTGATCCTTTCATTATCCTCAAACGTTTGCAAGAATCAACAAACATCCTGCAATTACATTAAAGGAAAAGCGTTTGAGATGAATACCAGTTTAATTTCTTCTTTTATCTTGAGATATAATTAACTATATGTACATATACTTACTCCCAAGGGACATCACCAACAAGCATCCAATCTCCATCCTTATCTTCATAAGTTGGTACATACTCTGACCCATTCAACAGATCCATCAACTTGCTCTCATTCATGAAATCCCTCCCATTGATTCCTTGAGAGCCACAGTTTCCTTCAATTTGATAAATCAAAAGGAACACTAATTAATTAAAACATTTGTAGTACTGTTTCATTAGTTAATAATTATTGTTTCATAACTTGGAACTAATCCTTATTTTCTCACTTACAACTCTTCAGATCTATTCTTTGTAAACTAAAAAGTACTTTAAAAAAAAATCCTAAATTCCAACTCCACTGAGCTGTATATTATGCATGAGCAAACATACATCTCTATACATCAATAATTCATGTACGTTGGCATGATATTGTAACCACATATATAATATAAGAACATAAAACAAAGTATCCTACAGGAGGGGAACAGTCTGCATGTGAGTTGCAATCCTATTGGCAACCACATGGCGGCCCTTTGAGATCTAGTGTATGAATTATAATTAAGCTGCATTTTTTCTATAGCTTACCAATGGTGAAGGAGCTGAACATCTTCTCAAGTGCAAGGGATAACTCCTTATAACTGTTGTACATCTTTAGGTCCACCTTGCGAAGATAAGGCGCACCATCCATGCTCACTTTCACGAAGGCAGCGACGCCATTAGCAGACTTTTCTCCGTCATCTTTTGCCGCCTTCTCAGACTGCACAGCCATGATGTTTTTTCTATAGGATCTAACTGGTGGCCACCCTACAACTTGTGCCCTGAACAAAATTCCATTTCATGATCACTGTTATTGCATGAACTCTGCCTGAAATTTAATTATTTTCATATTCAAGACAAAGTCATCTATGAATCATATATAATCTAACTTTTCTCTTCTTTGAAGAAGAGAGTTGTACTGTATTTAGTTATATTTTCTTTCACCATCCATTATTTCATGTGTGCCTTTAAGAAGAGAGTGAGAGAGAGAGAGAAAGAAGAAAGAAAAGGCCAAGGCTATGCAACACACAAGGCTCTAGCTAGCTAGCTAGCTAGCTGGCCAAGATGTGGATTAATCCTATCTCCAAAAGTCAGTCCTCTAAACCCTTCCAATATTCCACTCTTTGTTTCCTCTCATCCTACCTGATCTAACTAGTAACAACATATTTATCACATGATAAACATATATTCATCACCATTTAATTATAGCACACTCTTCAACCTCAAAAGAAAATACAAGAAACAAGCTTATCAAAAAAGAAAACATACTTAGCAGGAGGCTTCTCCGGGTCCTTGTTCTCAGAGTGAACGTTCTTCTGGCTCGGAGACCTCTCCATCTTCTCCGTCTCCACTCCACTTTCATCAGCATCATGAACAGTCTTAAGCTTAAGCTTCAAATCTATAGTCTCAGAGAACCCTCTTTTTCCAGAGTTCTTCGTCATCTCACCGTCACCCGGCGGGCCTAGACGGAGCTCCGTCGCCTCTAAACAAAGCCCAAACCCTTTGCCTACAACCATCTCAGTTGTCATGGCTTCTTCTTCTTCTTCTTCCAAGCTTTCCACAATCTCTCAATACAAAAAAAAAATAGCAGTAGTAGTTGTATATGAAGAGCTAGTTATTGTAACTTTATATAAAGAGCTTCCTTCCAAATTGAACTAGTGGCAAAACCGTAAATAAACACACACGAGCAAGCCACCAACACGTGTCGCTCATGAGCTGGATCTCCCGCGGTTATGTCGGGCGGGACACTGGATGACGTCAGCATCCCTTTTATTGACTGCGGCGATCCGAACCGCCGAGGAATATAAAAAGATCGGCGATCTTAATTTTTGCCTTTTTTTTTTTTTCGTTTTCTGTTTTACTTTTTAAGCGGGAACTGAAAGTGAAAAAAGTGAAAACGTGGAAATGTGAAACAGGGAAAAGCTGTTTTCTGGAGCCGTTCCCGCTCCACTGGAAAGTGGGGCCCAAGAACGAGATAAGGGAAAAGAGAATGGACGGTGAGATGAGGAATGAGGGAAGAGATGAACGGTGGAGATGAGATCAAAAGGTGGGGCCCGGTCAACTGGGAGACGCATGTGCGGGAGAGTGGGGGGACCAAAGTGTGCATGTGAAGGTGTTCGCAATGTCTCACCGTGTCTGATTAAGAGCCATGAGATAATTAGTCCCCACTTTTCATTAATTACTTACTATTAATTGCTACTGGTTTGCAATTACTCCACCTCCCTATTTTTATGGTCCCAATCTCTGGTTAATTGACTTGGTTGGACCATGTTCTAAATGAATTCCTGTATTTTAATTGGTCAAGTTTAATTTGGTTCATCGTCGCTCTTATAATTGCGTAATATTGTCTATATTCCGGGTCTAGTTATAGTAATATGGGTTGAAATTCGTTTTGTATAACCTTACTAAAATTTTGTACTTATATATGTGGCTTGAAATTGAACATGTAAAATATTATTTATAAAACAAAATTATGAACTTCTAGATCGGTTGGGCGAGTTATTACAAATGAATCAGAGTTCAACCTCTTTTAATGAATTGGAATAATTTAGTAACTCTTACTTTATAATGTGATTTGTGAATTAGTTCAGAGATGCATTAAATGAAAGTTGATAGGGCCTATAATGCGTATCCCAAAATTTAATTTAGGTTTATGGTTGTCGATATATTAGCTATATATATATATAATGTTCACAAAAAAATCTTGTTTTTATAACCGGTAATTTTTCATAGGGACTAGACACATATAGTTGTTACAAGATATATATTTATATATTATGATTTTCACTCGGTTATTATCTATATATATGTGTGTGGGTTTGAGTTTGTTTTTAGTCTAAAATTTTTATTGGTTTTAATTAGGCTATTAATGCCCATAAACATTGAAGTTGAATCTCGGTAAAGAATGGAATGTTTGAAGGTTTAATTATGTGTCGGTTGTGATTGTCCTTTCTTTTTTGAAAAAAAAAAATACTATTCATTTTTATTATCAAGTAAATATGATATTATATATTTTCTTTTCTAAAGCATTTATTTATTCATCAGCATTAGTGTTTCATATTTATCGCCATGTCTTTCAATTTCACTGTATGAGAATATATAGCTTGAAAAGAAACGAACAAAGGTGGGGTGTGTGCATGCATAGTTGGGGTGCATTATTAACACGTTCAAAAGATTCTCAGACATGGTTTTCTACCTTATTAATTAACAAAACTGAAATTGTTTCTCATGGAGTAATATATAAAAGAATACAGTACTCTGCATATGAATGAATGAATGAGTTAGTCAAACAGACATTGGGGACATGAAAAATCAAGTCATGCTTTGCTTTGTTAATCTATTACAAAGAAATCAAGACATTAAAGTTCTTATGCTTTGTTGCTGATTAGCATCTATTTATGTTTAACTTGAACAATCTATGAATGTGTCCTTAAGCTAGTCTTCTGAGATTCTCCTTGTTTTTCAATATTACCCCTAGCTATTTAATGTTCATTAATATCTAATACTTATCATAGTTGCTTGTATGATAACTATGCTTAACAAAGTAATGAACTTTTTCCACCTTGTATAAAATATTTAACAGTGATATTATAATGTATAATAGAAAGTGAGAAGGTGATCAATAGCACATCTCAACCACTAGATTAAGAAAACCAAGAGAAGGTTGAGGACAAATTAAGTCTACATGTAATCTGAAGCAGACTTCATGAGAATCAAACCTCACAGACATCTTGTCACATATATTAACTGTTGGACACCACCACTACTTTATATATGAATATGTCTAGCTTGTCCAACTCTATCATGTCTTGCTTATTTCATGTCAATGTTAGGTCTACCACTTGTCTTGTTCCTCCCAAAAATAAGATATAGATGCTATTCATGGAAGTCATAGTAAACAAACATCTAATTATCATTTATCACAAGGGTTATATGTATACATGTACAAATAATATTCAAACAACCAAAGTGTTTAATTGCGTGAATAATATCCATTAATTAAGAAATTAATATGACTTTTTTTTTAATCTTTCCTAGCTAGCTATAAGTTAGTTTTTCACTTAAATAAGAAATTAGAGCATGCATGGACAAGTTCACAAGCACTCAAACAAAGATTGGAACATGTGCATGTGCATGAGTTTCTCAATAAGTGCATGAAAATGAATGTCTATGCACACGGGTGATACAAACAAGCTAGATTTATGTTTCTTCACTCATTTTGGGCATGTTTACTTGTTCACGGGAAAGAGGAAGGTCATGCGAAGGTGATGAGAGATTCAACTACTTTACCTACTTGATTATATATCTTGGCAATTAACCATACATCATATAATTATCCATAACTTGTCTTTCATTTTTACACCGAGGAAGTAGCTTCAATGAATTTTACTTTGTTTCTCTTATATATTTCCTTTTCATTCTAAATGTTCATGTATGCATGCATGTATTAAATAAACTTTAATTTAGTGAGTTTTAATATTATATATATATATATATATAAGTATGAAAATAATAGTCCACAAAATTTTAATGGATCACAACATTATAATTGGTAGTTGATATATAATGCAATATGCATTGTATGAAGGAAATTAAAGTTTATCTATATATACATGCTGCCTAACAGCTTGATTGTGGCTTTGCATGGTCATAAACCAAAACCAACCTGGATTGAGCCTGACATCAATGAAAATTTGGTTTGGTGTATATATATATTGGCACCATTTCTTGTTACACCATTGTTGCTCATTAATGCACGCTTGGTCCTTTCTTCAATTTAAAATAGTTGGTTTATGTTGCTTTCAAACACTCAACTTTCTATTCAATATATATCTTGTCGATCATATTAAAAAAAATAATAAAGAAAAAATGAGAGGAGAAAACTATGGGAGTCAATAAATCTCTCAAAAATGAAAACAGTCACTACAAGAAAAACAATTTATAATGGTAGAATTGTTCACTCACATCAATGTATATACAATTAGCATATTTAAAATATACTAACAACTTTACATAAGAAAACTGCAACTATAAATACAAATGCAATTATGACTATCTATGAAATTTTAGAATATATAACAAACTTTACAAACCAATATTATAAAAGTCATCTTGCCTATTTCAGAACTAGGTTATTCTTTGATTCTCTCCTATTATAGTCTGACACGTATCCCCCAATCACAACATAAAAAACTTAATAGCATATGTGTCAGGGTGTAATAGGAGAGAACCAGAGAATAATTTAGTTTTGGAACTAGATGGGATGACTTCAATATTATATGCCTTATATATATTCTTAAAATAAAATTTTCATAATTAAAGTAGAATTTTTTAAAATTAATCCCTTTAACAAATTCTCCTTATTATGTTTGCTTGTGTGAGTCGGTTCTTAATCATCACTGTTTTATGTCTAAACAACTGGTTAATTGAACAATCAAAAGGCTTGGCATCATTACTCACAGAAAAAAAAAATGACAAAAGAAAAAGATGATAGAAAGAAAGAAAGAAAGAAAGGGTATCTGTCTATGCTTGAGAAGCCAGTGTTGAACACACATAATGCAATTGTTCTTAATATATATTTGTTAATTAATTATGAATAATATTGACACATCCAATGACTTAAAAAAGGAGGAAAAGAAAAAGGCAGCATAGAAAAATCAAATCCCATACACTACTAACAAAGCACATGTACACCCTTGCTCCTTTCCCTGAGTATATGATTTGAAATTGCAATGATATAAAATGTTTGTGAGAGCAAAGGAAATAATTACAAAGAGAGGAACACACATAACATGCATATATTTCTTCAAAAGACAAAGACAGAAACATGCACATTCAAAAAGCATATTGAACCTTCCTAATTCTTTGAATAACATAATTTATTAAGAAGTTATAGTAAATGATGGAGTTTCGAGTGGAGAAGACATGAGGTGCATGGCCATACCAAGTTAAGGGCAAGCAGGTATCATGGCCAGTGTTACTGGTTCCTCCAAGACAAAAACTGATCAACAAAAGACACCAAAATGGAAAGGGTCCCTCCAGCGGTGTGATGGGGACTCAACTCCAAATTAAGGGTCCAATCTATCTTGATTAATTACACACTAGCTAGGTTGTACATGAGTCAGTCCAGCTAATGTCAACCCTAATTAACTTTTGAAAAGGTGGATAAACCACTTAAATTAGATAGAAAAAAAATAGGGTACCAAAATACATAGCAGAGAGAAACCGACCCCATGCACCCCAAGCGGTGATACATAGGTTACAAAAGACAAAAAACAACAGAACAAACCACACGAGGAAAACATGGCTCCTCACAACCCGATCAATCACAGACAAACTAGCTCGTGGATGGGTCTGGTGCCTCCTCGGCAATAGGGTCCTCTAGGCGCAGAAAGAACTCAAGGCTACGCCGGACAGTAGACATGGATTCTTCAATCTTCTCCTCGGTGATATCTTCCGAAGTCTCCTCTAGCAGCAATTTCTTTTTTGAGGACCTTGGAGGTCCAGTCAGGTACCCTGCGTCTTCAATGAATCTGGATGAAGGTTTTTTCGGTCTTTATCTTCTCATGGCCCCTTTAGGTTGCTCTACAATCCCTGTAGAACTACTTCCTTGAAGCCCCGGCAACAGGTCCTTGAGGTTTCTTTCAAAATCTGAAACTGAATCATCTGAGTCCAAATCAATATTAGAAGAAATTTTATCCACTGATTGGGTATCATCCCGCAACACCTCTCTCGGAGTGTCAACAGTAATCCCCACCGGCCCTACCATTTGCAAGAACAGCGCCTGCACACCCGCTGAGAAAACGCCATCTGGTGGGACCATCTCAGGTGGTATTGAAGTATCACTAAAATTCAAACCCACCAAGGAATCGAAGCCCGGAACATCTAGCCCACTAGCCATGTTAAAGGTCGACCCCACATCATCCACACTGACAGAGAAGCGACCCAGCCTTGTTCCACAAGAAGAGCCCACCTGCTTTCCCTTTCCACTTAACAGAAATGGGACCCCACACATGAGCCCCACATCATCTTGCAGGCACCCATGGCCTATTCCAAACTAGCGGCCCACCTGGTCAGCAACTGGATCACCTTTTAAGCCCAGAGAACAAATAGGTGCCACATTTGGTCCCACAGCCTGTGTCTGATTTGAACCAAGCTGCTCTCGAGATGGTTCCATCGAGACAACTGGCCCCAACTTAACCTCAGATCCAACCACCACCTTAGATCCGACAACCTCGTTCGTCCTAGGTTGGACACTTGAGCGATTCATCCCAGGAATCAGCACCGAATCTGGACGAACTTTCCATGATTCGACACGTCGCGGCCTCGAGCCATGCATCCGTGCCTTGTCGCCATCCCCAACCTTCCTTTGCTCGGGAGGCTGCACCCTCCCCGATTGACCAGCGGTCCGTTCGGTCATAGACCTGCGAACCGGACCTCTCGTCTCGCCGTCGCCGTCGCCGCGGGAGCTATGCTCGACCATCGACTTCAACTTCTGCAGCTCCTCCTTATCATTATCGTGGGAGCTCCACTCAACCAATGGTCTTTGATGCTTAATCAGTTTCACAGACTCCTCACTTTCTTCCGTTCTCCTCTTCAAAATGGTAACGCCAGTACCTCTCGCCGGACCACCTTGCCCTCCGGTATGGGAGCGAGGCTCAACCATTGCCGGGCTTTCTTCCGTCTTGGTTCCGTCACCAACAAACCGCAACACCGGCGGATAAATTCTAAACTTTCCACTGGGGTGAAGATCGACCAGCAACAGCATCAACGGGGTACCCTGGTCACTGTGGGAGCAAGGCTCAACCACTACCTGAGGCTCACCGGAAGAGATACCCAGCCAACTGTGGAAGCGAAGCTCAACCACAGCCGGTATCTCCATCAACGACCAACCTTTGTCTGCCATTTTTTTTGCTCCCCAGAGAAGATTAGTCCTCCCATATAAAAACCGTCAGCTCTCCATGTCGAGGCTTCCTGTCGATCACTATAGCTTGAGCCTATCTCCACCAACCCCGGAACTTAGTGCTTCCCTTTCTCCTCTCGCGAGATTTCATGCGTGAACCGATGATCCACCGGACGGGGAGAAATACTTGCGCCTGTCACGACTGACTTCCCCTCGTCCCAATGCATCGAGTCCCATAACGCCGATAACACCCCCTCGTCTTCCTCCTCGTCATCAAACGACCAAATGTACTCCTCATCATCCTCATAAATAGAATGTGAGTACACTGGCAAATAAATCGATCGACCGTCAGGAGCAAATGTGAGACGAACATCTCCGTTCATCTTCACCCGCCCTAATTAAGTCTCCCATCTTAATTTCACATTATTATTAAAAATGTATATTTAATATTTTTTATATAATTTTAAAATGTTAGTTTAATGCATTTTCACTTGACTAGCTAGTCAATATAATATTTTATATTTTATTATTAATATGAAATTGTATATTTAATCCTAAAACCACTCATATAATTTTGAGAAATATTGATTTTTCTTTTCACATATATTGAGATATTTAAGATGATTTTGATAGTTTTACTTGTTTTACATTAAAATAGTTTATTGGTTTGAGTTCAATTCAAACTGCTGGAAATATTATGGAGGTTAGATAAACAATTAAGGTTATTTCCGGGATGTATAGGCAAACAAATGTTTTATTTGATAACTTGCCATTAAGTTTAAATGATATATTTTTTGGGTTTTTGTATGTATATAGCGATATCCTCCTGAGTCCCTTTTTGTGTATTTAACCATTCAAATATTGTAGTTCTTTGTATAACTGCTTTCCATCAAATAAGTTTGACTATTGTAAAGTTTATTAAAATTACCAAATAAATAAATATTTTTTTAAGTGAAATCAAGTTTTTAAAAGATACTTTAGAAATTTAAAGTTGTTTTATAAGTTTTCTACTCTGTTGATCTAAATTTTTATTGGTTTCTCGAACATTAATTGATTATGTACTTAGATTTTTTAATGTTTCTTTTACACTTTGTTCGGATATGCTCAAGTATACGTACTGATTATTAATTGCCATTTTTCTTTGTTATACTAATTAAACTTTTTACCATCAAATATTGTAGGAATACACACTAACAATTTGAGCATTGTTTAAAGTGTTCAGCAAGAGAGACATAATATGGTTAAAAAAAATTTAGATATATTAGAAAGCTCTCTAGTGTATTTATATTATATTATGTTTATTTATATATTATTAAAATTATTTTGATAAAAATTGATTAACCATGAATTTATTAAAACAAAGGCAAATACAAAATAACAAAAGAAACTAATATATGAGTACACTAGATGTAAAAGCTACAAGGAGAAAAACACAATAAAGAAGTAAAGTACAACATAGCAAAATAAATACAACAAACACAACAAAACAACAGGTAAGAGAGACAACACTAGCTCTCCTACACGGGTGAAACATTAAATCCTGAACTACATGTCTGCTGGCAGATCTGTCTCCTTAGTATCAAGATTAATTTATATATTAATTATACAACGATTTTCTTAAGTTTTATTCTAATACAGTGAGTACTTTCTTTAAAAAAATAATTAAATTCTAGTCTATGTGGAAAAGCCTATACGGCTATACATATATATATACAAGAAAAATACAAATAATAAATAATAAACACTTATACAAGAAACACTGCCTCTTAAATACAATAAATTCTATACATTGAAGTCATACCCTAACAACTAACGCTAACCCTAACCCTAAATTGAGGGAAAAGGATGGCCCATTGGCAAGTATACAACATGTCACGAGAGAGCGTGGTGGTGGTGATGAGAGGGCCTACTAATTAACATGGCAACACACCAATAAAGAACTAAGGATCATAAATCACTCAGCCACTCATTTGGGTCAGCACTCAGCAGCCATGACCTTGCTTTCCACAAGACAGCTCACGTGCACCTTGATGTTTACATGCATGCATGCATGCAGGCATTCACGTACAACTCCCACTGCTTAACGGGCCCGTACTCTCCCGTACTCACCATCTCTTTGTTCTCATCTTACGTGTGGCATCCAATCGTCCACGTTGCCGTTCTATTATTTATTTATTTTATTGATTAATTATATATATTTTATATAAATTTAATTAATTATAACACCATCCTAATAATATGCTCTTCTTTCTCTTGTTGTATATGTTTTGTATTGAATGTTTATACTATTTATATTAATTCATGAGAGGTCAAGTAATAGTTCTTTTGATTTATTTTTTTTTATGATAAACAGTTAAATATTTAATGCTAATTGACACCGTAGCTAACCACTATAGCATGATGGTACACAAATTAAAAGAATGAGAAAGACTTACAAATATATATATATATATATAATATGGAAAAATATGATTTCTACAAATATGTATTTTTGGAGATACACGTACATAAATAACTTTTTGATAAGATTATATAGTTTTGGATGTCTAACTAGCTAGTAACCATATATGGGGGGTATGAAGCTTTGATAATAGATATAATTATGCTGTAAGGCATCACACAATGAAACATACACAAACAAATTAATATATATATGTGAATGATAATAATTAATTAAGTGAATATATATATATATATATATGATTAGGAAGAAGAAGAAGAAGATATTATTGAGAATTCAAAGGAACACTCGTGCGGCACATACGTGGATGTGTTGGTATCCATATAAAAAAAAAGACCCACTTGATTTTAATGAGAAACAGTGAATCGGATGGGTCTTGTCTGTGAAGAGAGGATCAAATGTGGCCGGGAATTGATCAGTGATGTGAACTTCAAGTTAATTATGAGAAATTAATGGGGACAAGTAAAGTGATAGGTTGTTTGTTGGATGTTTTATCGTCTAAATCTTTAGATTCATTGCATTTTGCTCTAAAGTAAGTAATCATGCATGGGTATATGTATACACGTTTTATTTATTTACTTTATTTGGTCTGGCTCCATCATGTAAATTATTACTTCTTTTTCTTCTTGTGTGCTTTCAATGATCATCTTTAGTCTTGTCTATGTATATATACCTAATTTTGATTCAAGATCATGATGCAACCATGCACAAGAACAACCCACAATAAATGTATATATATATAAATGTATATGTATATAAGAACTCTAACTAAATAATAAGCAAAACTTTTAAAAGAAAATTATTTACAAAGATCATGCAACCATGCAGAAGAACAATTCCCAATATATAAAAAACTCCAAGCTAAATAATGAGCCAAATTAATAAAAGAAAATGTATTTACAGATAACAAATCAAATAAGACTCGCTCTTTCTCTATGGAACAAAATTTCAACTTTGATTAAAACATAAGTGCAGCCATGCATGTGCCGAGACATAGATATATAAATATATATATATATATATATATATATATAGTGTTTGGTGACTTAATAGAACAACAAAAATATGCCATTTATATTGACCTGCTTTATTAAATAAATTTAATTTTCCAAATCATTGCTAGCCATTCAAAATATCTTGGTACTGTGATTTAATTTATACATATATATATCACAACCCACGCATGAACCAATAAGTTATATATATATATATATATATATTTAAAAAAAAAGGGATCCTCACTCAGTATGACAGATAACAGTAGACAACAGTTAGAACTAGAGTCCAAGTTAGTGTGGGGATATGTAACAGTATTGAAAGATGGTGATGATGATAAGTAGGAAGTGGGAGAAGGTCCCAATACAAACTAGTACACGAATGGCCATTCATTTGGGACCAACCCTAACTATTCTCTACATCATCGCTGTCCTTTTCCATCTTTTTTCTTTTTTCTTTTTACTAACTTTTTAAATGTTGGGTACCTCATTATTGAGCTTCTCTCTCTCTCTCTCTCTCTCTCTCTCTCTCTCTCTCCATCTTCTTTTCCACCAAAATTGTAACACATTTGATTCAGATTGATGTAAACTATCTCCAGCATAATGGGTTTCCTTTTAGGCCAAATTTGTTCAGTTTAATTCACACATAGGTAAAATGTTCTAATTCAGAAGTATGTGTCTATATATATATATATATATATGAATATACATGTATATGAAAGAAATAATGAACAATAATAAATCAAATCAAATAAGAATATACAAATTTACATGAAAATTTTAAAATTGGGAAAAAAACCTTGGATAGAAAAAAAAATAATTTTATTATATTAAAAATTAAGTACAATAATAGCAACACAATTTGCCAAAGTTATATCATCATTATAAAACCCTAAAATATTTTTAAATAAATCATAATTTAATTACAAATCAAATTAATCTAAATTAATTTTAAATCATAACCTAGTTATGCTCTTCTTTATGTGCACTTTAATCACCTAATTCTATGAATAAATTTCTCCATTACCACTGCAATTCCTCAAAAAATTCTCATAATTTAAACAATTACATGAATCACACCGCAAACTTTTGAGATCAAGTAAACTAGAATTTAAGCCACAAGCTAATTACTGGTATATACTTGGATTATACAATTAATCTCTCTTATACATTTCTTTATTTAAATTAATAGATATACATTTATTGTTGATAATAATAGAGAAGATCAGGTTTTTCCATATCTTAGATTTCTGCAATAATAACAAAGTATATTAAAGTTAAATATACCAGTAAAAAAAACAAATGAATAAGAATTAATGTATAAAAGAATCGAATCATTCAATAAGCTTGCACAATGCAAATAAAGAAAGAAAACATTAGCATCAAAGTTTGTTTGATAAATCAGGTCATTTAATTAAAAAAATGGAAGCAAACCGACCAACAGCATCAGTCAAGTTAATTTGCAGAAATAAATTTAATTTGTCCCCTTTGAATGAGTCTTTAAAATTAAATAATTAATTAAAAAGTTTTGGATCTAATGGTTCCTTCTTCAACAGTGGAAAAACTTGGGCTGTTTATTCAATCTTTAAGAAGGTACATTAGAATATCATGGAGTTCCATAATATAAATTAGGCTTGAACTAACAAGTAACAAAAAAGTTCTATTATTACTTTTCAAAAAAAAAAAAGTTCTATTATGTAATTTTTTTCTTTCATATAACAATTTTATTATTGAATTTCAAATTTTAATCAAAATTAAATTTAGAATTACAAAAGCTCATAAAATTCATAATTTAAAACTACAAATATACCCAATAAAAATCATATTTATGTGTACACCCTCAAACCACCAATATTTATGTATCTCAAATTCAAGGAGTTTTTAACTATATAATCTACTCGAAATGTGATATAATACCAAAAAGCAAAAGTAATATGTTTATTTTGTTTTATTTACTTTTTTTTTACATATACGAAAAAAAAATGTATGTTTGTTTATTATGATATAAAGAAAGACTATTATTTAATTTATTTCCCCAATTCTCTAAAAAAAAATAATTAAAAGAAAAAAAAAGAGTAGCACTGTAGCAGAACAACATATACCAAACAGACAGATGCCAAACACATCATGTGCAAAGATCCAATCCCATGGGTTGTAATAGGCCGGGCCCCATATGGGCCCGGGGCCCACAAGCTCACATGGGCTACTATCAATACTGGGCCCCTCCTTCCAAAGAATCCACGCTGCCCTGACCCAATTGGTCGGCAATGCCTGCCTCCTTTTAGACAAGCACCACACCATTCCCTTGTCCCCTCCTTCATAGACCAACCTTATTGTCCTTGTCCCCACCACCCTCTCTTTCCATTAATTCCATTAACAATGCATTCTATTTCATTGCATGCACATCCAACTACTCTCTATAAAACTACTCCAACCTCCATCACAACCACAACAACACACTTAACTTTGGTTTTCAGACATAACATAGCAGAGAAAAGAGAAATATAGAGATATACAATAATAGCAATGGAAGGTAGAACAAGCAGCTTTGAAACTGACCTTGATAATTTGAAGGCAACAGAGTTGAGATTAGGATTGCCGGGGACAGAAAAGCCAATGAAGAATAACCGAGGCAGCAAACGGACGCTGGCCGATGAGGAGAGGTCGGAGACAAACTCGGCAGAGAGTGGGCTTGAAACTGCACCACCTGTGGCCAAGTAAGTTGTTTGATATATTATAGATAAATAGAATAATTGTGTGTGTGTGTGTGTGTGTGTGTTTGTCAAAAGAATTTATAGAGATTGAACGGTGTTGTTTGTTTTTGCATGGCAGGGCACAAGTAGTAGGATGGCCACCTATTAGATCTTATAGGAAGAACAGTTTTCAAGCCAAAAAGGAAGAGAGTGAGGGTGCTGGAATATATGTGAAAGTTAGCATGGATGGAGCTCCTTACTTGAGAAAGATAGACCTACAGTTGTATAATGGGTACAAGGAGCTTGTGGTGGCATTGGAAGGCATGTTCAAGTGCTTCTCTCTAGGTAAATAACATAACTATAACATGTATTATTATTATTATTGTTATTATTATTATCAAGATGAGTAAGAAATGACAAGGTTTTTAATACAGGTGAGCTTTCTGGGATGGAAGGACACAGTGGATCTGAATATGCAGTTACTTATGAGGATAAAGATGGAGATTGGATGTTGGTTGGAGATGTTCCATGGGGGTGAGTGTCTATATATATATATATATATATATATGATGTAAAATGGGTTTAAGGATTTGAAGTAGTGGAAATTGAGATGCTAAGTCTTACCTCTTGTGGTTATGTGTAGGATGTTCATCTCTTCTTGCAAGAGACTGAGGATAATGAAAGGATCTGAAGCAAGAGGACTTGGTGCAAGTTCATGAGCGTTACTGCATGCAGTTCTATATCTGCACAGAATTTGTTACAGATATGGAGAAAAGTGATGCTTGAGCTCACCAAATTCATAAAAGATGGAATTATATGTCATCATCATTATCATCATCATCATCATCATCATCATCATCAAGGAACAGAAATCAACAGAAAAAATAAAGCAAAAAAAAGGAAAGAGAGAAAAGTCTGCGTTTAGATAGTGTTTTCCTTTTTTCTTATGTTAGGTTTCTTTCAGAGCATGTTATTTCCCATCTTTTTTCTTTTTTTTTTTGTCTTTTTTCTTTTTTATGTTAACACTTTCATCCAAGACTGAAAGCTGGATATAAGACACATAGAACACATGTTTTTTACCTGCAATTGTACAGAGTTCTATCTTCTTTTCTATTTTTTTCTATTTATCTGATTTCTGATCAAATTTAAAAAATTTGAGATCATAAAACTTGGATGTATATGTAGAACAAAGGAATCAGATGAACCAGAAGCCCATTCAAATAACTTGTTTAATAATCATATAATCACATGATGTACAAGAATGAAATTAATTTCACTGAATCAATCAGTCCTGACCATGAATAACTAATTGTAATAAATAAAAGCATGAACACCTCCTTGTTGGATGAACTGGCCCAAAGAACATGAAAGTTATCAAAAGAGATTACTGAGATTTCTAGCATGTAGATCCATGCATGTTAAAAATTAAAGCAGACAGGTTTGATCATCAACTTATATATAGGGTGACAAAGCTAGATAACTGTTGTTTCATATTTCACATTACTCTCTGCAATGTAGAGTCTAAAATTAAAGAAGAGAAAGAGGTCAGACAATGCACATGTGATATTGCACATGAATGAAGTTTCAGAGAAAAAAAGAGATAAGAAAGCATCCAATGCTGATGTAGAAGAGTTCAAACCTGTCAACTTTGGTGGTTGGATATTGTGCAGTAATAAATCCTCTAGACTTGTATAATCCTAAAGATAGAATCAGGACCACATACAGTTCATCAGTATAAATGAGTAGATGCATCAACAAAGACATCCTACTAATTCTGAACCATCTTACAAGTAAATATTTGAAAAGTCATGGTGAGTGTAGTTGAATACATTAGATCAATTGATCGTATACTTCATTTGATGTACTTGGAGACAATTGTATGCATTTTACACCTATCCATAACAGTCTTGTCTAGTAAGGAAAGTTTTTCACTTTTGTACTAATTTTCCTAGCAAGTGGGTGAGGCCATGCATTGATGAGAACAGCAAATGAGTAGTGGGTCAGCACCTCTCTAACTGCCCCTATGGCACTCAAAAAGACATTTCACCAGAGGAACAATTTCAATCAGAATATGATACAAGAAGGCCGTGTTGAAATGTTTGATAACCATGCATTATTGTGTGGTTTTCATCCATGCTCACACTTAATTTGATTAAGATCTATTGATGGACAACATATCTAATTCTAGTTGTTATTTGTTCTCATTAAAGATGCTGAAGTTACATTGTCAGTGTTATGGCTTCTTGTTAATTTGACATCTCCTTTGCAAATGAACAGCCATTTTTTCATTTCTTTACATTGCATTGTCAAAGTTTAAGGTCATGTACCTCTATATTTATGAAAACTAGAAGAAGGATCAAGTGGCACTATATAAAAATGATACTGATTTTCAAAGCAAGTACTAGCATTTATGAAGGGACTCTAGAAACTAAGTCACAACAAGAAAGTTTCTTCATTATATCATCAATAGAGCAGTATATAATCTCTGTACAAGTCTCAAAATAAACTTTCATATAAAGAAATAGAAGCGTCAAACTAAATTGAGAAAATAAAATATTCAGAGAAAAATAGATCTATACACTATGAAGTTCCCAAGAAGCATCATCATATAAAAGTTTCTCAGAAAGTCTCTTACCAGGCTATTATTTAAGGCAGAGAGAGAGAGAGAGAGACAATGAAAAACATAAATTAATTTTGATTGGTGAATTGAAAAAGACTGTCCCAAGTTTAGGAAGCATGTTAGAAGTTCTTGCTTTTTTTCAAGTCAGGAAAGGTGTGATTGCCAACTCTGACTTGTGGAAAAAGATAGAGAGGACTGATGAAGAATCAAACATTTCCTAAATGACAAGAATTACAGGACTTTTACAGACATAATCTAGAAAAGCATGGAAATTTTCCAAAGATATGAATTTTTCTTGCATAATTGCTAGAGCACCTTTAAAGTTGAGAGACATCTGGAGTTTTTCTATCAGCCATGTATATCAGACAAGACTTCAGGCCAAGCCTCAGCAAAAGACTCACATCTTCATAATCTGCATATTATAGATACACTAGCTAGTTAGGAGAAACAAGTTTCTTTCTACTCCGCAAATGAGAAGAGCAATAGATACGATATTTCTTACTCCGCAAATGAGAAGAGCAATAGATGGCCAAACTATAAATGAAATAACATCAAGAATTTCCTCAAACTATTGGAACGAAGAGTATCATCTTACCAGTCTCCTAATTCTGTTTCGCAATTACTGAAAACTAAACAACAGCCACATGCATTATCTTGCTGTTGCAAGAAAACGCTAAACTGAAAGAATTGTTTCTTTGTTATAACTGTGCACATCCTCAAAGAACTAAAGGTTAAGCAGAGGCTTTATGTTGGTAGATGACCATGGCATCTTGCAAAAGGGAATATCAACAAAAACTTGCTGTTTTAAATTCAATATACGCTGCAGAGTTGAACAATACAGAGTATACAAAAAGTAGCATAAAACAAAAGGAACTGGATCATATCAGGCCAAAAACTACAACTTTCCAGCTAGAGCCTCAAAACAATAATTTTCATAGCATATCTTGATCAAACCAAACAAAATTGGCATCTAGCAAGGTATATTGACTTCTAGCATCAACACCGTAATGCTAGAAGGAAGAAAAATCATCTGCATGCATGAAAGAAACAGCAGAGCTTGATCCATTGGGTTGAAGCGAGCCCATCCTCGTATCCAGTATAGCCAGCTGAGACTTCACCCATGGTGGGTTGTACTTGCCTTCAATCCACAAAGCTTCGCCGGTGTCTTTGTGCTTAAAATCAGGAGCCTTTGGATTTCTCTGGAACAATACATACAATTAATGCCTCATACTCCATATGTATAAGATTGACATAGGTTTTCTTCTTATTAGCATGCTGAGAGGAACCATTAGTTTTGACTAGATTAACAATAAATACAAATGATTTCATAAGAAAGAAAATTGAGTGAAGAAAATTAATAAACGATACATGTTCTTCACAAAATTAGCCATGGCACTAAGGCCATACGACTATGCACCCAAATATGCTTGTGATTAGAATAAAGATAGTCAAGAAACCTTGTTTGTCCTGTTATCCCACCAGTCAACTGGATTGGCAAAGAAAGCTTGCCAGAGCTGCTCCATAGAGCCAGAATTATTACTGACAAGACTTGCAGGTTTGACACCTACAAGATTGAAGAAGAAAGAGAATAATGACATTGAAATAGCATCATCAAAGGAAGAACTCTTCCATTCTTTCAGTTACAAAAACAAATATGAGTGTACTGTTGGAAAGTTTGTGATTTAGTCATTATCGAATGGGTTTGTGAATTGTTTCATTAGGTTACACACATTAGATAAAATTTCACTCGAGGTTTGTTATAAAATTTTATCAGCCTTCTCGGTAAATGTTGGCCTATTTACTACAAAGGAAGTGTGTCCAAACAACTCTATGGAGGCTTCAAAGAATTCAACATGCTTATTATATTTTAAATGCTCTTCAAGCTCCATAAGCAAGGTAAGTACACTTTGTACCTTCTAACTTTATATTTCCCACATTACAATGGAACTCTTACCAATACATAAGAAAATAGGTCTTCCATATTTTCTTTTACTGTCATCTCACCGTCACTTAATAATTTTAGTCCAAAAATAAATCTGGCTGCAAGAAGTCCGAGGGATCATGGTTTTTTAAATTGTTTGAGGCGTATGCATTGAGGCGTGCAACAAAGCGAAGGGCAAGGGCAAGGCCAAGGCCTCAAAGTGCATGCCTTCAATCAACTAATTGAGGCTTAAACGTCATTAAAAAAAGCGCACGCACTGAGGTGGTGCGCATCAGTGCGTGTGAGACTTAAGCCTCAAAAAAACCAATCTTCAACTACAACTAACTCTTCTTTAATAAATGATAAATAATATTCTTTAATAGAAAAAATTAAGAGAAATAAGAGTGAAATATATATTTTTTAATTGATGAAAAACAAAATATTTTTTAAGATAAGTTTTAACTTACAAATAAGATGAGTTACAATTTTATTAATTTCTGAAAACAAAACAAAAAAGTAATTATTTTATAAATAAAATAATATATTTTAATAAGATAAGGCCTCTCATTTTCAACAAAAAAGATTCTTTCAAAAAGGAAGCAGGAGCACAAAAAAGAACTATACACATAAATTTACATGTTTAAAAAGAAATTAATTAATTATATATTTTTTAAACTATTCACACATATACCTCCCAAGATGAATAAATTCTATATTTTCCTAAATTTTAATTACCGGAAAACAAAAAATATTTACTTTACAAATGAAAAAATAATGTTCTTTAATAGGAAATACGTTAAGAGAAATAAAGAGGCTACTTCTGAAAATAGTGTTTTTGGAAAACAATATATTTTTCAAATTTTTTGATTGCCGAAAAACAAAAATATTTATTAAGATTAATAATATTCTTTAATTGAGGCTTACTAGGGACGGCAACGGGTTGGGTTGAGTGCGGGTTTTGCCATACCCGTACCCGCACCCGCTACCCTGCCCCCATACCCGAACCCGAACCCGAACCCAAACCAAATGGGTTTTCAAAACCCTAACCCACACCGGCACCCGACAAGGAATCGGGTACCCCGCTGGGATACCCGCCCCGCCATGACCCTATTTAAAAAAATTTAAAATGAAATTAAAATACCAAGTACAAATTAAAAATGCCAATCCAAAATCATAGTTTTTTTGTTTGAATGAACACCATAGAGTAGGAATTGAAAATAGACATTCAAAGCAACACAAAATAGACAAATTCAACACAAAATAGACATTCAAAGTAAATAGAATAAGAACAAGAACAATTTGCTCTATAGAACAAGAATGAAATTTAAACATGTCTTCATGGTCTCAATGTCACAATCTAACGCATAGAACATTCAAAGTAGGAATTGAAAATAGACATTCAAAGTCAACCCAAATTGAATATATATAATTGAGTATATTTGTTAATTGCATTTCGGGTTCGGGTTCAGGTTCGGGTACGGATATTAGGATTCCCATACCCGCACCCGCACCCGCTTTGTATTAGTCGGTTTTACCCGAACCCGACCCGAAACCTGGTCAAACTTGGTTTTCCCCTTCAAACTCGGGTCAGGTCAGGTCGGATTTGGGTATTATTGCCATCCCTAAGACTTACGCCTCACCTCACGGTTGAGAAGCGCCTCAACACAAGCCTTGGGTTTTTAAAAACCTTGCGAGCGATAAAAATAAAAATAAAAATAAAAATAAAAGGTTAAATCTTTGGTGAAGAAAACCATCAGTCCTCCATTGAAGGGGTACAACATTTACCAGGAACAATGTTGCAAATGTAGTCATCGTCCTAATTCTTGAAGATAAGATCTTTCCATGCCTAAAAAGTTGGTAGCCTAAATTTATCTATATGCCAATTATATATACTCTGTTGTTTGATCAAGCCAACAAAGTTTGCTGATTCGTATTTTAGCATTGGCCACGCTAGATGGACTACCAACTCACTTGCCTTAAATTGATTGACATGCCTTCTGTATCACGCCCATCCAACTATGATGACGATAAGCATAACAAGTTCCAACACAGGCATTTCATCTGTGTCAAGTGAAATTCCCTCTGGTTTGTGTAGTGAGTTACTAGCATTCTCGTTGGTGCTGAATTAATAGAGGACCGTTGGAAAACCCTGGGAAGTAACTCTTTACATATACAATTCTAATTCCATCACTAATGATATCCATGAGGTTCACCAGATAAGCAAGGAAACTTCTATAAGAATTTAAGGTAAAGAAAATTATAAAGAAATTTTAGGTATTATGAACTTAATCTGCATTTGATACCTTGGACACCAGGATCATCCACTCCTACAGAGAAGGATATGCATATGAGAAAAACAAACTACAAAGAAGAATGATCTGATGAAAACCGAGCCTTATTTTCTAGATCAAAAAGCTAAGGCAAATTTATTTCAAGGACCCAAAATATGCACCTAGAAAATTAAATCATCAACATTTCCAAAAGAAATGGCTCGAAAGCATGCCTAAATCCACCAAAGAGGAGAAAATTTTGAAAGCATCCCATTCATGTGGGAAAAGCTTCCATGAAGGAATACTGAATATCTAAGAGTATATACTTCTTCAGCCCCAAATGCATTTGAAAGATTTTTCTTGTTGAGCATTTGCCTGCTCACCTCCATGAAAATTTCGTTATTCCTTTCTGCAATACAATTTTGTTGTAGAGTGTGTGTAACTATCAATTGTCACTCCAAGCCAATATCTTCATATAATTTCTAGAATTCTTTAGAGTTATACTCTCCACCTAAGACACTTTTCAACACCTTCATGTGATGAAGCATTGAAATTTTTTGAACATTATCTATTTCTATTAAGAAAACATCCAACTTATACTCATGAAACACACCCAAGCCATCTGAGAATAATCATCTATGAATGTAATGAAGTACTTGTTTCCACCATGAGAGGGTGTCTAAGCCTACATGCATAAGCGTGAACAAGTTCCAATAGTGAAATAGCCTTCCAAACCTTTTTCTTTTGGAAAAGAGTCACAATGTTTTTTTGCCAAGTGTTCATACTTCACAAACATCATGCACTTCTTGAATTGGAGGGAAATAACACAATATGTTGTTTTGTTGTAGATATTTTAGACTACGAAAATTCAAAGCTTAAAGCTCTAGTGCTATATCCAAGTGTCATCTTCAACTTGCATCTTTAATGCCATAGCGCTTCCATATTGGAAAGTGAGTGGAAAATTTCTGCTCTCTCCATTCGGATATTGGTGATGACTAGCTTTATTTATCTATTTATTTCCTTTGTCATTAATCTTATGTGTGCTATGGAGATGAATTGGGTAACCATGGTTAACCAGTTGCCCAATACTCGCTTGATTTGGTCAGAGTTTAGAACAAGTAAGACATTTTGCATGAATTTTCTACAATTCTTTGTCTCAAGGGCTATTGTGCCTTTATCCTTTGCTTAGACAAGTGAGCTATTTTTCATCTTTACTTAATAGTTAGATGCATCAATCTCAATGAAGATATCTTGATTGCCAATTATAAAGTTGTTACAACCACTATCAAAATAACATACATCATTTTCTTACTCAAAAGCCGCTTAATGAGCATAGCCATGTTAGCATCTCCATCACCTTTCTTTCCCAAGAAAAGTTTGTTAGTTGTTTAGTGTTGTACCGGTTTCATTTTAAAGACGGCTAAATCTTTTGCGATATTAAGGCTTGTCTTTGTCCCAAGAATCTTTGTCAATATGACCACTTTTAAATAGGGAACATGTAAGTTGAAGTGACATCAATATGATTTATTGTATTTCTACCTCTTCGTCTTGCCTGTCTTCCACCTCTTCCACCTCTAGAATATTTGCCTCTACTTTGATCATGAATTAAAGATTCTCTTTAAATGTTATTTTGTGATGTGATTAAGCTCAAATTGAAAGGCACTTTCGAAAGATTTATTTATTTATTTATTGGAATCCTTAATCACTGCTAATGAGGCTTAAGAGAACCCAATAACTCATGAACTCTCAAAGTAGTTAAATCTTTTGATTCTTCAGTTACAACAACAATTGGATCATATTTTTCAGGTAAGGTAATCATAATTTTTTTTTTCCTACCATTCTTTTGATATTAATTTTTTCACCAAGAGTCCCCTTTTGGTTTACTAACTCCATAAATTAAAAAAAGTAATCATACGTGCTTTTTTGTTCTCTCATCTTCGTATCTTCAAAGTCTATACTAAGTGATTAACATTTGTTTATTGCCTTGGAACTCCTTTTGAAATACGTTCTATACTCCTTTTGGCTTTGGTAGCTCCAATGATTCTTGGAAAAATCTTCTATGACTCCTTGTTATACAAAGAAAAGAGTCCTAGCAACTTTCTATATATCATGCTTTAATTTTTCTTAATGGAGTTAAGGGTTCTTCAAAACCATCTTCTACAAAATCCCAAATTTCTTGAGATAGAAATAAGGCCTTCATCTTGATACTCCAATAATTAAAGCTTTCTCCATCAAGAGGGTAGTTGGGTGCTCATACCATAAATACTTGAACTTGGCATGTTAATCTCCTTCTTTGATCTCCAATGATCTTCTTGAGGAGTTGTCTTCCTCCCTTTTTCTTTTATTAGCACCCATTTGATGATAACCTTTGAAGTTTTGGTACCCTTTTGAATGGAATTAGAAGGTCCGAACTCTAACCAAGAAGCAAATATTTCAAGAGAAAGACAAATAGAAGAGAGAAAGACAATAACAGAGATGAAGAAGCTCCATTAGTTTCTTCTTCTATCTGCTCCAGATACTTTCATCCCTTACAAATCACTTCTTTATATAATTCTTAAATGACACATGTGTAATGTAAAAGTCATAATTTAAGATCCCAAAAAGTCTTAAGTTTAATGCTAGTTACACTAATGCATGTTAATTAAATCTTAGTGCACATTTGAACTCTACACTATAATTCAAACTGCAGCATCAAGCCAAGCCATTATTTTCAACATGCCTGGGAAAGAGAAAAACCAAATTAACATTTTTGTAGACCTGTAGTCTGAAGAAAACACATCCAACATGTGCAAAGGCACATGTTTTTTATTATTTTGATCCCTAAGTATGTGAAATTAGGTTATAAATGAATCTTCGAGAAGTCATAACCATGAGGTTCAATAAAAGGTTCAAAACAAATAAGTAGCTAAAGGTTGCAAACAAAGAGGATGGAAATACTATATTGACATTTTGCTTTTGGGAGAAAGTTCTGTAGTTTGTACTTTTAATTGGTTAATATAACACCTAAGTAATAGCTAGTGCCATATGAACCCAATCATAAAACATATTACCCTTAAATGATTATGAATATCACCCTTCTAAATCCAATCTAGAAGAGGTTTGCGGTGAACTAGTAAACCCTTGACATATGTTTTAATATGTCTCTAAGATGCTTTACAAGGAAATCAAACCCAATAAAAAGCTGAAACTGGTGGACTATTTAGAAACTAGTCTTTGCAATCGTCTTATTGGGCCTATTCCTAAGGGAGGAGCTGAAAATTTGCACTATTACTTTCACATTATGTTCACTTGTCCTTTCTATTTGGCAACAAAGTAAAAATGGGTCAGTTAAATACACTCGCCAGTACACATCAAGGAAGGGTCAAACTAATGCAAATGTTAAATCTTAGAGGAACAAATGTGTCCGATGCCAATAATTGGAGGAAACATTTTCTCTTGCCAATGCCTATTTGTGCTATTTGCCAATAAAAAAATCCATCAAATCACCTGAAATCATAGAGTTCATCCCTGGTTCATACAAAGGTATTGGCGGGAAGTTCCTCTCAACAAAATTCAGCTGCTGTACCACAATCTGGAAAAATAAGGACCAAGATTTTATACTGAATCACCCATGAAGGAGCAAGAAATGTGTGAACCTACTAGAAAACACAAGAGAGGACAAAAAATAAACCTTGTAATAAACCTGCCGGTCTTTCTCATCATCTCCTTCAACAGTGTCTGAAACAAGCCGCCCAGAAACATATACCTGTTGACCCTTCTCCACATGTTGAAAAGCTACATGTGCCAGCTCATCCCAGAATGTCAGACTGATCCTGCAACAGAAACAGATCATCATGATGAGTTCAAAAATAGAGAAGGAGATAAACAAGAAGCACCAAAAAGGTAACTAAAAAATTTTTGACTAACAGGTAGAACCATAAACTGACTTAAGATGATGTTTAAGTTTCTCTTTCATAGATAATTAGATATACATGCATTTCAGACGAAAGCAGTTCATCCAATGAAAACATATCATCTCATCGATCATCTTCTCAAAATCGGCCCACTAGAACAGAATTGAAGACTTTATTTCAAACCATATGAACTGAAGCAAACTACTAATGAACTAGTAGTATAGTGAGAAACGTTCATCCGAAGTTCTTCAGCTTGCAATCTGACACCAATTTTGTAGTATCTATTTCTAACATTCCTGAAGACCAAATGTTGTTCAGATTACACTCCAATGCAGATCACAATGACGCTCATCGTAGTGTCAACATAAACACTATCTTCATGTAATTGAATTAAAAACTCATATAACATTATCGGAATACTTTCTTACACTCCACTTGCCTCTAGTAATATAGCTCAGCTGGTAGAGCTCCACTCTTGCAATTGGGTCATTGCGATTACATGTTGGATGTCTAATTGTCCAGGTGGTAATGATAGTATCTTGCACCTGAACCGGTGGCTCTTCTTTTGTTCCCTCTTTGTATTGTGCTCTTATAGATTTTTATGTGACTTCAAACTTAAAATGTTGCTATCTTTTGCCAAATGTTCTATGTTAACTCCATTATAGTGTAATACAACCACCAAATTGGTAATATTTTTCACTAAACCAAATCAGGTAAGAATTCCAAATAAACAAACTACAAAAGAGAAGCAATACGTCGAACAACTCATCTACAAGCAAAGAAAGCAACAAACCCCATCCCCAGTCAGCTAAAAACAAAAAGAAAGGGGCTAACCAGGTGGTATCGGTGGCGGACTTCCTTACGGCAAGGCGCGTCCAAGCGAGAACCTTGCCACTGCTGAGGTGCTTAATCTGGACGGGAGCCCCAACAATCCCAATCAAATGGACGGAATTGGCGAGGTCCTTACTCCAAGGGACCTCCTGTGGCCGCGGGTACACAACACGCTCGTGCTCATAGTCTCCGCCGTGGGGGGTCGAACACCTTATGGACCTCCGCCGGCGAGCGGACGAGGAGGGGATAACGAGGGAGGAGAAGATGGCACTAGGATTGGAACTAGGGTTTGGGAGCCTGAAAAAAGGTAATGGAGAAAGAGAGGGTTTTGGAAGGAGATGGGCTTGGCATTGGGAGAGCGTCGGAAGCGCCATTGGAGCTCTGAAGCGTGTTTTGTGGAAGCTCTGAAGAGTTATACGTAGCCTAACCTTGGATTGTTTTAATATTACCCCACAGTAAACCTCATAATTTTGTTGTAGGGTAGAGGGGTTTATATGTAATTATAAATTTGCTTTTATGCATGATGGAGGTTCCTTAAGGAGGCTGTTTTATGGAATATTTTGCCTAGAAAAAGATAATCGCATTTTCAAGCAATGTATCTTCCACTGATCTTAATTATTATCAAAATTATTCATATATTTAGATCTTGGTCATATGCAACTTACGATTCAAAAAGGGATAAATTAAGGAAATGATATCTATTATAAATCCACCCTCGACTTCCTATGTGCATCTCTTCCAATGTGAAGACGAGTTTTTGAGTGCTAAGCCTTCAAATTCCCCAAAGTGTGACTCTGAGTGACAGTCCCTCAGAGTGACTGAAAGATTGACCTTACATATGTCATCACGACATCACCTTGAAACTGTCGGCATCCTTTTCACTTTTGTCTCTTAAAGAAGGGGAAATATATTAGAAGTAACTTTTTCAAGGAATAATGAAGGGAGCAAGGAAGAAAAGGAAAAACATTGTGTAATAGATCTAATTCTCTAATATAATTCCCAAGTAATATCAATACAATCACTAGATCAACATAACTTAACAGCATAAGATTCTATTCACCAATAGAGATAAGAGTTCATCCACCTAGACGTGGCCATTTTGAACCGAAACCGTGGAACCGAACCCGAAAGTAACCGCTAAAAACCGGGAACCGAACCGGAAAACCAGAATCAGTCCTAAAAGCCGGAACCCGGAACCTTCATATAAGGTTCGGTTCCGGGTTTCAAAAATTTAAAAACTGTGGAACCGCGGTTCCAACCGTGATTCCATATGCTGCTCAACCGTAGCTCCACATACTGGTTCAACCAAAAGGTTCAAAAACAAAAGTTCATATTATATTATATAAATATAATATGAATAATGTCATACTATATAAATAAAGTCATTTATGATTAGGTTTTTTTATTTTGTTAATATCATTAATTAGTAATTAATTAAGTAATTGCATGTTTAAAGATATTTTAAATAATTAATTAAAGATATTAACCAAATTGATTATTGATTAGGTCTGATTCTAAATTCTTGATTAGCCGATTAGGTCTGATTTGTGACATTCAGTCCAAACTTATATGTCTTGTCTATGCGAAACTTTTATTACTCATGCAAGAGGATAAGTTATAATTAATTGATTATGCCACAAATTATTAGTTACAAATTAAATATGGATTTATTAAAAACAATTTAATTAACGAGAAGTACTTAAATATTCAATTCTTTAGTAGATTTCCATATTATTTTTTTATAATTTAATATAAAAAAACAAAGACTAGACTTTTATATATCTTCCGTTTTTGAAACTTACAAAAATTAACGTAGTTCATATTAAATTATATTTATTTTATATAAATGAAAAATATCTTGAGTAAAAATGCTCTCATGTAAAAACATTTGAATCATTAAAAAAATATATAAATAAATAAAATAAAAATAAACATGAATATATATGTGTATATATATCAATTTGCCTGATTTTGTTGATCATTTAAAGATATATATATATATATATATATATATTCCAATATATAGATAAAACTCCCAAGATTTTTCAATTTGTAAACTATGCAACTTATATAAGTATACTAGAAATCAAAAAGGAAAAGGAAATAAAAACAATTCCTAAAGAAAAACAAATAACATACATGAACATTAAAAAAATAATAACAACAAAAATAAATAAAACATTGAAACCTTTGGGTATACTGGTATACGTACTAACTTAACCTACTATCTTATATTAGTATTAAATTAATTCTTGTATTTTTGTGTTAATTAATTTCAATTATTGAATTATTGAATTATTTAGTTAAAAAAAAAACCGAACCGTATGAACCGTCAAACCGGAACCGTTGAACCAAACCGCCGAATCGGAACCGAAAACCGAACCGGAACCGAACCGCCAAGAACCTTGCCTAGGGCGGTTCGGTTCCGGTCAAGCTCTGAACCGAACCGGCGGTTCGAGAACTCGAATCGCGCGGTTCTCGAACCGTGGCCATGTCTACATCCACCCAATACTCAGTGAATTAATAAGAGACAATGGAGAAAATAATCTTCATGTCTAGTAGCAAACAATTAACAAGATAAATGCATATACTTCCCTTAGGGAAGAGATCCGCATCTCTGCTTCACCTCCTAGCTTCACAACTAGGCTTCCAAGTTCCATATCCTTTTCCTCCCCTCCTTTCCTCTTGCAACCCCATTTTTATATAACCCCTCCTTCAAGTCATAACAAAATCCTTGTACTAGAGTTTCTATCTCTTTCTCCTATTACTCAGGTGCCTGCCCTCACTCACTTACACGTGATTTGACTGGTATCCTCCCTTTGGTGATGATTTGTCCATATGTTTAGCCTTAACACCTTCTCCTTCGTTTATTTTTATTAGAGTTCAGCCTTCAATGATGATCTTTCCATGTGTCCCTCCGGTGAATTGTCAATGAGCTTTGTCTTGACTACCAACCATGTTAAGGAAATGCAATATTTTCCCACCCATCAAAAGAGACCTTGTCCTTGAGATTAAGGTGATGGAATTGTTGTACTAACTGAAGGAGATCTTTCCAAGTAGACAATACTTCCTATTTAACAAACACTACATTGGTTGTTGTGCAAGATCTGCCAATATTGTAACAAATACTTAGGTTGAATCACAGGGCCACATTCATTTGTAATCAATGTTAATGGCACCTTGGAGCTAGTAAGATTACCATAACACTTCGTCAGTAGAGAAGTAGAGAGGCATGGAACAGAGGGTGTATTTTAGACTTAGAGGGAAGTAAAAGCGTATAGTCGACAGGCCCAAGCTTCTGTACAATTTGGAATGGTCCGAAGTCTTTCATGCTCAATTTGTAGTTTCGGTGGAGTGAATAAAGAACCACCGATATGGTTAAAGCTTGACAAACATCTAATCACCAATTATATTAAAATGTCAATGTACTTTGTATTAGCAAAGTGTTTCATACACTCCTTGGCATGGGAAATGTTGAGTTTGAGCTGTTGCAAAACCAAATCTCTTTGTTGTAGTAAGGTAGAAACTAATGGAGTATAATTTTCATTAAAGTCATATGTTAGCACCTTGGGGTCAAGGCCATAGACAACCTTAAAAGGAGTTATTCCCATGCTAGTATGTAGTGTCATGTTGTAGTAATACTTGGCCTATGGTAGCAACTCCACCCACTTACTTGGATCAACGTTGGTATTGTTCCAAGCATTTGTTTAAAGCCTTCATTTGCCCATCAAACTGGGAGTGATAGGCTGAAGACATGGCTAACATAGAAGCCATAATGTGGAACAAGTGCTACCATAAGTAACTTGTAAAAGTTCTATCTCAATCACTATCAATCATTTTGGGTACTCCATGGAGCTTGGCAACATGTTGTATGAAGGCCTTAGTTACAGTTGAGGTAGTAAAGTCTGTTTTGAGGGGAATTTAATGCCCATATTTGGAAAGATAGTTGATGACTACATAGATAACTAAATATCCTTCTGAATTAGGTAAACCTAATATGAAGTCCATCCAAATGTCTTCCCATATTTATTGTAGCAGTGCCAGGAGCTACAATAGTCTTCTTGGGTGGGTGTTACCTATTGATAGGTAAGACAACATTTGACATATTGGTGACAACTATACGCATTCCTAGTGATAATAAAACTATTGAGCTATCTGAATATATGTGAGCCAGTGCTTGCATGTCCACACAAGTATGATTCATGAAACTCATACAATAGCTGCTCCCATAATTGAGAGCTATTAGGAATGACACTCTTTCCATTACACCGAAGAAGATCATGTTTCCAAGTAAATTTTGTATTCTCCCTTTCATGTTTTGAAACGCTTGATAATCTGAGCATGAAAAGGATCATGTTTCTTTAGAAGTTCGATTTAAGGAATGAGAAGGCAATAAGATTGTGAAGTAGCTAAAGATAAGCAACAAATAAGGTGTCTGCAACAATATTATCTTTAGGCCTATATTCAATACTAAAATCATAACCCTAACAACTGGTTTTTGTATAGCTTAAGTACGAAGGCGTCGAAGTGTCTGTTAGTTTGTGCTAATGATAAATTTATTACCAACCAAGTAATGTATGAATTTAATGACAGCATCTATAATGTGATATAATTCTCGAATATAGATTTTTTGCATGCTATCAGACATCCTCTTTGAGTGATAAGCAATCGGGTAATGTTGTTTGATGAGTACAACTCTAATCCCCGAGCTTGATGCATCAATCAGATAATGAACGGTTGTGAAAAGTTTGGTAATTTCAGGATGGTATGGTAGTTATTGCATGTTTGAGAGCCATGAATGCCTTGTTTACCTGAGGATTTCATTCAAAGTTATCCTTTTATAAAAATCTCTAGAAGGTTTGGCCACTTAAGCATAGTGCCTGATAAAACATCTATAGTAGCCACTTAAGCCCCAAACCCCACATAGCTGATAAAAAGTCCATTTGTACACCCTTAGAAGAGACAATGTGGCATAGATATTCTACTTCAGTGAGTCCAAAGGAACATTTAGAGAATTTAGCAAATAATTGATGGCTTTGCAGTGTTAACAAGGATGTCTCTAAATCATATAAATGTCCTATATCACTGTAAACTAATTAGAATATTTGATGATAGCTTGGAGAAATACATAGCTTCATCATGCAACTCATCGAGCAGTTCATCTACTATAGGAATAGGGGAAGCCCTTCATAATTACAATATTGAGAGCAATATAATCTATAAAGAACCTCTAAGTTCTATCTTTCTTATTAACTAAGAAAACCAGTGAGAAAAAGGGACTTATACTTGGTTTAATTAAGCCGTCTTACATCATTTGTGAAACCATCTTTTTGATGTCAGCTTTTTGGCTATAAGGGTACCAATAAGCTTTGACCTTAACTAAAGTAGAGTAATAAGCTAATAGAATTTTGTGATCACAAGATCGAGATGGAGGTAGTCCACTGGGCAATAAAAATATATACTAATATTTGTGAAGTAATTTCTGAAGGCTCAAAGGCATCGAAATAGGAAGAATAAATGGAATTTCTAAGGAGCTTACTGAAGATGTTGTTACTTGTTTAGGTAACAATTGTTAGTGACAGAGTGAAGAAGGAATGAACAACCTTAATAGAGTATAAACAATGTAGTTGGTGAAGGAAAGTACAATCAGGGTTATTGTGACTGTTTCCTTTTAGTGTGATAAAATAACCATCTTAATAGAATTGAATGATTAGCTTGCTATAATAAGTAATGTGGGGTCCCAAGGTAGCCAACCAAGATGTGCCTAGAATGATTTCAGTTCTCGTTGTAAGCAAGAGATATGCAAGAAAATGAAGCTAATGGTTTTGTACCTTGATTTGTATGTTTTCAATGATACCTTATGCTTGGAGAATTTGACCGTTGCCTACTAATACCTGTAATGATTAAGCCGGTATGATATCTAAATTCAAGAATTTTACCAGACAAGTTTAGATAAAGTTATCATTCCCTCAATCCAAAAGTATATGTACTGGGTAGCCATTCAACAGTCCTATGAAACATATGGTACCTGAAGCTAAGGTGTTTTCCATGGCGTTTAAGGATAGACTGTGAAACTATTCTTCTACTTGTTGTAAGGGATAAGGATCAAGTAGAAACTTAGTTGCCAGTGACTATTGTTCATCCCATTGGAGCAATAACAATCACCTATTGATACACTTATGAAGTGGAGAATACTTCCCATCACTGGTAAAGTAAAAGCTAGTAAGAGCTAGCTAAAGAGAAGTGACAAAGACCGAAAGTGCTAAAATACTCTTAGGAAGAAGAACTTTAGCAAGTAGCACAGCTTGAGGAGTCACTTTTGTGGATGTAATGATGTTTGGATTGAATGAATTTCTGATGATAGTTCTGACAGGAGGATAATACTTCTCTTAAAAAAGCTTCATTGATGTAAAATTTATAGTAAGAGAATCCAATTGCCATAGAATCACATTACATTGTATGTCAAGCTTGACTCTAATAATAATTAATAAGATAAATGCATATACTTCTCATAGAAAAGAGATCCACAGCTTAGCTTCACATCCTAGCTTCGTAGCCAGGCCTCCAAGTTTCCAAATCCTTTTGTTAGTTCAAGAGGGGTAGTAGTGTGGTAATTTGCACTCAATTACTCATGTAATGTAAGTTCACACACTCAATGTAAAATCAAACATGCAAGAGAAAGATGACACACGAATTGGATACCCAGTTCAGCACACCTTGCCTACATTTGGGGAGCCGAGCTCGGAGATAAACAATCCACTAAAAGAGGTGAAAAACAATAAGTACAACTCTCACACTCACCCTCACAAAGGTAAAGAATAATCCTCTCTAGATTGCCTGATGCCCACTCTCACTCACCCTTACCCAAGGAACTCTCTCCGGTGGCACATCCTAAATCTCAGAGCAGGGTCTCTTATATAGACATCTCTACATCCCAAATATAGCGCCTTTTCTTTTAGAATCTACGCAGCTTCCTAACTTAGAAAACTTGCAAAGTTAGACGTTGCAACTCCTATTGTAACCGAACTTGTAACACGACCCACCTACTAGTCCTGACTGAGTTCTAGCTTCCGTTGCAACGTGACCTTGTGATGCCCTCAATCCTCCCAACTGTGCCAGTCCAAGTTAATGCAGTCAACTTCTCCCGAGCTCTCACTGCCAGCAACTAGCTTGTCTCCTCATATCTTATCAGCAAGTCCCTCTTCCTAGGGTTGCACCCACCAAGGCAAAAAACCATCTCACCAAAGATAGTCTCCAAAGATCTTCAAAATTTTTTTTTCCAAACTTGATCTCCATTCATCCAAGTTTGGTCTACACAATCTTCAAACTTGATCTTCACTCATCCAAATTTGGTCTTCAATATCTTCTTACTAAACTTGATCTTCTTTCATCCAAGTTTAGCTCTTTAATATCTTCCAAGCATGATCTTCATTCCTCCAAGCTTGGGCTTCAATCATCTCCAAATATATGATGTTGCCAAAAGTAGCTTTGTCCTTGAAATAGCTCCGCCCATATTTAGGTTTCATTTGAATCTAAATAAATCTTTAGTGAGAGGTAGAGTTACCAAAGATAGATTTTATCATCTTGGATCTTACCAAAGATAGATTAAATCATAATCTTAGATTTTATCTTTATAGCTTTCTTATCAAGAGAGATCCTTTCACCTTAATGTTCCTTGCCAAAAATACTGCCTCCAATAATAGCCTTCATGTTTTCATTTATTCTTTGACTTCATAAGGTTAGGATCTTGCTTGCTTGCTCTTGAAGTTGCAACCCACTTACCTAATATAGCTTCTCTAAATATAAGTTTGATCTCACCAATTTTTTGTGACCATAGATATCATTCCGTCTTCAAATAGATCTCTTTTCCAAGATAGTTGTATAGATATTTTCCACATGCCTTTTGCTTGCTCCTCAAGAGAGATCTTCCAAGGTTGATGCTATTATCAAAGATAGCTCAAATAGGTTTTCTCCACTTGGTTCCTTGAGAGAGATCCTCCAAATATAATCTCTTACTAAAGATAGCTCCACATAGTTTCTTGATAGATCCTCCAAACATAACACTAACCATGGTCTTCTAGTCTTCAAGACACATTATCATCCTTTGCCAAGTCATCTTGCCATGTCACTAGGCATGCCACATCACCTTGATTCGCCATGACATTATTGTTGCCACGCCATCTTGACTAGGTGTTAAATGATGCCAATTATGGAGCTCCAACTCTAACAATCCTTTTTCTCCCCTTCCCTTCCTCTCACTACCCCCTTTATGTATAACCCTTATTTCAATTCATGATGAAATTCTTGTACCAGAGATTATCTCTTTCTCCTATTACTCACCTGCCTTCCTCACTCACCAACATGTGATTCGATTGGCGCCCTTCCTATAGTGCTACTTCGTCCACGTGTCTAGCTCTTAACACTTTCTCCAAAAACAAGAGTTCATCCACCTAATACTCAACAAATTAACAAGAGATAGAAATAATCCTCAAGTCTAGTAGTAAATAATTAACAAGATAAATGCATAGATCTGCAGCTCGGTTTCACCTCCTAGCTTGTACCCAAGCCTCCAAGTTTCGAAATCTTTTTCCTTTCCTTCCTTTCCTCTCACTACACCTTTTTTAGATAACACCTCCTTCAGTTCAAAATTTTATATAACACCTCCTTCAATTCATAATGAAATTATTATACTAGAGATTCTTTGTCTCTTATTACTCATGAAGCTCCACTCACTCACTTGCATCTGATTTGATTGGCGGCCTTCTTTTGGTGCTAATTCATCCACATGTTTAAAGCTTAACACCTCCTTTTTTGCCTGTTTTGATTAGAGCTCAGCCTTTGATAATGTTTCTTCCACGTGGACCTTCGTTGAATCATCAATGAGCTTTGGCTTGACTACCATCCTTTAAGAAAATAAAACACATTGGTCCAGTCTCAGGTTGGTCCCTCTAAGTAGGTCAGGTTGCCCCTTCAATCCCTTTATTACAATTTGGCCGCAAGAAGTCCCTCTATTTTTCAGTCAAGCAAGTCCAGTCTAGAGCTTAACAGACGTTGGTCTTGCTGTCCAAAAGTGCTGACGTAGTTTTCTTTATCATTAAAATAGTATTAACCAAATCTAAAAATGCCATGTCAACACCCTTACTAACACCTGATATTAAGCATTTCAGATCCAAATCCAAACCGAGACTGAATCCGATAAGCTTAATCCCTAATCTTCCCTTCGTCCCCTCCACTCGTCCCCTTACTCCCTCCTCTCCTCCATGGAGAAAACCACCCCTAGACCTACCTTCTTTTTACAATACATTCTACTGATCAACATTGCCCGAAGTCGAGCTTCACCTCCTTGGGTCGGAGAACGACATCCTCCACAGTAAGGTCCTCGTCAACCCTAGTCCCACCTGATTGAAGGTCTTTTGAGAATCTCAAACTACAAGAATGAAAGTGAGACCTTTGCGAAGGTATTTACAAAGTAAAAGCTGGGAAATAAACTTCTTTGCCTATAAACCCCCTTGTGAAGAGGGCAAGCAATCATTAATTAGTTGGCTTTAAGTTGGTCTTTATTTTTTAATATGATTTCATTGAAGTGTGGTGCTTGAAATGTAATGCAGAAGCTTTTGTACCTATGCCATTTGTTAGTCTTAGTATTGCCAAAGATGGAGAGCTGTCCAATATTTTGTATGTTGTAATTGTGCAGAAATCATTGTTAATTGCATTGTAATTGTCTAAATTGATATTCTGTTCAATTTTGGTTTTCCTTAAGTGTAGATTTCATAATTTATTTCTAATCCATGACAATATCATGGTGGATAGAATGCAAAGTAAATTTCAAATGTTATTAATGTAAATTTGACAGTATGGTACACTACACAAACATACATGTTGTCTAACATGTCATAATTTTGTCTAGGGTGGCAGGACCACTATACTCCCTCTATTCCAATTTGTCATACATTCATGGTATGTTGATTAACATTTAGTTATCTATGACATAACTGAAGAAAGTATGATCCTTAAAAAGAACATTTCAGAGTGAGTGAGAGCATGGCAAACATGATTTTCTTCTTCTAACTTTTATGTTAGTTAAAAAATGGTATTTGTATACATAATTCTTCTAGAATTAGGGCTTTTAAAGCCTTTGTAGAGAGCACTAGGGGTTCTGAAAACTATATAGAAGGTACTATAGTCTTTTGCTGATTTCATAACTGTTGATAGATTCTGATTTGTGGTGTGATGAAGCATTATGCCTTTTTGCCATATGCTTTTGTTCATGTTGAATTGTTTCTACAATCAATTTTCTTTGTAGCATAGTATTGAGGAATTACTTGTGTATAGAATCGAGGAACTTCGAATTATTTCTTTTGCAGCATAGCATGGCTGGTTGTAGTGTATACACTGTTAAATACAATCATGGAGGGTCTTTGATAAGAGGAAGTATGGTTAAATATGATGGTGGGAGGATGGATGAGTATGAGGTTGATCCCGATAAGATATGTTACTGGGATTTTCTAGGGGATATCAAAGGATTGGGTTATGATATTGAGAAAACAGTGAACTTTTTCTATGTGGAAGAGGAGAAGGTACTAAAATGCATAAATGATGATGTTAGCATTCTGGGTTTGGCCAAGCTAATAAGGAAAAATGGCACAAAAAATGTGTATGTTGAGACAAATGGCATCAATCATGATAAATCATTACCAGGCTATTTATTATCTACTTCTGACAGAGCTGAAGATGGAATTGTGGGTAAGTTTAATATTAAAGAAGCTATTAATTTGGATGTTGTTGAAGATAATAAGAGTGTCAGTGACAGTGAATCAAGCAATGATGATGAAGCGTTACTTGTGGATGTCCCTTTCATAGATGACAACACAAATGTTGATGAAGAAATAAAAGAGGCAAGGGATAAGGTCCAACAATATATTCAGTCAAAGAAGAAAATACAGAAGAAAGATGAAAATGTTGCTGGAATTGATGCAGGAAATGGAGATGAAAGGGACAACATTGATGTTGAAGATAAAGCAATCACTGTTAGAGTTGTCATGGATAATGATAAAGTAGCTAGTTACGAAAGTGAATATTTGGATTCATCATATCCTAGTTCATATGAAGCTACAAGTGAAGGACTCAGCTGATGATGACACAAAACGTCACAGGTCCAGCATCAAGTTTTATGATCCTAATGTTCCTTTGGAGGATTTCTCCTTAAATCTTAGGTTTAAGACTTTGAAAATTTTTAAGGATGAACTTTTTGAATTCTCAACAAGGCAGGGGTTTGAATTTAAGTTTATTAAGAATAATTCATTATAAGTAAGGGCATGTTGTGCTGCGAAAGGATTCACTTGGCTAATCTTGTGTTCTTGGTGTAGTGGAAAGAAAATGTTTGTGGTGTAGCATTATATATCAAGCCACTCATGCCTCCTTGGATGCTTAAAGAATAGAAGGGTGACAGCTCTAGTGATTGCTAAGAGATTTGGTGAGACAATTACCGCCATGCCTTTCATTAAACCTAGACATTTGAGGGCAATGGTTAGAAAGGAAATGGGGGTCTTTGTGACTAATAAGGTGTGCAGAAATGCTCGGAGGCTGGTCATACAAAATATTGAAGAACAACTCAAGGATGATTTCAAGGACATTAACAATTAAGCATTAGAATTGAAGTCAACAAATCCAGGAAGTAGTGTGCATGTTGTATCTAAAAGATTAAACCAGAATTCTTTACCTGTTTTCCAGTAGATATACATTTTCTTGATAGCTACTAAAGAAGGATTCATTAGAGGTTGTAGGAGGATCATTGGGTTGGATGGTTGTTTCTTAAAATGTTTGTTGAAGGGACAACTATTAGTTGCCGTGGGGAGAGATGGGAACAATCAGATGTTCCCAATTGCATGGGCAATTGTGCATAATGAAACAACTGAATCCTAGACATGGTTTATAGACTAATTAAGGACTGATCTTGGCATTGGGGAAGGCCTGGGTTGGTCACTTATGAGTGATATGCAGAAGGTATATGTAGGTCACTTGAATTTTTTCCCTATGCTAATAATGTGACATCCTAATTTGGTTCTTTTCTTAATTACAAGGCTTAATTCATGCAGTCAATGAACTTTTGTCCTTCATCGAGCACAATATGTGTGCAAGGCATATTTATGCCAGATAGGGAAAAAACACCAGGGCAAAGATCTTCAAATTCAATTCTGGAATGTGGCGTGGTGTACCAACCAACCTGAAATGCAGAGACAATTAGAACAGATGAGAAAGCTGCCAGGTGGTGACAATGCTGTGGATGAATTGCTAGAAAAATGGTCCATCACAGGTCGGTGTCAAGCTTCTTTTAATGATGCAGTCAAGTGTGAAGTAATAGATAATAACATGTGTGAGACTTTTAATGGAGTGATACTTGATGTTAGAAGTAAACTAATCATTGCCATGTTAGAGCATATTAGACAATATGTTATGACTAGAATAGTAATTGAGAGAGAGATTATGTTAAGAAATGGAGGTGTGATTGTGGCCCTAATATACTTGCCAAAATTGAGAAGGAAAGGAAGAAAGCTGGCAAATGGCATGTTGAATGGAATGGGAGTTCAAGTCATGAGGTGTATTGGGACAATTTAGTGTTACATGTAAGAGAAACATATGTTATTTTGCTAGCAGAGCATATGTGTTCTTGTGGGAAATGGGATAAAACAGGTATTCCTTGTCAGCATGCCATGGCTACAATGGCTTTTACTGGAGCAGATCCCCTTGACCATGTGTCTAAATGGTTCAAGAAGGCAACATACTTGAAGGCATATCAATTTGTTGTCAATCCAGTAAAAGGTAGGTTGTTCTGGCCAACAAGTGAAGAGGGCCTCCTGTTGCCTCCAATGGTGAAAAGGAAGCCTTATCGCCTAAAACAAAGAAGAAGAGGGAGCCATTAGAAAGAAAAAACAAGGGCAACACAAGATTCTCCAGGGAAGACAAAGTATTTAGGTGCAGTATTTGTCGTTCTGAAGCCCACAAGCTGAGTTGTCCAAAATACTTTGCCCACAAGTCCCTTAACATGAGCCAACTCTAACCACAGAAGCTGCTAATGTTACTTCTGGTGGGGCAGATAGCTTCCCAAGAAGAAATGGTTGTTGCATCCAAAGGAAAAAAAAAGAAGGCACATGCTACCAAGCATGGTTCATTCAAAATGTTAAAGGTAATAAACAACTCAAGTAACACTAGCCTACTTGTGTATTAACTCAAATATTCTATAAAAAGTTCATGCATTATGCTGGTCTTCATCTTTTGTATGTGTTGTAGGGTGTATGCACTGGTGGGATAATTATTGGAAGGGAAGCTAGACATTCTGCTTCGTTCATCATTATCGATCAACTAATTGTGGATTTTTTCTTCTAAGCTTGATCCCAACTAATTTGCACTGGCTTTACATTTTTTTATTTAAGTATTCATAGTGTATGTAGCAAAGAACCAGTCAGCAACAAAGTACCAGTCAACATATTATTGCAGTTGGAGATGGTCCAGAATTCTCAACTCAGCAAAGCATCACAAATGCTACATATAAAGAAATTTCTGATGGTTGAAGCAATAAAACTAGATGTCTCTAAATGTGCTTAGGGTTTTTTTTTTTTTTTTGCAAATTTCATATGGTCAGTGAAAGACAAATTGTTGATAGTGAAATCAAAACTTACTGTGATCTGGCCTTGATGGTGATTTTCTGAAACTGATTGTAGAAGATAAAATGCTGCTTTTGTGAATTTCATATGTTAAATGAAATTAGAACTTGTTTCATTGCTTGATGTACTCAATAGAATGCAATATTCATGCACATTGTGAAAGTTTCAGTGGAATTTACAGGTGATTTTTTTGCTAAAAACATGACTGTTGCACAAATAATATACATAAATTTGAAATGTTGAAATAAACATGACTGTCTTGTGATTCTCAAATATAACAACACCCTGTTGTAGGATCAAAATGGAAGACATATGTGCATCAATTAAATATACACTTGTTCATATTCTTCAAAGATTGATTTATTCACATCAAATGGAAGATATAGCCACCAGGTAGCTACATTAAAGCATCTATAATACAAATTTCAAACAATAAAAAAAATAAATTACAAGATTCACAAATAAAATAAAACAAAATCATGAATCCTACTTCTTTAACTGAATAGATTGAGATGATGAGCCTCATTTAGATGAGCCTCATCTCGCTCTCGTTGATGTGGTTTGAGATGCTCAGAAGGCCTTCAATCAAGTGGGACTAGGGTTAATAAGGACCACACCGTGGAGGATGTCATTCTCCCAGTCACGGAGGTGAAGCTCGTCTTCGAGAAATGTTGAACTGCAACAAGGAAGATAGGTCTAGGGGTGGTTGTGTACACGGGCAAAATGGGGGAATAGATGGACGAGGTAAGGGGGACGAGTTGAGGGGACGAAGGGAAGATTAGGGATTAAGCTTATCAGATCCGGTCCCAGTTAATACAGGGTGTTAGTTAGTAAGGGTGCTGACATGGCTTTTTTAGATTTGTTTAATACTATTTTAATGATAAAGAAAGCCACGTTAGTACTTTTGGACCGCAAGACCAACGTCTGTTAAGCTCTAGACTGGAATGCTAGATTGAAAAAAAATAGTACTTCCTGCGGCCAAATTGTAATAGAGGGATTAAAGGAGCAACCTGACCTACTTAAAGGGACCAACATAAGATTTTTACCCATTCAATTTTGTTCATATGATGGGGTTTATGAAACAAAAAGTCAATAATAAGTTGTTATATACAATTGGAAAAAATCAAAGAGTTTGCCAATTAAGGACAAATCATAGAGTTTTCTGCAATACTAGAAGATTATAGCGAGGGAGGTATATGCAACAAAAAAACAAAAAGGATGAAAAACAAAAGCAAACCTTAAAAGTTTGCCAAATACAACAATATTAGGCATAAATATAGAATTACTCTTGCCCATTCTGAAACATCAAATTATGAATAAATATGTTTTAAAAATTCCTCTTCTTTTACATTAAAAAAAATATCGGTTTTTTTCCTCAATGAGCAGAATTTGATGGGAAAATAAACTAAAGTTGAATATGGATTAAATGAATAAAACCTGGGGAAAAAGAAACAATAAAGAAGCCTGAAAACATTCAGCACAACCAGGCTTCCATGAGATCAATTCACAACGCAATCACCTCATAAACAAACAGATTTTGTTTCCAACTTTCTATTCCTCACTTCCTGAATGTGATAAATAAAATTATTTTTGGTCATAATGTCAGATAATTATCACAAGGAAAACATAGATACTATCTAGAAACGTCACCACTAAAAGAATGCAATAAATATAATAAAACATAAGTCTAGTTTTCCCAATATCCTTTTGCTAGCTCATGATGTAATGACCAAAACCTTTCTGCATCCTCTAATTCACCCGGCAATCACTTGAATGAAATGAACAGTTACACTTTGACCGCAAAGGTGATGCCTGCTAAATTACCATACATCTACAAATCCAATTTAAAAGGGTAGCAGCAATAGCCGAAGACAATGTCAACTGCACGCTTTGATACACTGAGGGAGGGAATTGGTAGGGCATTGGTGCCAACTGCTTCTAATCCTCAGCCATTTCAAAACAAATCATTCATCTGATCTTGGTGTAGGAACATACAATTCAACAGGTGATCCACGCATGACTAATCTTCATCTTGTTGCGTATTTTATTGATCAACAGCTTGTGCATCTGCATTATCTGAAGAAGATGAGAGTTTCCCTGAATCCTGGCTTGATTCTTCGATTTCATGATGGTCATTCTGATGACTGATCACTGATTGTTTAGGAGTTGGTTTAGCGATTACAAAAACAGAGCGAGTTTGACTTTGACTTTGGGAGTCAGTTTCCTGACTTTGGCCTTGCTCTTCCGTGTATGACAGACCAAATTTCTGCCAATGAGTCAGCCCAGGACAAAATCCCTGCCAAAAATAGTATGAAAAAAAAGGATCAAAATGATGTAGATGTAACAGTACAAGCTTGATTCATAGGAAACCATCATGAAGTACAATGATCCAAATGAAATAAAATATATTCCATCTGAAATACCAAAAAAGGGTCATATGCATGTCGATTGCTGATTGGTGGTGCTGTTCGCGATCCATTTGCATAGTCACAAAACAAAGCAACAATTTCTATATTTAGGCAAAAATGAAACACATCCAGAGATGCATGCCTACTATGCTTAGCCATCCAAGATTGGTACTGATGCCATTTACAAGTACAAAACAACTCATAGAGGATATCATTTGATCTGCATTTTCTATCACTTATCTGGCAGCAGCAATGATATAACATCAGGATGGTATTGGTTCCGGTGCTTCAAAACTCAATACGAAAAATATCTATAATACAATCATTTACATAGGAATATCTCTTATCAAAAGGATTGCTGCTATAAGTGTCTATTTCCAAAATGAAAAAGAAAACCATTAAATTTCCTGAAAGTTAATATGATATAAATGTTAACACATATACCTTTATAAAACCTGAGGTTGAAAAGGAGTCATGCATTTTGGGATGAGGAATAGAACGATCCCAACTTATATGTTCAGTATCATTTGTCTCCCGTTGATCTAGAGAAATGTCAGCAGTTCCATATCCTTGTTGTTGGCCCGCTCTGCAATATGATCCCAAGTAGGAGCAATGCTCACTTGCTAGGGATATTTGAGGGGAAGCAGGCAATATATGACCTTCAGTGCTGAATATATACCTGCACACATTGCATATTCCGTGGGTTATGTTCTCATGATTTTACAAACTTAAAAATTTGAATTTTCCATTTGCTTACTTGTATGGGCCATTCTCCACAATGTTGTCTGGACCAACAGCTAAATCAAAAAGAAGCCAAAGATATTTGACCTGAATCAGAGGCCAGTTAGTGCACAAGAATTAAAAACATGTTAGACAAGTAATTTATTTCTATGTAATCTTGCATGCTATAGAAAATGTCCTAGGAACCATCCAGGACTGCAAATCAGATCAGGGATCAGGGTGGTTATGACCACTGATCACATCTCAGACAAATTTTAAGTCCAGGACAATCTACTGAGGTAGGCAGCATCAATCATTTTATCTTAGACATGTGCCACAGTGTCAAATTCTTACAGTTTCAGCAAGAAAGAAACTCTCCATGTGGTCATCTTGTTTGTGAGTTTCCACATCCTCTATATGACAATACCCACAAGGGCAATGAGCACCATACTGAATGCTTGTGATCATATCACGGCCAGCATCAAGATACCTGCAAAGGATAAGTTTTAAACCTTGCGCTTGTCAATGTTCATGAAAGGATGTTGAAACAAAACTCTTGAGAATTTTTTAAATCGAAATTGAACAGAATGCACATGCTTGTCAATGTTCATGAGGAAAAAGCTCCTAATTGTTGCATAATAATCAGAGGTCAAATGGGATCTGTCAGGAATGGTGCAAATCCAAAACTGATAAAATATTTGCAAAGCACATTAAGCAACAACACAATTTAAAATTTTTACGGCATGACTGTCCAATAAATAATTAAATATAAACAAACGGGTTACTGTTACTTGTGTTTCAAGTTGATGAAATTGTTCATTTTGATTCATTAAGTCATAATATGTTAATTTTGGTCCTCCAACTAAACATAAATTATCCAATTTTGCCTTTTCGGCAGCATCCATGAGCTGTGCAGTAGGTCCCTAGTTATGTGAAGTGGCAACTTAAATGGCATTGCCACATGGCATGCCAGGTGCCATTAAACATAATTATATCTAAACAAATTTAAGAGCTAGTCCTGGCACTTGAAAAAGAATTATTTTAAGGCCACATTGTTAGATGCAAAACAAACCAAACAAGGCAAAGAAGAGAACCAGAAATTCGTTGATAGATCTAGAAACTCAAAAGTCGTGTTCATATTACCAAATAATAGATACCCAACTCTCATAGAAAGAAAAAAAGGTATGAGTTATACAAGCATTACCTAGAAGATATTATTAACCTTTTAAATTAAACTAGGATAAACATAGAGATAACCATGACTTACTAAAAATCCTGTTGTAACACAGATTGCATACAGCACTAACACTTAAAAAATAATTTGACACACGACATGACATGTAGTAGGGTTGACAGCATGGCATGCCACATAAGTCACTATGTCTGCACTTATCTAGATTCTTGCCACATGGCTCACAGTAACCGGTGGAAGAAATTGAACAATGCATGCTCCTTTCGAGGGCAAAAAAGAACTTGTTTTTACTTGAGAGTCCAAAATCAACAATCATGTCCATTTGAAGGACAACTGCTGGCTTTGGTCCTAAATAAATCTATTTATTTCAAGGGGAGATTATAGGGTTTAAACATAAAATATCAAAAGAAATTGTGCAACAAAATGTTGCAAAACAAAAGCTAGTCAAGTCCATACAATATAAGGAATATTTGAGGTATCAATGCTTAAACTTCATGGGGAAAAACTATCATGAGTCAAAGACCGGCTTTCCAGAAACCAATAAAATTTTTTACCTGAACATGAATTGATGATTCTCCAACTAGTGTTGTAAATTGATCAAAATGGAATATTAACTGATAATGCCCACATTATTGCTTCCCCCATGTGTAGTTTAAAGTATAACCCAATATGCAAGATATCAAAGAAACAAAAATTTATATTAGTTGAAAGATGAGAAGCAGACCTCGGATTTCTTGTAGCTTTGAATAACCAATAGGTGCTTTCAATCAGTTCTGGGCGTAATGGATAGCTCTTTTGGCCATTCTGGAACAAAATTAATGTTCAAAGGAGAAATGAATACATTATCTAACAAACGATTAGAAACTTATCCTAGGCACTACATGCCTCATTTCTGTATGATTTCTATGTTAATCATGTAATGCACAATCTTCCTCAAACTATACTTTTTCAAAAGGCACTAATTTGTTACAGCTTTGAAGGCAAGAAAATTTTAATTATTCATGAAAATAGAGACTTGAAATTCACAACCAATTAAATACCTGAACAACAAATGAGGCCAGATTAAATCCCTCTGGGGTAAAGCCATATTTCTTCCATACACTAAAGAAGGCAGCATGTGTTCTCATTGCTGGATCAATGTCACCGGCTAACACCTTCAAAGCATTGTTGTTATAAGTTGTTTATCACAGAAATTAAGTACATAGTTTAATGTGAGATAAATGAAACTAAAACCTGAAGTCCTGGCCAGAATGCTTGCAAGCTATTGAATAATGGCCAAACAGTTACTGCCGAGTTCATATTCACTTCCACATACCTGCAATAACATCTAAGTATTAAGTCAACCAGAAATGAAGAAGTAAATGTTTAAGAGTCACTAGCACACCATCTTCATTGCACATCAGATTGCACATCAGAAGACCATGAATAAACTCATAAAAACATTACCAAGGATCATGGTAAAGATAACGCATGGCAGCCTTGTAAGCTTCCTGGAACATAAATAAGTACTCCTCATCTCCAAATAATAAATAAGCCTGTTAAAGGACGTTGTTAAACATACCACTCAAGCCATATGCAACAAATTAAGCAACAGTAGCAAGTGAAATAGAAGTAAAAATAGGAAGTAAAACTCAATCTACATGGAATAATACCCATGAAAAAAATGAAACAAATGCCAAAAGAAAAAAAAAACAATCAAGGAAAACTTTAGAATAAAAAAACAGATGAAGGATATGATAAGCTGGTGGATGGTAAGTGAGAAAACATGAAATTAACTAAAAATAAAATGGCATATGCAAGGAATAAGCAAATGGTCGAACTTTATAAATGGATTAGTAAATAATGTAGAAGTAAATATATGAAGCGTATGACAATGTGAAAGCAAAAAAGAGTTAGTGGGGGTATGCAAATCAAAAGAATAATTTGGAATGAAAATAAGATCTCCATGAGTAAGGTGTTTCATGTAACACTTCACCTCAACAAGACAAACAGAAAACTTTAACAATATAAAGAAATGAGATTGGTTTCTGATTAGCATCATACAAATCCATTGGACACAGTCATGGCTTCAGGAGGATATGCACAACATCAGCAGTAAGGCAAGGGTCCCTACTGATGCTAATCACTTGATAATCACAGATAAAATGAACTTCATAGTCTCAAGAAGAGAAGAGAATGGAGAAATGTGAAGAGTTCACCAACTTGATCATTCACTAGTAATGAAAATGACAGAGTAAAAGAAAACATCTTACCTTAAGAAGGTACTCATAGAAGGAGTCAATGCTTGTACCTATGCCAGCATCCTGCACATAAACATAGTTAGCGGAATGTCTAAGAAACAATGCCACTCTGAAACCACTTGCACGGAATAATAATAATAATAATAATAATAATAATAATAATAATAATTAAATATGTATATAACAGTGTTAGCTCACATGAATTTAGTTTTTAACTAACACAGAAGAAATTATTTTCCAAGAAGTGAAATTAAATTCAGTCAAAATCATCTAATCCACCAGAGTAGTTGCATAGGCAGAATTCAATGAGATAGCATCCCACTTTTAGATGTAGAAGTTCTCTAACAGACAAGCTGCTCAACTAAGCACAAACCATCATGTTTGAGGATAAGAAGCATCATTGCACACAAGAAGGTAACTTTGGTGATTCTTAACAGTTTTTTGTAAGGAATGGAAGAAGTTGGAATAAGGTTTTTAAAGTTTGAAATTGGTTAGGAGCAAGCGTAAAGTTGATACAGATTTACCTAATCAATACCAATTAAAATAAATACTTTCTAAATTAAGATATTTTTATAATTAACTATTAATATGTATTAATAGTTAATACCTGTAAATATTAATCAATTATTAAATTTATTTATTTATTTAAAATTACTAAGAAGGTTATTCCTATTTATAGTTATTCACAAAGCATTTATTTACATTAGTATTAATAAAGTCAATGTTCAATCAACTTATATAAACTGATGAAGCAAGGTTTAAGATTTTCTTCAAGATTGGCGGAAGTCAAGGCTGCGTAAGACATTGGTTAAGATAATCTAAGCGAAATTAAAATTTTGAACCATCCATGTCTGAAAATACAACAAATAACTGACACTCTTCTTCCTTCCGAAGTGGTATAAAACACCACATTTTGCAGATGCCCACCAGTGTAATGACTTAAAATTTCATATTACCCAAGCAAGAGTTTTTCATAGATTGAATTAAAAAAATTAACCTTTTGAGTCCATTCACCAGTAAAAACATTGATATGTGCTCCAACTAGGTTGATTCTTGATCTTCTAGCCCATATACCACGCACTGCATTCTTTGTAACTTGCTCAAAAACTGCGGAGACATTATGGTTAATGAGTTATCCATGACACACCAAGTTCCATCAAAATAAAAAATGCATCTGTAAACAACTTGCAAAGAAAAAGAAATCAAGTAAATTTGAATTCAGGATATAAAATTGAGCCATTGTATTCCCTGTGTGACAGATTGATAAGTGCCTAAATGTATGTGTTTATATGTAAGTTCGATACGTGTTAGCATGCTTTTTTTATTGAATCGATGCCTGTTTAATGTTTAAATTGGTTTTATTTGTGTTATAGGCCTAAAGAAGCCAAGAGAAGCTCAAGAACGCAATAAGGAAGATATCGGCATCAAAAAACTGCGTTTTTTGGTCTGGTACTGTAGCGGGGGCACTGTATCGAAAGAATCATTTGTAGCTGCAGGAGTTTGGCTGTAAACCTCACGGGCTCCATGCACCCGCATGAATGCCCGTGAGGCTTACTGGAGATTTCGGCACCAGTATTGTAGACGGTTACTGTAGTAAAGTACTGTAGCTGATTACCGAACAAAAATGCTGTAGCACCAGAATTAGGCTGTGAGCCTCACGGGCATCCATGCGCCTGCATGGAGCTCGCAAGGCTCAGACGGACCCCTTTTTATGTAAACAACTAAGGCAATTGAGGGGGAGTTCTTTCTTGGAGAGTTTGAAGCCCTAGGAAGAGGTGACTTCACCCGGGCAAAAGAAGGCCAAACCTTACGATTTTTACAGAGGAAATCGAAGGGAGAAGCATTATTCGGCAAGATCTTCACCGATCTCATCTTTGTGAGCTTGAAGACGACGAGGGAAGCTACTCCCATAGCGGCGTCCATAGAAGCTTTCCACGCCATCCTTCCCATCATCTTGCTTCCATTGTTTGAGAAACTTTTATTATGCGTATTGTAGTTGTTTCCATAAACTTATCTCTTGCATTTGCTTGTATGGACGGCTATACCCCAAGGTCAACGGATGCCAGTGAACCTTGGTGGGAACTTGTCTAGTTGGATGCTTTGAGTTGTTTTAATGCATTTGGTTTGTTTCATGGTTTAAGATTTGTGATCTTTGATGTGTTGATTTGCATGAGAACTCTGTATTTCAACTTCTAGGTTGTACTTGGTTGCATGACTTACGCACTTGTGTTAGACACACTTAGCTTGATAGGGATTCATGTGTGAACTTGTCTAGTTTTTTTTTTCCAAAGTCCAGCTAACGTAGACTGCACAAAATCTTTCTGAAGGATGCACATGCTGATTAGGCACAAGAAACACCCAACTTACTCGATTATATGTCTACATATACGCATTAATGCTTTATTAGCAGAGGAATACTGGTATACTCTTATTTTTTTAATATATAGAAAACTATATGAAACTATAGAAATACCCTATCTCATGGCTCCTGGCCTCCTACATGCTACATTTCACTTAGAGCTAAAGAAAAAGAAACAAAAGAACCAAAAGCTCTTAAATGATCATTGAAGGTGGAATCTAACCTAACACCGGAATCAAAGAATTGGGTTAGCTAGAATGAACAAGGTGGAAGTTTTGTGACAAAAGTGTACAAAAAACACTAAAGAAGAAATAGGACTTCCTTTCAACCACCATAAAGAAAAACAACTCACATCTATCATTCCTTCAAGCTAGGAAGTTCTTAACAATTAATCATAGTTATCATAGGTTAAATAAGCATGCAGAAGTATGAAATACCCCATCCCCACACCTAAAATTTTACATTGCCCTCAATGTATATAAATGAACATTAAATGGTGAGGAACAACAATAGGAAAGAATAACGCAAGAAAAGGGAAGGGTATAAATAAAATTGCCCCATTTCGTCGATGAGATTTTGCAAAATACGCACAAGCGTGGGGTAGTGCGGCTTGTAGAGGGTGGACGGAGTGGACCTCAAATCCTAATGTTCCTACAAAGAAAAACAAGCATATCATATCTCACATTTGGACGAATGGGGAGGAAACAAACAACTAACAAAATGAGAATAACGGGAGTTTAGTAGGGAATAACCCCTTGCTAACTACAGAGTACAAACAATAACACAAAAACATAAAGTAAAAGTCATGAAATCCCCGCTCTTAGTCTGGGTGATATCCATTTGTAGGTGCATCAAGCGCCATGAATGTGGTGGCGGCAAAAGACGAGAACGCCCGCACAAAAGAAATAACCTTGCATATGTCCCTCGACAGCTGCCTAAGTACCTCAATTGTCTCCTGATGTCCGCGCCGAAGGGACTGGATCTCGCTCTGATTTTTCTAAAGGCGAAGCTTAATTGGCGGTGGGGTATCATCTGACTCAAGATTCTGAATGTGATGGAGCGTCAATGACGCGCTCGCCCATGACCGAATACTAAATGAGGACAAATGTGTCATCACGTTTCTCCACTAGCCCCATAGAAAATAAATTCGACATCCCAAGGGGTGTAATATGGCCGACGATATGCATGCCCCGTGTGTGTGATCAAGCCCATGCCTCGAATCATACGCATGATGTATGGTCTAGCAAGATAGATCTAAGGCGTGCACAAGTCCCTTGGTGCACTAGTAAGTCGGCAAAGAGGTGCTCAAGGTGGATCGGGTAACGCTTGATAATGTTGTACATCATGAGTAGATCGGAGTGCGTGGCAACCCTTGTACTATCACTCTGACCCCCAATACCTCGACTCAGGAGCCCATGAATATAACGGTGTGCGGGGTCATGAAGCTGGGATGCCTTCCTAGACTCATGCGTCCACTGACCCAAAATGATGTTTTAAAACTTGGTTATGTGTCATATTGTCAGGAAGATGTGTTCATGAACCCTTCATCACAGAAACCTAAGTAACACCTAAGCTGTGTATCACTCATAGTGCACATCGCCCCAAATGCTTGGAAAGTCACCCTAGACAGCTTGATTGTTTCAAGGTGCTCATGACTTCTAATGTAAGCTCACGGTAGGCTGGTTTCTCGATCGAGAACTCTTTGTTCCACCCATTGTGGGTAACCAACTAAGAAATAGTCTCGATCAAGGCTAACATTTCAAGGTCATTCCATTCAATTGTCCGGATGACGCCAAAAGGTTTGGTTCTCAAAAGATCATAATGAGCCTTTTGTTATGGTTGTGTGAAGCGTGGTTCGTCGGTAGGCGCCTCAGTCTTTTCGATGCAACTCTTTTGTTCAGCATACATACAAGTCACAAGACAAGATTAAACCAAATTTGCACAAAACAACACTTGGGAGACTTCAATGATGTCCTACAACTATAAGGAAGTCGAATGGCACGAAAAAATTTTGCAAGTCTCCCTTGTACATAGGGCTTTTGAAAATTTACAAAAGATGGCAAAAAGCTAAAAAAAATCACCACAAACCACAATCCCTTATTCAATCACAAGATGTAAACTCAAAAAGCACGAAAATCCACAAACAAAACTCAAGTTTGAGCTCAACCTTGAATTAGGGCTTGAAAAGCTTAGGCGAAAAGATTCGGCGAAAAAGTCGATGAAACTCCCAATAAATACCAAGATTGAAGTTGCAAAGGGTGGAAGAAAAGATTAGAGGAGAAAAAATGAGGAAAAAAGGCGAAGAAATGAAGAAAAAAGGAGAAAAAATGAGAGAGCTAGGGAAGAAGAAAGTGAATAGTGGCAAGGGAAAGAAGGCCGCAAGGATCTGGGCGCTGCTGGGCAGGGCTGCCAGCCCTCTCTTTTCTCCTTTTTTTTCTTCGTTTCTTCACCTTTTTTTCCACATTTTTTCTCCTTTAATCTTCTCTGCCACCCCTTGCAACATCAATCTTGGTATTTATTTGGAGTTTCACCGACTTTTTCGCCGGATCTTTTAGCCTAAGCTTTTCAAGCTCTAATACAAGGTTGAGCTTAAACTTGAGTTTTGTTTGTGGATTTTCTTGCTTTGAGTTTAAATCTTGTGATTGAATGAGGGATTGTGGTTTGTGGCGATTTTTTTTAGCTTTTTGCCATCTTTAGTAAATTTTCAAAAACCCATGTACAAGGGAGACTCTTGCAAAAAATTTTCGTGCCATTTGACTTCCTTATAGTCGTATGACACCATTGAAGTCTCCCAAGTGTTGTTTTGTGCAAATTTGGTTTAATCTTGTGTCTTGTGACTTGTAGGTATGCCGAACAAAAAAATTGCATCGAAAAGACTAAAGCGCCTACCGGCGAACCACGCTTCACACAACCACAGCACAAGGCTCATTATGATCTTTTGAGAACCAAACCTTTTGGCGTCATCCGGACAATTGAATGGAACGACCTTGAAACGTTAGGCGTGGCCGAACTATTTTTGAGTTGATTACCCACAACGGGTGGGACAAAGTGTTCTCGATCGAGAAACCGGCCTACCGTGAGCTTACATTAGAAGTCTTGAGCACCATTGAAACAATCAAGCCGTCCAGGGTGACTTTCCAAGCATTTGGGGTGATGCGCACTATGAGTGATACATAACTTGGGTGTTACTTAGGGTTCTATGATGAAAAGTTCGTGAACACACCTTCCCGCCAAATTTTCGTGGATTTCTTGACCAATATGACACATATCAAGTCTTGGAACATCATTTCGGGTCGGCGGACGCACGAGTCTAGGAAAGCATTCTAGCTTCATGACCCTACACACCGTTCTATTCATGGACTCCTGAGTCGAGGTATTAGGGGTCAGAGTGATAGTACAAGGGTTGCCACTCACTCCGATCTACTCATAATGTATATAGCATTATCAAGCATTACCCGATCCACCTTGGGCACCTCTTTGCCAACTTACTAGTGTACCAAGGGACTTTTACACACCTCAGATCTATCTTGCTAGACCATACATCACGCGTATGATTCGAGGCATGGGGTTGATCGCACACACACTGAGCATGCATATCGTCGGCAATACTACACCCTTTGGGATGTCCACTGTATTTTCTATAGAAGTAGTGGAGAAACGTGACTACACATTTATCCTCATTTAGTATTCGGTCATGGGCAACCGTGTCCCTGACCCTCCATCACATTCAGAGTCTGAGTAAGATGATATCCCACCACCAATTAAGCTTCGCCTTCAGAAAATTCAGAGCGAGATCCAGTCCCTTCGGCGCCGACATCAGGAGACACTTGAGGTACTTAGGCAGCTGTCGAGGGACATGCGCGAGGTTATTTCTTTTGTGCGGGCGTTCTCATTTTCTGCCCTCACCACATCCATGACGCCTGCAACACCTATAGATGGACATCACCCAAACTGAGAGTAGCGCTTTCATGACTTTTACTTTATTGTTTTGTGTTTTGTTGTGCGTTTATGTGTGTTGTTTTGTGCTTTGTAGTTAGCAAGGGGTTATTCCCTGCTAAACTCCTGTTATTCTTATTTTGATAATTGTTTGTTTCCTCCCCATTCGTCCAAATATGAGATGTGATATGCTCGTTTTTCTTTGTAGGAACATCAGGATTTGAGTTCCACTCCTTCCACCCTCTACAAGCCCACTACCCCATGCTCGTGCGTATTTTGCAAAACCTCATCGATGAAATGGGACAGTTTTCTTTATACCCTTCCCTTTGCTTGCGTTATTCTTTCCTATTATTATTCCTCACCATTTACTACTCATTTATATAGATTGAGGGCAATGTACAACTCTAGGTGTGGGGATTGGGTATTTCATACTTCCGCATGCTTATTTTAACCTATAATAGCTATGATTTATTGTTAAGAACTTCCTAGCTTGAAGGAATGATAGATGTGAGTTGTTTTTCTTTATGGTGCTTAAAAGGAAGTTCTATTTCTTCTTTAGTGCTTTTTGTAGACTTTTGTCACAAAACTTCCACCTTGTTCATTCTGGCAAACCCATTGCTTTGATTCCGGTGTTAGGTTGTTAAATTCCATCTTTAATGATCATTTAAGAGTTTTTGGGTCTTTTGTTTCTTTTCTTTAGCTCTAAGTGAAGTGTAGCATGTAAGAGGCCAAGAGACATGAGATAGGGTATGTATATAGTTATCATGAGATAGCATGTAAGGCTCGGGCGGACCCCTTTTTATGTAAACAGCTAGGGCAAATGAGGGGGATTCTTTTTGGAGACTTTGAAGCCCTAGGAGGAGGCAACTTCACCCGGGCAAAAGAAGGCCAAATCTAGTGATTTTAAGGGAGGAAATCGAAGGGAGATGCGTTATTAGGCAAGATCTTCACCGATCTCATCTTTGGGGAGTTGAAGATGACGAGGGAAGCCGCTCCCATAGTGGCGTCCGTGGAAGCTTTCCACGGCATCCTTCTCATCATCTTGCTTCCATTGTTTGAGGGAGTTTCATTATGCATATTGTAGTTGTTTCCATGAACTTATCTCTTGTATTTGCTTGTATGACCGGCATGACCCCAAGATCACCGGATGCCAATGAACCTTGGGGTGAACTTGTCTAGTTGGATGCTTTGCGTTGTTTTAATGTATTTGGTTTGTTTCGTGGTTTAAGCTTTGTGATCTTTGATGTGTTAGATTGCATGAGAACTCTGTAGTTCAACTTCTAGGTTGCACTTGGTTGCGTAACCTAAGCCCTTATGCTAGACACACTTAGCTTGATAGGGATTCATGTATGAATACACTGTGACCATCGGGTATTTTGTACCCCTCCAACCATTAAGATCAGACCTAGGTATTGAGTATCAGTCCTAATTAGAGATTTCCATGGTCGTAATGCAATCGTAGGAGGATTTGGTTGGAAGAGATTCCAAGCCAATACTTGTATGGGATTAGGGGTTAATTGTCGTGACCGTCGCGGTAACCTACTTTATAATTTCTCTTGGACTGAACTATCATTTGCTTTGCAACTCTAGCATCCTTCTAACTTTATTAGCGCAAAGGAATCCGCATCAGTGACCATCTACTCTCCTTGGATTTTCACCTTCTCATTGTGGCAAGTAGACACCTTCTCATTTTTGTCTTAGCATCCTTAGTAGGTTTAGTGTTTGTGAGCGCGATTTGATAGGTTAAACAACGAGTAAAAAAGAAGTAAAGGTAGCTCCTTGGGCCCGAGGAATACGACCCTTGTGTCACTCACAGAGTACTACTTGACGACCCCGTGCATTTGCGGGAAGTCAATCACAGATATGCAGTTATCTCCACTCATATCTCATTTGAGAAGACCAAATGTTTATTTATAATGGAACTAACTGTATTTGCATGCATTTACATATCATCCCATTAGGAGACTATGATGCCAAAATCAGAAGTGTAATGAAATGGAAGTAATCCCAATACATCTAATTTAAATGGCATTCAGTTAGGCCTGTTTGGTTGGAGATAGCCCTGGATATCCCACAACCTCTAACCAAACACCCCAAGTTGGGATAGAATTATACTAATTAATTTTTTAAAGTAATATTAATAGAAATCTATAATTAATTAGAAAAGAATAATCTTGCCTTAACATTAAATATTTATTTTCATTAATACTAATTAAATCAAAGTCTGGTCAAATCAGAAAAAGCTTTTCTTAAAAAAAAATTCAAACAACCAAGCCCATCCTAACCCAACCAAAGGCATCACCCTCAGGGATACTATGGTAAATGTACACAAATTATGAATCCAGCAAACTTAACATTGAGTGATGGGATATACAAAGCGATAGTTCACAAAGTTCGCTATGATCTAATCAAACAAGCTAATGAAGGATCACTCCGTCCTCATTTTATGAACTCCAAGCAAAGTTGCTTATATTTTGCCCATTTTGCTATCTTCTTACTAATAAAAGCTGTTCTCAGATAAGATGTTAACAAATGAAGACATTTGCTTATAAATTTGACTAAAACAAGACCAAAATGTTATGTGCAATGAGCATGCCAGAAAATATAAAAAGGAGGTAAATTTTATTGTGCATACATATCAACTGCATGTCCAGTTATTTGTTAGTTAGATATGTACCTCCATGTGAGATTCATATAAAATGACTAACTAGAGGAGATTACTTACATAGCAAATATGAGAATAAAACTACAGTTCAGTAGCCGAAGTTTTTTGATAAGTAAAATTCACATGTGCATAATAACACAATTCAACAACTTATTCAATGAAAACTCCCCTCTTTCCTTAAAAAAAAACAACTTATTCAATAATAGCTTGCCACTTATCACCAAGCATTTTATATAGAAATTATAATCCTCTTGTTTGAATTCAGAAAAGATTAGAATGATGATCCTGTTTTCTTTAATAGAGTCACCAACATGCAACATGCATTATGAAATGTGTAGATGTATACGGTACATAACAGATACTAACATATGTCACAAAAGAGGTGCATATATTTGAGAAACCAAAGAAATACATAATGATGAAAACTGTATATGCATGGAGGATATGTCAAGCGTAAGTTACATACTGGGGTTATTAGTCAAACGACTCAGCACTCCAAATTCTAATGTCAAAGTACCACCACCAGCTGTTGATGTTATCTGCAGAATATATTTTCCACATATTAGAACTTGAACTGAAAGTGACTGGTCAAACCAATGAAACCAAAACCATTCACTCTATAAGATAATTTACCAGGGTACGTAATAAAAATAAAGACTGTCAGAATTTTTTCTAAGAATTTGTTAGAAAGGAATTTTAGAAACCTGCCTTGCTTTCATTTTCATCCACTCCACGCAACAGATTGACAGATCCGTATGGGATTCCTGCAAAATATCTTTTTTTAATAAACCAAAATTAATTAAGATCACTTAGGAAGACAAAAAAAACTACACAATAAGTGCAATCATGACAAATCATGGACCTCACTTGTTAATACCATAAACTAAAGGGTAAAACATATTATGACTTTGAAATTCTTTGCAGAAGTGACAACAGCAAAATGTTATACATATCACAGTTAAGGCTTATCTAGACAAGCTTCAGCTCAAGAAATTGGGCAATAGAAACAGGAAGCTTACAAAAGTGAGGTCAATCAGAAAAATAACTTGTGAGTGTAAATGAGATTCATAATATTCATATACTGATAATTACTGATGTGCACAGCCTAAAAATGACCACAAAAACTGTAGCATCCAGGTTTTTTGAAATAAATATGAACATCAATATTGTAGTTGTATAATTTTGCTTCTGAATGACTAAGAATGACCCAAAACTTCCACCCGTATTGTCTTCAGACTTCAAGGTCATGGGCATCCTTCAGGCCCTAAATCAAAGAAAAATAATTGTTGGGTTTCAATTTTCAAGCTCCTTTAAACACTCAACTCCCTAGAATCAGAGTCCCAATTGTTCTTTCCAATCTGAAGCTTTCACAATTTTTTTCACTTATGATAGACAAATCAAAATCAATTGAGAACATACAAACAATGGAAACTAGAAATAGGAAAAACAAATTGGAAGCTCATCATAAAAACGGTACAAAAACATCAATACTCCAAGTTATACAAGTTGATTCTTATTATACAAGTTGATTCTTATTTCCATTCTTTGCCATAGTAAAGGTGTCCATCGCAGGTAGACCATGAGTAACACTACGCAACTTTAATTAGAGTTCTAGCTCAAACATTCTTATTGCATAATCATCCAAGTAAACCTCTGATTATCGGAACTAAAAACTGTAATGAAATGCATAACTGAACACATTTTAGTATTTAAAAATTTTCAAAAATGTAATGCTACTGTTCTGCAGATTATATTCGTAAGTTTCTTCCTTAAAGTTTCAAAAAAATAGTAGACAAATAGTATTACCAGTTGGAGTATCAAATGCTGGCAGTAACCTTTTGGCCAAATCCTCTGACAAATGAAGCAATTCATTATCATAAGATGGGATTCTCATACCCTGAAAGCAAAATCCATAGAAATTAAAAAAAAAAAAATACAAATGAAGGCCTCAAAATGACAAAATAAACACAATAACAACGACAAAGAAATGTGAATTTTCTATTACAAATTGTAATTAACCTTGTCTTCTTATGTTTCCTTTTATGTGAAGTGTCTTTATGGTGAAAAATGATAAAAAGGTAATGCGAAGGCATAATTAGTTCAACACGAAGAGATGTCACAGGCCCAGGCCACTTCTGTAAATAAGCCCCAAGGAAGGTGAGAAGATACATATAATATGAAGATTAAGGGTATCAAAAAGAAGCAATCAGAGTCCAAATCAAGGTGAAATATTTGATGAACTGTAACATTGAAGTATAAGTGTTACCATGCAAAGTCTTGTACGATCATTGAAAAGGAGCCAATCAATAACAAGTTCATGATGGCACGAATGACAATCGTTGGTGAAAGTACTCATATGTATATATTTAAGTAAATAAATATAATCCCGAGGGGCACATGAGATCACATATGATGTTGAATGACAAGAAAATGCTGAATAGTATCTATTATCTCAAAGGATTATAACCTGCTCAAAAACTGAAATGTGAGAGCAAAATGTTTATCAACTGGGACGACAGCAGGCAGAGGCTTACTGGAATAAAATCTATTTGACAACCATGGTCGATGAAACCACAATGCATGGCGAAGCAACAATATATATTTGGCATGCAAAAAGAGGAACATGACCATAAATCAATTTATTTAATGTTCTGTTCAAATTTCTTACAGGCATAGAGGGTCTATGAGAACTGCAATATCATTTGTAAGGTAGGTTGCCTAGACACTAATGGCAATCAAATGAAATAAAGCCCATCAGTAATTGTGCCGATAACCACGTCTGGATGTCTACCAATGTATGCATGAACTTATTAAGAGAAAAATTGTTAGTAATGGCATTGCCTCAGGGACAGTTAATAGCACTGATAAGAAAGGAAACATTGAAATAGGATGGTTGTTTAGAAAATGGCAATGAATTTGGATGGTCAATAGTACAAAAGCTTAATATTATCATTGCCCAGCGCATAATTGATATCAATATGGAGGCATGGGCGTAATGAGTCATCCTTTAATGAAGACCAAACTTTGGAGGTGCAAATTTTTAAGAAGCAAAAACTAAAAGCAGCACTTAAAGCAATATCAACCTTATTTGCAACAAAACACCAAAGCACAGAACATCATTTCAATTCAGTGAGTGGAAAGAGCGTAAGTATTGAAGGGCTGAATCAAGTTAAAATCCATCTGATGGTAGCAGTTACCGTGGCATAATCACTGGCGATGAGATGAGCAGATAGCAAACCCCCGAGAATGCGAATTGTGGTCTCAAATACAGAGACAGTTTTGTCCTGCACATGTCAAAGTCAAAGATTACTGTTAGAGAAACATTGTACACCCATTAATGAATACACAAATGTCTACAAGGTACAAAGTATCGCAAAAAACTCTATCATGAGTAAAAACATAAATGGAAAAAAAAAATTAAATAAATAAGGATTCTTTCCATACACATAAAGCCTTGTCAAATTAAACATCAGACTTGAAAGATAATGACCAATTATGGAGCTCGTACAGAAATTATACTCACAATATCAAACCGGACATTCTTTCCGACCCATTCAACAGCTGCAGCAAACCGTTCATGATCCCCTAGCAAGGCCAACATATCCAATGAATCGATCTGTTCAATTAAATGATGATCAAATAACCAAACAAAAACAAAAAAAACAAAAACAAAATCATGTCGAGTTAACAAATATAAAAGACTGACACATTTGATCCTAAATGCTAGCAGAAATTCAACAACTGTTGGCACATTAGTTGAGCACGTAGTGAAATGCAAGAGTTAAAGATTATCCTGTCAAACTCTAAGTAGAAATCCTGATTTCATGCTCGCAGAACTAGTAAGGCTCAATCAATAACAAAATGTTGTTAAATCTTGGCAACAAACTTGGCATAAAGCACATATTCAAGGTCAGAAACATAAATTAAAACCATTAGAGGGAAATGCTCATTGTTATCAATACAATTAGCCTTACGAGGGTTAATGCATAACCACCAAGTGTGTCCTCTCCTTTGCAAGTTAAAGGCCTCAATTCATCAAGTGGAAAAGCATGCTCCATGTACCCATCAAAGGCATGATAAAACATCTCCCGTACCTAGTAGAAAATAAGAAAATACCAATAATAAAAGAAAATAATATGCAAATATGCAAGGAAGAAATTCTCACCTTTAAGGAAAATAAGAAAGATTAATGATATGAATAGAAGCCCAGATAAAGAAAATTATATTCAAAGTTCAACAACGATGGAAACAATCCTTCATCAATAAAATAAGAGCAACCAAACAAATAAGGAATTATCATCTTCAAAATAAAATTAACATATTTTGCTATCATTATCCAGAATTCAGAATATTATAAAAATTGACCACAAAAAATGGAGCATGAACCAAGAAATCCACACAATGTCCTCAAAGCAGGACCTATCAATAGGAATCAAAATTTAGAAACTCCTTCAAGGCATTCAGATGAATATTTCTGTTGAAGGGAATCAAGGATTATGTACTTGCTAGACACCCTATACCAGTTTCACTCAGCATTAAATTTGTGCAGATTAATTTAGACTCCAGAACCCAGTTGAAGTTTAAAAACAAAAGAAAACATGTACTCATCTTCCAGAAACCAAAAGAAGTCCTTACTTCCTTTTGAATTTTGTTGAAAGACTCAGAAAATTTTTCTTCCATAAATCATTTTACAACTTGTATCAGCTAAAGTAGCTTCTTTCATCCCCTAAATCTTAAAGAATATCACCAGATCCAATCAAATACTTGGTTTTTAATCTTACAGTCATAAAAGTGTAAATAAGCATCAAACTAGAAAGATTCTTATGAACCCACCAAAAGTAATTGTGCTATTTTAATCAAAACCTTCGATTTTTCTACAATTAGTTTGTTTTCTTTTTCACAAAAGGAGGTCAGCATCAGCATTAAGCTATATGATTTTATACACAAGCCAACATAAGGTCATGAGGACAAGACTGCACCATAAATGTTCAGGGTGCCTACCAAATTAGAAGGTGAGTTACTATTCCTTTCACTCAAGAACCTTAGCTCATGGTGAAAAGTTCTGATTGCTGGAAATTTTCAATAGTTAGGAGGACAAAGGCCAGTTAGGGTTTGCACAAACAAAGAAAGAAAGACAAAATTACCAACAGAGAGACGAATGCCATTAAGGAAAGCCTCAAAAGTCAACACAAAAAACTTACTCATAATTGTGGTAAGCCTTGGAAAAGAATCAATACTACTGCAGGGGGAAATTCCCCCTTGCTCATCAGTCAAGACCACAATTTCAGTTAGACTAGTACCAAGGGACCTCTTCTCAGTGAATCACATCCTACTGCATTTGAATTCTTGCCAATCAACTGGAAGGACTAAAGTACACTCCTATGGATCAGACATCCCGGTTCTGCCTTTGAATCAAGGAGGGAAACAGTTCTCGTTCGTATCCACAGCTAGAGTCCAAATTGTTTCTCATTGCTCAACCAACAAAAGCGAAAGTATTAACAGGTTGACTCAACAAAAAGAACTCCAGGCACATCATGCATTGGTGTATTCTACAGTAATCCTCATTTACTCAAAAGATCCAAAACAAAAACAAAGCACTTGTTCCTAACAACATGAAAATCACCATATCAACAAGTCATAGCCAAATCAAGAAACAAAAATTACACTTCTCCACATTGCAAACAAGGAAGCATATAGAGTGATAATAGAAGCAAGAACCCGGCATCTAACATCCAAAAGTATCATCTTCTAAAAATATCACTGAAATTAGCACAAATTCACATCTTTCTCTCAGATTACTAAACATTGTAAGGCTGACAGAGATCATTCATCTGCAGCACCATCATATCATCATGTATTACGCGGAGAAAGGAAACAAACAAGAAAACAATCGATTGATACCTCATCCCGGAGCAGCCTGGCCTCGGAGTGGGAAACGCTGTCGGCAAGAACAAGGATGGGGAGAACAGCAGCCGAGAAGACGATCAGGAGCGCCACCAGCGCCAACCCCCCGCGCCGCATCTCGATTGATCTCCGCCGGGGACGATGCCGGCGGCGACCACAACGAGAAAACGATCTCTGAGAAACTTCGATGCCGTGCTGGAGTTTAAAGTCACTCCAGATTATCAAGAAATTTTGGAATTATTTTATTTAAATAAAAATATTTATAGTTTTGAATTTTATTGAGCAATCAATGTACTAAACTTTGGTGAATGTTGATATTTATCCCAAAATTTTGAAAAATCCCCATTTTTTCTCTAAAACTTTAACTTAATGAAAATGGTTATTTAGATCATGAATGAATTGGTGATTGGTAATTAATTAACGGGAAATAACCCAATAGTATCCATCATGCCTTGTAATTAAGAGATCTCCGTACCTCACTGCATAGAGTCCTTTGTGGAAAATTTGTGTGAGAAGCACTTTCTCTCTTCTCAAAGGGTGCATAACAAATGATATATTCCCATAATGTCTTCACACTTTTTTGTCTTTGATTAATAACAGTGTTTATTGCTTTTATCAAAATAATAATAATAATAATAATAACTAATGGATTACTCTTCCAAATCCAAGTTCAAACTAGCTCATTTTCTCTTATTTCACATGGAAAAAAAATATTTTATTTTTTGTTTAATAAAATATATATTATTTTATTTTTAAATAAGAATAATTTTTAATTAATTAAAAGGAAAATAATAATAATAATAATAATAAATAAATAAATAAATAAAACTGGGCAAGATAAAGATTTTTTTTTCCCATTAAGTTTAGGACCAAAATGAGTATTTTTATTAAGCTTAGAGACAATATTTTTAAAGTTTAGTGTCAAAAATTTAGTAACATGATTTTAATAGTCAAGTTTTAGTTGAAAGAATGATTAAAATTGACCAAAGAATCCAATGCATTGTACACTTTTTGTCTTCGAATTGATTTATCTGAAAATTAATAATTATTTTGAATTATAAGCTCGATTATTGAACTAGTTAAAAATTAACTTATTCTTTTCTATTTGTCCTTGTTTTTCAATTTATCTACTAAATAAAAATAATCCAAATTCACAAATTTCGAAGATGTGAATAAACAATATGTTATTTTTGAGAAATTATTCACATATTTGCATTTAAAGGCATTTCTATCCTGAAGCTTCTGAATATTTTTTAAAACAATAATTTTTTTTTTTTTTACAAAAATGACAAGCGTTATATATACAAGGGCGTGCACATAAACTAGAAATTAATCATCCAACCCACACACCTTCAATCAAGGACTAGAGGATTGACTGCGATCCCACACCTATAATCGACTACCTGTTACCAATATTGCTTTCGAACAAATCTTGAACTCGAGAATCTTTTGTTCACATTCATTTTTCGCAAATTCTATTTATTTTTTTTTTAATTTGGCATATACAATTGATGCAAATAAAAATTCATAATAAAATAATGAAAACGAAAACCTTTGCAAAAAGTTTTATTTAGTTTGGTCAACCATCATCTTCTTTTGAGCTTCTAAAGAAATGAAAATCAAGGCAACATCACCCAAAAGAAGAAAAGGAGAAAAAGGATAATGTATACTCTTAACCAAGTAAAACTACAACTATTCTCTCCAACTTTATCTAGGAATAAATATAGTGTTACATTTAATTCAAACAAGCCTGCCTCTTTCTGCAATTTAAATCCATAGGATTTCTCCCCCTACACAATATGGAACCGAAAAACAAACAATCAGCTGCCAGGCCAATATCTTAACTTCAACTAGAATAATTTGATACAGAAAAGGGAAAGCAAGGAAAAAGATTTTAGAAGTTGATGTCCCATCGACAATCATGCATGGTAATGATGAGAATCTGGAAGTACTTGTGCAAAGAGTAATACGCAAACTTTGTTTGGCAGATGAAAGATCTACTCAGAACAATCCCTCTCCTGCCAAATAACAATTGGGAACAATAATCAAAATCTTACTATGACAGTTTGAAAAGAAGACTACCAAATCACAGAGACAGGAAGAAGGAAAACAATTGCTCTTACTGAGCTCATCCAAGGAAATATTGGTTGCGGTATCTCCAGACTTGATCAATCGGATTTTCCCTATTAGTTAGAAAAGGGCCATCAAATAGAACCAAAGTTAGCAATGCATATATATCAAATTTTAAGTGAATGTACAAAAACTGCAGGTTATGTTCAATCTAAAGAAAACCTAGGGAAGAAATGAAACTGTCCATAATATTTGACAGAAAGAGGCTAACAAACAATTCTTGCCAATAGCAACATACACAAGAAGGCAATTGCCTTAATGATCATATTGAAAGAACTAAAATGTTCCCCGATTTAAATATATAGCAAACTTACTCAATTGCTTTAAAAGTTTAATACAACATCTCACTCAAAAGTTCATGAAAAAACAAGTAGTTATTCCAGACTTGATCTATCGGATTTTCCCTATTAGTTAGAAAAGAGCCATCAAATAAAACCAAAGTTAGCAATGCACATGTATCAAATTTTAAGTGAATGTACAAAAACTGCAGGTTATGTTCAATCTTAAGAAAACCTACGGAAGAAATGAAACTGCCCATAATATTTGACACAGAGGCTAACAAACAATTCTTGCCAATAGCAACATACACAAGAAGGCAACTGCCTTAATGATCATATTGAAAGAACTAAAATGTTTCCCCACTTTAGATATATAGCAAATTTACTCAATTGATTTAAAAGTTTAATGCAACATCTCACTCAAAAGTTCATGAAAAAACCAGTAGATATTCCAAAGAAATTAGAAAAGAATTTTCACAAGTGAATTCCATTATCTCAACATCATCTCTAACTGCCTCTTTGTTTTCATGGCAACCACTAAAACAGCCCATTTTATGCACAAAAGTAGATGTCAATGGCAAAAGTTTTATACATGCCCATTTGACTCAAATTCCTGGCATTACTCCCATTAATGCAGTATTTAACTTTTGTACTTTGACTTAACAGCAAACCATCTTCCATACATTGTTAATTTGTTAATGATCTTAGTCTTTGGAAACAAGCACATCTATTGCATTTTTATCAACCACACAAAGTTTGTTGTTGCAAACCTTTTCTCCAACAAAGAAAGGACAAATAGCAAACAAGCAAAATTCCTCTCTAGAAAGGTATAAAAAAACACAGAAACAAAAGGAAATAGTGAGAAAATAACACAGCATGCTGTTCCATAAAAAACTCAAGCTCTCAACCTTGCTGAATTAATTAACTCACAGAGATACAATAATTTATATTACTCAATTTGCTTCAATGAAGTTCATTTGTTCTCAAATCATGATTTTGCAAACATCAAAGCTTTTATCCTCCTATTATTTCCAAATTTGCACACAATTTAAAAATGCTATAGATATCTGTATCCTCATCTCAATCTATAAAGTATTAGGTACTTTCGAAGACAGCATAAGAAATTTCAGCTGGAAAAAGCATGTTCACCCAAGTCCACATGATGCCAATATGAACTTGATAGTACATACCATAACAGAAAAAAATTGACAATTTGAACATACCATCACGTCGAACGCAAATTTCAGGTACATTTTTTATTTGACCAGTGATGCTGTCATTGTAGACTCTGGTTTCAATGTCGCCCTCCACAAAAACAGCAGAGCTAATTACATGCAACAAATTATATAAGTAATTATGACCAAAATGGTAAGGGAAAAAAAGAAAAAATAACCTTCTCCAGGAGGTATGATTTTTACAGAGAAGAACATATATTTTATTGTGTCAGCAGAAAGGATAGAACACATAACATACTTCTTAACTAATTGTTGTACTGCATATGCCCCAAGGTGTTCATTATGCACAGCAATTCGATGCCATTGTGCTGGTCTTGGCAAGTTTTCAGCTCCAACAATTCTCTGGTCAAACATACCTCCAGTCCCAACAGTAAATATGGTCACAGTTTTCCCATTCCTCAGAATCTTTTGAATAGGAGCCTGCCCGATTTTCCCACAAATAATAGCCTACATGAACTACATGATCCAGTTAGGCACATACATTGATTCATGTGAGAAGAGTGACAAAAGGACTCCACACAAGAAAGATACCCTATGTACTCCTCTGAAACCCCAACCCTTTTTAGGGTCAACGCTTTGGGGCTCTAGCTCTCTTTTGTCATCAAGGAAATCATCATCCTCTATTTCATTCTTTTCATCAAGCCCATCAAATGACATGGTTGAGTGCCATGATTTGGAACATTTCTGGAGTGCTATACGTATCAAGGCATCAAACAATTCTTATGCTTCAACATAAATCGTTTAATGTTCAAAGAATAGTAACTTGGAAAAATAATCAGCTAATTTAAATTTCCACGCTCAAATATGACAAGAACAATAAATACGATGACTAATGATATATATAAAGAATAATGGAGGTGGAGTACGAAAAAAATAAACTTGCCAAATGAAGGGGAAAATTCTCTTGAATACAGCCTCAGACATTTGGGGAAGATTCGGGCTAATGAACTCATGATCAAAGCCAAGCTGCAGAGACTTGAAAAATATTAAGCAGATCCAAGAATATCCATGCATTGCAAATACTGAAATACTTCAAGCTTAAGCCAACTAAAAAAAAACATACTCAATGGAAACCAAAAAAAAACAGAACTTTTTTACATAATAATAAAAAATGCAGGCAAAAATCTAATAAAAGAGCAACAGAAATTTTTCCAATTAACTCAAAAAGAGAAAAGATGCTCTGCATGGAAATTAGAGTAGAATTTGGTGGGATATCATGACCATCTGTTGAACTTCAACAGTAAAAAGGCCAATTTCTCCAAACTCACATTTTTCACCATAATTTAACAAAAAAAAAATAGAAAATCAAAATATAATGAGACCTTTTAAGTAAAGAGAAAATAAAAAAGGTCCAATTTTTTTGTCAATATTTTCCACCCGACCTCTCAAAGCAAAGACAAACTATTCAACACATCTACAATTGAGTTGATGATCTGAAACGGAAGGCATACGATTCAATCCACACAAAGATTGAAGCTCCGCGAGAAAAAACACAAATCGGAAACTAAAACAAACTAGATAAAGAAAAACACTACACTCGAGAACAAGAAGAGGATGAAGAGTACCTGGAACAAAGCTAGGGTTCCTCGCGGCTTTCAGTAGCTAGGGCACACGATTGGATAGGATTGGGAGGCCCGTTCGAGCTCGCGTCGCACTGCGATGTCCGGAGAGGCGGCGGCGATCAGAAACAGAAAGGGTTTGGTTTTGGGAGGGAACATTTGCATCAAAGGATTTATATAAAAAGATGGGATTTTTCTTTATTTGAAGTTTGGGCTAGGTTTTGGGAGGGACTGTTTGGTCCTAGTGATGAGATTGCCTTTTTAAAAAAAAAATATTAAATTTTACGTAAATTTAAATTTAAAATAAAAAAAAATTAAGTGAAAAATAATTAGATTATAATATTAAAGATTCATTTTTGGCACATTTTCCTATTCTTAAAATAAAATAGATTTTTTACATGAAAAAGAATTAATTATAATAAAAAAATTAAATTTTTTTAATATATTTAAAAAATAACGCCGTTCAAAATTAATTTTTTTATACAATGAATGTTTTATCCAACATATACTAATATACCATGGTAATTAAAAAAGAGAAGCTTAGAGTTTTGGTTTGAATAAAGGATGAGAGAAAACATTAGGTTAAACGGATGGGGCATATTTGAAAAAGTCTAGGCATTATCTAGCCCATTATTGTAGTAAAACTATTATGTTTCTGTAGTTTTTGCATGCCAGAACTATAGCTATTGCTTAGCACTGCAGCATATATTACTGTAGCAACCCGAGAGTAGCTTTATTTCCTTCTTTCTTTTTCTTCTCCTTTTCTTTTCTCTTTCGGCTGATCCCTTTCTTTTTCCTTAGAAAACCTCCGGCAACCATTCCGACGAACCAAACCCCAAAAAAAAATCCTCCTCTCTTATTCTTGAATTCGGTAAGAGCTTCGATCCAACTTTTTTACTTCGTATTTTTCCGTATTTGCATTATTTGAAAACCTAGAATAAATCCTAGATTTTTTACTTGTTTGTGGATGTTTTATGGGCTTAAATTGAAGCCCTTGATGTTGTGATTCTTTGTGGTGGATGATTGTAAGGAAGTCTCATTCTTTGATGATGTAAATCGGGAGAAAACCATTTGATTAGGGTTATACTATAGCATTACTGTAGCATCGGCGAACCATACTTAATTCTCTTGTCTCCTTGGTTTAGAAGGAAGCCTAGTTCCATATAAACTCTTCGAAACTCCTTGAATCCAAGTTTGAGCCACCTTAGACCCTTATAGGGTTGCATTGCACTTATGCACCAAGTTCTTTTTTGGTGCATCTCTTTGTTTATTCTTTGGTTCTTTTACTTATTCTTCTTTGTTGTCTAGCTTTCGTGTGTGTTTCGGGTTAGGTGGTGAGAGCGTCGCTCAAGGGAAGGAGCCGGCGAAGGAATAGCAAATTTGGGAAAAAATCCGGTCTTCTAAGTTGTGTGTGGGTTAAGTTAAACGCATAGTTATAATCAAATATCTAAATGTTTTATTTGCATGATGAAATTATTATCCTGAATTTATCATATTTTAAAATGATGTTTGTGGTTAAAATGGAGTTAAATTGGTCGTTATAGACTACAGTTGTGATGAGAATGACTATGGGCTTATTGTCTTATTCTCTTTGGAAAGTTTATTATGTTTTGATTGGTGATGATTGAATTTGAACGTGATGGGATTTATATTTTCTTGAGTGATGGAAAATAGTCAAGTATTGCCACAATTGCATTGAGTTTAATTGACATACATGAAATTGATTATCTATGTTGTGATTTGGGTATATTGTTACGTCATTAAGTCAATATATGGCTATGAATTGTGAAATTAATAAGGGAAGAATGATGGATTTAAATGATGCATATTTTTCATGTAATCTTTATGTGATCAATGTTCAAACTTGCTTAGGGTCATGTGTGAACTAAAGATGATTTAATTACTCTAGGATCCCTAAAGTTTTGGGGTGTGATATTATGATAGAGGTATATCGAATTTGAATATAGTTTGATTTTATAAGTATATCGATAGGATGTATGTTAACAACTATAATTATTGTTGAACTAAAATTCATTAGTTTGATATGCTTATTTTGATACAAGTGAAAAATTCCTTAGAAGAATAATGATGGATAACATGTGTTGTATATGCTAAAAGTTATAATGAATTTTGAATGTGAACTTGAAGGTTTTTGTGAATGTCCATAAATTGTTCGGTATAACTCCATTTAGAAATGCAAGTCAAATATCAATAGCATTGATAATGAAATTGTTACTAGTGAAGTTAATGTTGGTGTTTTGAGAGTAATGACAAATTGTTGAGGAATTTGGGTTTGATCTAAATACAAAAATAAAAAATAAAAAATACGAAGAGTTATAGGCTATGTGGCTACTTGAGGATGTGTAAATTTTGCAAACATAATGAAGATCTTAAATTAAAGACTTGGTAGATGTCTTGGCACACATAGGTGTATGTGATGACATGAATACTTTCCCATGATCAGTGTGGCTTTAGTATGCCAATTTGTTTATTTTAGTAATCATTTGTTTATGGGTGAATTAAACTTGTATTTAGCAATTGAGGATTGATAATGACTTGTGCGTTGTTGAGGGTCTCTAATAAATCCTTTTATCAATTGTGAAAGGTTGCAAAGACGATAAAGAGTTCGAGAGGAATGTAAGAAAGATAATATGTTATGCTATTCATGCAAACTTAGGTATTATGCTTGGAAGGTTATTGGCTTTACTATTACATCTTGGTGATATTAATTGAAATGTGTGAGAGGTAAAGCTAGTTCAATCACAAGTATTGTGTGAGTTTTATTTGGACCAAAAGCTAGGATTTGGTTTTACTAATTATCATTATAGTTTTTTAAGATATTCCAAAGGTATGCCAATACTTTCTATTGATACTATTGATATTTATATTGAAAAGTGGTTGGTGAAATCTTTGTTTATAAAATTTCACTATTAGCATTTGTCTAAATTTGAAATGATTTTCATGGCCTTATCTTATAAAACTTGTGAATTGATAGATTTGAAAGATGTTCCATGCCTTTGGTTTTATATTTAAAATTCATGATGTTTGATGAAAATGTTTATGCTATGTTGACTTATCGGATTTGAAATGAATTTTGGTACCCTACGCATATTGTTATGCTTTGAGCATTGATTCATATGGAAATGTTTTCATTTCTGCTATGTAAATATTTGAAACATCTTTGAAATGAGATATTTGTTCGGAATGGGGACATGTGGATTGTTTTGGATATGAATATCCAAGATATTATTGTGACATGTGGTCTCGTTTTTGTTCCACGTTTATGATATGGGCTTCGGCCTTGTTTTATGTTATCATTGATGGTGATGGGGTTGTAACCAGCCTGCTGCAATAGGGGGTCCCCATGGGCCAACTTTTAGAGGTGGCGTGGAGGACCTAGTTTGATTATCCTCTTCAGGTGGCGCAGAGAAGCCTAATTGGATGATACATCGGGATTCCGGAGTCACCATATGGAACTAGTGGGTTAACGTTAAGGACGTGAGAATTTTGACGGCTCTGAACTTAGCCGTGCCCACGGCTATTGTTTGGAGGGTTTTTTAGACTGTAATTTATCAAGATGCAAGTTTGATGTTAAGGAATTATGTAACTTATGTGGAATTATTCTTGCATTGATCCCTCGTATGCATCTGAAAAGAAAAGAATGAGTTTTATGATGATTTAATGGTTTGATATTTTAAAACTCGTATTATGCCAAATTGGGTATTTCAGAAAGTTGAAAACTTGATTTGATCAAATTGATGTTTACACTCATTATGGGGCTTATGTGCATGCATATGTTTTACTCATGATGAAAAGCTTTGAAGCTTTGATTTCCCTTGTGGAAACCTATGTTTTGGGTTTTTGAATATGGTCGTATTGTACCCTGCAGTTATATAGGTTATAAATGTTGGAAATGTTTTATTACCATTTGTATTCTTGCAAAAGTTTGGCTATTGAAGTTTATTGACTGGTTTATGATATCCTTTTGGAAATGTACTGACCCAATCACTAAGTGACTTAGGTTACTCACCCACTCTCCTTCCCTTCCAAGGTTTAGTAGTCAGCAGCGTCGCAACGAGGTGAAGTGCTTGGCAATTCCTGGTCTTTTATTGACATCTTGAGTCTTGTTGTAAGTTGGTTTTAGCAGGTTGCATTGTATAAGAAAAGTGGATCCACTAGTGTCCTAAATTTTGTATTTGTGATTGTTAGTCTTTTACAATTTCATTGATTTTCTCAGTGAAACTCTAGCTTCCATGTGCTCTAATTGAGTTATTGTTCAGCTTATGTTTGTGTGCAGGAGTTGTCAACCTTACCGTAACTCGAGGGTTGAGTGGCGCGTGTATCCCTCCTCAGGCTCTCGCGATGGCTGTTGCATCCAGGGACCAATGGGTTGGGGCATAACAACTTCCATCTTGGTAATCTGCATGGACACTAATCTGGATAGCTCTTATTTGGTAATATTTTACTGATGAAAATCTCACATTACTAATAACATTAATAATATTACAATACCAAACATGGCAATATTTTCAAATTACAGCCTGATTCCTGTTAATATGAAACGCGAACCAAACAACCCCTTAAAAGTGTCCGTTTTAGATTTTTTTTTAACATTATTAAAAAAAGACAAACCACTATTTACATTATTCACTACCCCTTGAACTCCAGGCATCCCGTACTTTACTGTTGGGTTATATTAATATTGGCTTTAGATTCATTTTTCTTCCATTTGGATGTGAAGTTCATATTAATTATGTGGGCTCCTTTCTTCTCACCCGACCTTTAATTAGGATTTAGACCGGTTAAAAATTATGGATCACAAATCAAATTTTAATTTTTATGACTTCAAGAGATTATGGGTTCATGACTTCCATTAAGGGCGAGCCCCTAATGTTAATTACCCTGGACATTGTCTCAGAAACCTCCGATTAAGAAATAAGTGTGAATAAGGAAGACGTTGTGACAATAAATCTCATTTATTTCAATAAATATGAATTCATAGATTTCATTGAAAATACAAGAAATTTGAAATCATCTTGACTTGTGTCCGAACTTGTGTCTTGGACATTTTTGCATTTTGGATTTGATTTGCATCTTGAGTTTGATTTGAATTTCAAGTTATGACTTTTTCATGTTAATGAACCATAGACTTGATTTTTTTGACTTTTCATAAACTTCGGCTTTATGCTTGTGAAGCTTCCTTCTTGACTTGTGAAACTCTTTGGGTCTTTGACTTCTGATGTCTTGAGACTACTGAGTTCAATTGTCGATTTATATGGATTTCAAATAATAACTTGTGAAACTCTTTGGGTCTTTGACTCTTTGATGTCTTGAAACTGTTGAGCTCAATTGTCGATTTATATATATTTTCAAACATTGACTTGTGGAACTCTTTGGGTCTTCGATTTTTGATATCTTGAGACTACTAAGTTTAGTTGTCGATTTATATGAATTTTCAAATATTGACTTGTGAAACTCTTTGGGTCTTCGTCTTTGATGTCCTAAGACTATTGAGTTCAATTGTCGATTTATATGGATTTTTAAATATTAACTTATGAAGCTCCTTGCGTCTTTGACTTTTGATGTCCTGAGACCACTGAGTTCAATTGTCGATTTTTTATGAATATTTAAATATTAACTCTTTTCATATCTTGAATCTTGAGTTGATTGCTCTGGTTTTGATTATGTATATCATGATATGTCGCTGCATGTGCGTCATCATTGCATTGCATGCCTGATTGCCATCTTGAAATATCTCATGACCGCCTTAAAATTTATACATATATATATTTTTAATTTTTTGTCGCTATCTCGAAATGAATAAGTCACCACTGTCTGTGCCTTATCACCGCGTTGCATGCTTTGCTGCCATCTTAAAAAATATATATATATTTTATTGCCACCTTGAGACAAATTTAGTCACCACCTCAAGATAAGCACCCTTGTTGCTGCTTCGAGATTAGCATTTATCATTGGTTGCCCCAGTGCATATTTCCTCTGTTATTCATTTGCTGGCATATCATTTGCAGATTTATTTATTTATTTTAATCCACACTTATCATAGTGGGTTCTATTTATTTTATTATTTTTTTAGAGGGCATGTGAGTATATAGGATGCACACTTCTCATTCTTCATTTCATTCATTTTTTATTATTTATTTATTTTTATCATGCGCGTATGCATGCTTTCTCAACTTTATCTCATGCACGTGTGCATGCATATAATGAATTTTTTTTGTTCTTCTTTTTATTTTATATAATTCCCATATTCATGCATGACATGCTCCTCAAACACATTTAATGCTTCTCATTCTTTCTCTCCCATCACTGTAATATATCATTTCTTATATATATATTGTATTATTATTATTATTTGTTTATTTGCATGTTGTTACTTTCAACAACTCCATAAGATGCATTTAGTCATTTTAATGCGCAGAAAATTTTTTATTTCTATGCCCATGTGCTTCTCATTTCTTTATTTTTTTATCTTTATTATATATATATATATATATATCTTTTGCCATGCACGTATAGATGCTTCTCATCAGCCTTTTTTCTTTTTTTATGGGCCATGTGCTTCTCATTTTTTATTATTATTTTTTTTATATATTTTATATTTGCCATGCACATATGCATGCACTTGATCACTTGGTTGCCACTCACTCATCAGTCGCCTCCGCCCCTACAAGTATTTCTTCATCTTTTTGGTTGCTTGACTCTGGAGCTTCTTTTCATATGACCTATGATGCTACCCACCTTCACTCTCTTCACCCCTTTTCTTCTGATCTTCGTGTCATTATCGCTAATGGCACGACCCTCCCTGTCCCTAGTCGTGGCCTCTTACACACCACTCATTTTCATATTCATGATGTTGCTTTTGTACCCCAACTCTCCATGAACCTTATTTCTGCTAGCCAGCTTGCTTCTCTTGGCTATCTTGTTATTTTTGATGAGTTTGGTTATCGTGTGCAGGATCGTCTTACAGGGACCCTCATTGGAGCTGGCCATCGCCATAGTGGGGTGTATGTGCTCGATCATCTTTGTCTTCCGTCCTCTTCTACGTTACCAGCGGCCTCTATTTATTGTTTTTCTAATGTTCGTTTCCATCAGTGGCATCATCGGCTTGGCCATCCTAGTGGTTCTCGTCTGTCTTCTCTTATTCATCAGGGCGTTTTAGGTCGTGTTTCAGTTGATAGTTCTCATTCTTGTTCGGGTTGTAAGCTTGGCAAACAGCTACAACTCCCATATCCTTCGAGTGTGTCTAGGTCTGGTTCTCCCTTTGAATTAGTTCATTCGGATGTTTTGGGTCCTGCCCTGTTTGTTTCCAAAGGTGGACATCGTTATTATGTTATTTTTGTTGATGATTTCTCCTGTTACACTTGGATTTATTTTATGCGTTCTCATTCCGAGTTTTTAAAGGTTTATATTGATTTCTCTAATATGGTGCGCACCCAGTTTTCTGCCACCATTCGTACTTTTCGTTCCGATTCCGGAGGGGAGTATCTTTCTCATGAGTTTCGTGAGATTCTTGCCTCCCACAGCACTCTTCCTCAGCTTTCTTGTCCTGGTGCCCATGCTCCGAATGACAATGCCGAAAGGAAACATCATCATATTCTTGAGACCGTTCGTACTCTTCTCATTGCCTTCCATGTTCCCCCTCACTTCTGGGCTGAGGCTGTCTCTACTGCCGTTTACCTCATCAATCTTCAACCTTCTTCTTTCCTTCAAGGTCGTAGTCCAGGGGAATGTCTGTTCTCCAGCCCACCCCGATATTCTCATCTTCGTGTGTTTGGTTGTTTGTGTTATGTCCTTCTTTTGCCTTAAGAGCGGACTAAACTTTCTGCTCAGTCTATTTCTTGTGTCTTCCTTGGTTATAGTCCTGAGCACAAAGGCTATCGGTGTTATGATCCTGTTGCACGTCGCCTCCGTATCTCGCGTGATATCTCCTTTGTTGAGGATCATCCTTTCTTTGTCCCTTGCCCTTCCTCTTCTTCTCACTCCTCAACTACATCGACCGATATTCAGTTTCTCATTGTGTCCTCACCACCTCCTGTGTCCCTACCTCCACCTGTATCTTATCCATCCTCTCCTCCATCTGTTTCACCGTTGACTGCTAACCCTCCTGTCCAGGTTTCTATTCCCGCTCCTCCTCTTTCTAAGCAGTCACCCCCGGCGCCAACGGCTTCCTCTGATGTTTTTCCTGCGGATGATCCTCATGTACGTCTCTATACTTTTCGTGATCGTCATCCCCCTGATAGCCTTAATCTTGCCTCTCAGCTTCTTGACCTACCTATTTCTCCTTCCCATGGCCCTCCAGAGCCATCTTCTTACCGAGAGGCTGTCCAAATACCTGAGTGGCAAGCTGCTATGTCTGCTGAGTTGGAGGCGCTCGAGCGCACCTCTACGTGGGATTTGGTCCCCTTCCTCCTGGTGCTGTTCCAATTACCTGCAAGTGGGTCTATAAAGTCAAGACTCGCTCTGACGGTTCTTTAGAACGGTACAAGGCTCGTCTTGTGGCTCGTGGTTTTCAGCAGAAGCAGGGACGTGATTATGATGAGACTTTTGCTCCTGTGGCTCATATGACTACCACTCGAGCTCTTATTGTTGTAGCTGCTGTTCGACGATGGTCCCTCTTTCAGCTTGATGTGAAGAATGCTTTTCTTCACGGGGATCTTCAGCAGGAGGTTTACATGCTCCCTCCCCCTGGTATTCTTCTCCTTCTGGTTTGGTTTGTCGCCTACGGAGGGCCCTCTATGGTCTCAAACAGGCTCCTCGGGCATGGTTTGAGCGTTTCAGTTCTGCTGTAGTTGCTGCTGGTTTTCAGCCTAGTCCACATGATCCCGCTTTGTTTATGCACTCTTCCTCTCATGGTCAGACTTTGTTATTGCTTTATGTGGATGATATGATCATCACTGGTGATGATCCTGCTCATGTGGACTTTGTAAAGCATCACCTTCAGCAACATTTCCAGATGACTGGTCTTGGTCGATTGAGCTATTTTTTAGGAATTGAGGTCACTTCTACCTATACTGGTTTTTAGTTGTCCCAGCAGTGTTACACATCTGACATCCTCGCACGGGCAGCTCTCTCTGACTCTTGTGTTGTGACCACTCCTATGGAGCTACATCTTCAGTTGCGTGCTGATGAGGAGACTTCCTTATCTGATCCGACATGCTATCGTCACTTGGTTGGGAGTCTGGTCTATCTTACCCTCACTCGTCCAGACATTGCTTATGCTGTGCATGTTTTGAGTCAGTTTGTTAGTGCACCTACTTCTGTTCACTATGCCCATCTTTTGAGGCTTTTGCGCTATCTTCCGGTGACTCCGTCTCGAGGTCTTCTTTTCTCTCAGCACAGTTCTCTGGAGCTTCGTTCTTATTCTGACGCTACTTGGGCTAGTGATCCATCTGATCGTCTTTCTGTTACTGGTTTCTGTTTGTTCTTGGGCTCTTCTCTCATTGCCTAGAAGTCCAAGAAGCAAACTGATGTTTCTCGGTCTAGCACTGAAGCGGAGCTTCGTGCTATGGCTACTACTGCTGAGGAGATTGTTTGGTTGCGTTGGTTTTTGCATGATCTTGGTGTTGTTTCGCATACTCCTACTCCTCTACATTGTGACAACACCGGTGCCATTCAGATCACTTTGAATCCTGTCAAACATTTCCTCTCTAAGCATATTGGTGTTGATGCTTTCTTCTTGCGTGATCAGTACAGCAAAGACATCCTGGCTCCCCAGTTTGTTCCTTCTGAGTGTTAGCTTGCGGATCTGTTTACTAAATCTCAGACACGAGCACACCATGATTTTCTCTTGTCCAAACTCTCGATGTCTAATCCCCCGTGAGTTTGGGGGTGGGGGTGTTAGGGGAATCACATTTGTGTATCGACTATATACCCTATATTTGTATAACTACCATATTTATGTACCTGTGTATCTATATATATCTTGTACATTGTAGTCTTTAAGGAATGAAAAACGTGTGGTATTTTCCACCTAACAGTAACCTCTATAGCTACTATTCTTCCCACATTCTATTGCCTTAATAATCTATCACAACAAACCTTAACTTTCAGTGATAATTCTACTCATGGGAGTGACCATGTGGTTTGGGGGGGGTAACAACCATTCCAGTTCTACTTTTGTAATTTTTTATTCTGCATGTGACATCATTGTTTAGCATGTAGAACCACCTCGACATGGCATGCACACAAGACTACGAAACAATATACGCAAGCCAAGGCAATACATTGATGGTGCCATTCAGTATTTAACTGAACATAGGGCATTCTCTATTGTTGTAGCTTAACCTCCTTGTCATACTGAAGCATTGCAAGATCAGAAGTGGTGCCAAGCAATGGATGATGAATATCCAGCCCTCTTAAAGAACAAAAGATAACATCTTGTGCCTCCTTGGCAAGGGCTGAATATTATTGAGTGCAAATGGGTATTTAAGTTGAAAAAGAAACCAAATGGCACTATAGATCATTACAAAGCTCATTTGGTAGCTAAGGGATTCAAACAAAGGCATGCCACTGACTATGAGGATACATTTAGCATAGTGGTAAAACCAACTACAGTTTGGCATGTCCTTTCTATTGCAGTCTCTTGTGGTTGGAATCTTCGACAACTAGACATCCAAAGCACTCTTCTTCGTGGTGTTCTGGAAAAAGAAGTATACATGAAGTAGCCACTTGGGTATGAGAGTTCATGCTATCCACATCATATTTGCAAACTGGACAAGGCTTTGTATGGGTTTAACTAGGCGCCTTAGGCATGGTACTCAAGGCTTAGTTCCAAGTTACAAGGCTTGGATTTACTCCATCTAAATCTGATACATCTTTGTTCATATACAATCATGATGGAAAAAACTATTTACATGCTCATCTATGTTGATGACATAATAGTTGCTAGCTCCTCGTCTCAAACCACTGATCAGTTGCTTCAACAAATTCATAAAGAGTTTGCTATCAAAGACCTTGGCAATTTGCATCACTTTCTTCAAAGAGCCATATTAACACAACGCAAGTACATTGGTGACTTACTTCAAAGAGCCAATATGGAGAATTGCAAAAACATGTCCACTCCCATGGCAGATATAGATAGGTTATCTAAAACAAAAGGTGCTATTTTAACCATTGAAGAAACTACACAATACAAGAGTATTATCGGTGCTCTACAATACTTGACTCTCACAAGGCCTGATAAATTATATTCAGTCAACAAGGTGTGCCAATTTCTACAGTCTCCTACAAACAAACATTAGGCAATAATATAACGTATTCTGCGATACTTGAAATATTCCTATGAGCTTGGCTTGGAAATTAGAAATTCTCTTCTACTCTTATCAGGGCTTTTTCGGATGTAGATTTGGTTGGGTGCTCAGATGATCACAGATCAACTGGCGGTTTTGCTCTATATTTTGATCATAATTTAATCTCCTCGACCTCACGCAAGCAGGCTACCGTCTCAAGATCAAGCATTGAATAAGAGAATAAAGCACTAGCTAATGCTACAGCTGAGATAGTTTGGATTCAGTCTTTACTTGGTGAACTAGGAGTTTTTCAAGCGAGGCCGCCATGTCTATGGTGTGATAACTTGGGAGCAACATATCTTTTAGCCAATTCAATTTTTCATGCTCGCACCAAGCACATTGAAGTGGATTTTCACTTTGTTCATGACACATAAGATACTGGATATCAGGTTTATCTCATCACAAGACCAAGTGGCTGATATCTTCACCAAACCACTATCTCGTCAGCCCTTTGCAAGACTTCGGCACAATCTCAACTTGACAAGTTGAGATTGAGGGAGGCTGTTGAAATGTTCAACTTCCTTCCTCAACGTTATGCATCCTAGTTTGTAGGAGCTCAGGCCTAGATTTTAGGATCTCATGTGTGCAAATGAGAAAGTGGTTGTTGTTACTTGTTGTGTTTTCAATTTCTCTATTAACCACTATAGCTTATCTGGCAATATAATCAGAGATCAATGAGCCTTGTGTTCAATGAGGGAATCTATTTCTCTTCTTCTCCTCTGCATATAATCCTATTTTACATTGAGCATCCAGCATTTGGCAAGCATTGATGTTACTGTTGTCAGTAAGAACAATGTTTATATTAGTGTCTGTAATAATAAAACCTACTCTTCTATTAGAATTCTCAAAAATCCAAACTGCATCAGTTATACTCTACTAGCAATCCAATACATGATCAATTACCCTGCTTGCAATACATTTATTAGCTGGCTGAGTCCTTCAAAAGAGTAAATTGCACCTAGCTTTCCACTCTGCCATGCTGTTGTAAAAATTATGGAAGCCAAGATTTTGGCCTTGCTAGCTTGATTAAACAAACTGGTTACCCTCTCAAAACTCCTCCTTTAAGTTTAAAGAACAACTTAACATATTTTCCACCATCCTCCAAACCATTTTAATTTTACAACATTAACTGAGAATATGAAAAATATCTAAGGCTTTGCTTGTATGAGGTGAAGGAGGGGTTTATAAAGGAGGGTAGAGTAGGGTAAAGTAAGGAAAGTGGAGTTTTTAAGTTATACCTTGTTTGTGGCTAAGGTAAGGTAAATGGAGTTTATCAAACCTTCTAATGTTTGGATTGAAGGTAAGAGATGGTAAGGTTTTATGGTAATGTTACTAAAATACCCTTTAGTATGTTGTAATAAGATTGTTAGATATTATTATAAACTACTAAAAAAAAGACATATAAAAAAACAAATATTATAAATATTCTCTTACCATAAATATGCTTTTAAAAAAATAAATATGATTTTTCAAAATTATTTGGAAAGATTCAGGGTATTTTTGTAATTGTTTGAAAAGATTGAGGGTATTTTTGTCCAAAAAAATTGAGGGTATTTTTGTAATTGTTTGGAAAGGTTGAGGGCATTTTTGTCCAGAAAAAGTGAGATTGGGGAATTTTTGAAAATTCCTTAACCCTAAATAAATAAAGATGTAATTGCTTGGAAAATTTGAGGGCATTTTGGTCCAAGAAAAATTCAAAACCTTGCTAACCCCCCAATTTGGAGGGTTGAGAAATGAGGGTAAATGGAGGTTTCTCAACCCTCCATTTAACCCTCTCATACCCTACCCTCCAAATAACCCTGGATCCAAACAAGGTTTGGTAGATAACCTTACTTTACAAAACCTCCAAAGACCTTCTCCCAAGCAAGCCCTAAGTGGACGCTATCTTATTGTAGTCAAAAGACCACTGCTTGTAATTCAATTTTTTTGTGATGGCATAGTGGTGCATATAGCCCTGTTCAAGGGTGTTTAGGCCCAAAATATAAAAGTTTGGTGTTGCTTTACTGCCAGTTCCAATTGCAACCATGTTTGATTCAAAATAAGAAATGGAAGAAAAAGACAACAAAAAGAAAAAAAGAAAAAGAAAAAAAGAAAAATTTAAGCAAAAAGAATTGCAGACAACTTCTAATCAAGTAGACAATTGGGTAGTGAAAACATCATCTAATTGAGTTGGAATTTTGCAAGCATGTTGAGGACTCATTTACCCAACTTCAGTAATGTTGAATTGTGCTTTGGGGTTCATTGAGATAGAATTTCGATCAATTGTCTTCAATGCTGAATTTAGTATTTAGTGAGAATTTTCTAACTTCTCTTCTACTTTGACTTCTATTGAAAAGGGGTGATGACTGTAAGGAGAGTTTCTTGAGTGGTCAATGGGGTTGGGGCACCACCGTGGAAGCATAGTTTTTTTTTTTTTGAGGAAGAGGAGCGGGGCGAACCCCAGGAGCATGCACAAGCCTCGGTGGAACAAGTGGGGACGGGGCCGCGCTCACGTGGGCGCTGGAACCACCCGTACACAACCACTATTCACAACTCCCAGAAATGTGCCATCAGCCGAGAATCGAACTCTCACCACTCGGTGAGAGCTCTATCGGCGACCCGTGTACCAATAGACCCGAAGGTCGTTGGCTTCGCGCAAGGTAGTTGGGAGAGGCCAAAAATATTCTGATATGAGGCAGCTAGAGTATGATCAGGCACAGAGCGGGCACGTGCTAGCTAGTAGCAGTGCATGCATGATTGGGTGCATGCGAGCTAACAACCACACATGGGCAAGGGCGGTGAACGGGCGGGAGCGTGCCGGTTGGTAGCCATGAGCAAATAACCGGGCATGAGGGGGCTGACAGCCGCATATGAGCAAGGGTCATTCATGATTGGGCCAAGCGTGTCCGAACTAGCAGCTACGCACGCATGATCCAATGCTCGCGGGCTGACAGCCACGCGCATGATTGAGAGATTTGACTGAGCGTATGGGCTAAGCACATGCAGGTTAGCAACCGCACATGCATGGCTAAGGTAGTGTGAGCTGGCTGCTGCGCAAGCATGACCATGACGCTCAACCAATAGGGGTGGACATGGGCCGGGCGACCCATGGGCTGGCCCGAACCAAGCCCAAAAAATACAGGGCCTGGGTTTAAAAAGTTGGCCCAAAAAACTGGGTTGGGCTCAAATGTTTTGGCCCGATTGAATTTCGGGCTGGGTTTGGGTCAGATGAATTTTGACCCGACCCGATCCGGCCCGACCCGAATAAATAAATAATATATATATATATATATCATATATTATTTATAATATATATAATTATATATATAATATTTGTTGATAATATTACTACTTATTTATATAGAATTTATTTGAACCATTTATAATACTTGTATTGTATTTTTTTTAATGTTTGAAAAAATTTTAGGGGTTGTAGTAGTAGTTTTATTTAGTTATTTCAATTATTTCATAAAAAAATTATTTATTTTTTGGGTCGGGTTGGGTTGGGCCTGGGCCTAATGACAATCAAATGGGTCGGGTTTGGATCAAAACAATTTAGCCCGAACATGGCCCGGCCCAGCCCAACCCGAATATATGGGTTATATTTTTGAGTCTAGCCCGGCCTAGACCAGACCCGACCCAACCCGGCCCATGTCCACTCCTATCAACCAAGACGCCATGAGCCATGATTGAGAGGCACAAGTGCTAACTGCCACACGTGACCAAGAGACTTAACCAAGCAAGGCTTGACCTTAAACTAGAAGTAGAAATTCTAAGAAATACAACTTCACTGCTTTCACCAATTAAGCACACTCCGTGAACCAACCACCATTCTACACAAATAACAGAAAGTACTTATATGTTTTTATAGACTAAGTAAAAAAATACAAATAAAAATCATGAATGATAACTTTCGTTTACCAAGTGAGAGATTAAAGGACAAACTCCATCACACAATATTATTTGAGATGAGTGGCACAACCACTTTATTAATAAATAAATAAATAAATAATATTAACCATGCAACCAAATAAAAACGCACAAACTTTAACACCATCAAAAGAAACTTGGGTAACTACATAAGAACTGCATTTGTTAAAATCAAGACCAAAACATTCCACTTCAAATGATCTCTCACATCAGATTACCTTAATAAGGACGTGAATTCATGGAAATTTAAACATACTGCAATCTGAAACTTCTCCATTTCCTCTTCTCCAACGGAGTTGTAACACTCATATAGGATACAATGGATACTGCATGAATTAATTTTAAAAAAAAATTATGAAGAGAATGGAAATTGTACACCTGATGCTTCAATAATTTTAGAAGAGAATCTGGTGTATGGTTATACATGAACTTGACAATCACATAACAATTTTCGAATACCATCAGTTAAACGATTTGCATAATTCAAGAACATCATAAAAGATGCTATCTTTTGGTTTTTGATACCGCAGCGAAGTAGCAGAGCGGGTGAAAACATTCGGATCAGCCACACCATGATTCAACAGCAGTGTATGCAAATCAGGGAAACACCAACTTGTTTGCTTGGGCCATTAAGCCTGTGTATAGTGAAAAACATGTGAAGAAGACCAAATGTAAAAAGACAACTTAAAATTAATCATGATGACATTAATATCAAACAAAGACAAATGTATAGTGATTCTTATGATATAAATTAGCTTCAAATTTTTGAAACTTAAAACTAAAATAACATATATTATATGGTATTATGGGAATGCATTGAAGAATTGAAAGTAATGTGCATCAAACACAGCAGATTTCGCTGCCTGAGCCTTCAAGTTCAAATAAACGGCCAAGATTCCAAAAAGTAGAAGTTCTAATGCACAGCAATGTGAGAATTTTTAGGTTCAGTTTTCCCACTGTTCAAGAGAGAATGAAAAATCTCAGCAAGTGAGCAAGTTAACCATATGCTTCTTTTGTTCAGTAAAAATATGAGAAAATTTTCTTTCAGGAGTTGACTGCCGGTTCTCAGCAAACCAACAAAAGATGGTTAACTAATAATCCTTCTGTCATTCAGAACAAATAAGAGATTGGGATACTTCATAGCCGATCAATTGCAGGGAGACAGCTCGTGAGAACATTGTGAAAGCCTAAAATGATTTAAATGGGCTAGTGCAATCTTACGCCTGTTTGCTGAAACCAAAGAAGAGGCTTTCCAAGATCAAGTTAAAATGTTTAAATGGGGCAGTACAAGCTGAGGTGAGCCTCAATATATAGCCAAAGCCAAAATGAATAGGTCCAAATATTACACTTAAATATATGAATCAAACTCAACCACGACCTCATTAAATAATCAATACAGTAGGTGGCTCAAAATGTGAATGGTGACATGATAATATGCTTGATTTAGTTAATTAAGAGATTGGAGTTTGGCAAATTCTATTGTGGGAAGGGGAGGGAGAAATTTTAGGCTCATTTTCACAATCCTCTTCACAAAAACATGGCAAATCCACAAAATTCAGCAATTTTGCCACTTCTTTTCTTAACAAAGATCTTTTTGCCCTAATACTCTTTTTAGTAAAAAGTAGCCGGACTTTTCTTCCGCACACACAGACAAACACAAAGCAAGAATTCAATCTTTATATCATTTTTTTGTGGTGAGAATCCTATAAGTCATATAAATCTAATAACAAGAACCATTAAAATCATCATTTTAAATAAGAAACCCTAAAAAAACCAAAATTTGAATCCCTAAGATCAAAGAGGAAATCTTAGGCCCCAAGAGAAACCAAAGATAGCTAGAAGCACTGACAAGAATTCAAATCAAGTTAAGATAGAAAGTCAAATGAAGCCACTTCCAAAAGACAAACTGGTAATCAATGGGCTTTCAATCAGGCTGAATGTTTTCTTTGACTAATAAGGACTCAAAGTAAAGCACCATTCACACGAAACATGAGGGCAGAAAGAGCAACAACTTACAGAAAATGCTACTCACTTTAAAATAGATCAAAGCTGGTTGATAGCAGCGACCAAGAATAAAAAGTGAAAGGCCAACTTCTGAATAATTACATACTCAATTGTTGATGTAAATAAACAATTGTCAAAGGAAAGCATACATTTTTCAGTTTCATAGCTAGTGTATAGCTGTCAATTGTGGCAACCAAAAATAAAAAGTGGAAGCCAGGAAATATGGTAATTATGAACACGCCTGTCTTTCTGTTAAATACTCAATATTTCATTGAAAAATTCAGAAGAAAACGTACATTTTCAGTTTCATAACTCATGTATTCTTCAAATAAAGCTAATGAAACCCTTTCAAGTGATTTTCCTCGTCTAAGTTGAAGTTTTACACATGGATGTCTGAAAGGGCGCGCACCCTGTGTCTGCGCTCATGTCCATGCCTTAATTTGGGAACCAGTGAAGACTATAGAATAATGTCATGTTAATTTTTGGGCCAGAACAGAGTAGTTTGGCTCTTTGACATTCTTCATAATGACAATGAAAGAAAAAGAGAGTAAATGAAGCTGCACAAAGAACATGCAGGTAAGGACCTCTTAACTGAAGGCTCTTTTTTTTTTTTGACAAATGCCTCTTTAGATGAAGTTCAGAAGGCTTTGCATAACAAGAAGATGAGATTGTAAAGCAGAAAGAGTCATTTCACACCAAAACATGATCTGAATATGTTTAAGCCCTTGCTCATAGCCTCAACTTGGACATATTTAAATGAATCATGGCATACATCAGATGGTAGGATTTACTCATAGAAAACTAGGTGTTCAATCTGGCCATTCTTTTAAGGAATTAATAGAGATCAAGCAGAAATGACATTATTGTTTTGAGGGGAACTATCATTATCTTTGTAAAAATGTCGGAAGAACTTATGTTAGGGATTCAATGAATAAACAGTTTTCATTAATTTGTCCTACTTTTAGATTTTTCTCACATTAGAGAAATTTATAAAAGTGATATATTTTCTATATATTATGATAAGCTTTTATTTTTTTAATACAGAAACAAATAAGTACAGTCCTCTTGAACTTTACAACATCTATACCTTATTTTAAAACACTAAAATAGCAACCATGAAACATCATCATCCTTAATTGCTAATCTTAACTTACACTAATTACTTTTAATCAAGAGGAATTTATATATCTTTTATTGACAAAAATGATTCCATATATTATCGAATAGGCACATAGATTAAGGTGAACAAACGCAAGCAACAAGGGTAGAGCTTATTGATTATTTCACACCAGATCAAATAACCAAGCATATACCCACTGCAAAAGTTGCTGAGCAAGCAGCCAAATGGAAAGACTTTTACCAGAGAAAAAACTCTTGAGGTGTAAAGAAATGTACCTCTAGCAAAGAAAGAGAGGGCTAACACAAGAACAAATACAGAAAAGCATTTTCAAGAGCATGCTGCCCTCTGGAATAGCTGTATATATATATGTTGCACTACAGATAGATCCCTGCTAATTATTTCAAGTAAAAACAAATACAGCAACAAAGAAAGAGAGACCTAACACAAGAACAAATGCACGAAAGTATTTTCAAGAGCATGCTGCCCTCTGGAATAGCTGTATATATAAATGTTGCACTACAGATAGAGCCCTGCTAATTATTTCAAGTAAAAACAAATACACCAAATTAATCTTATCTACTCTCTTATATGAGTTTGCATATAAAAAGGCAAATTTGCTAGCTATAGTCACACCAATATCACTCAGATTGTTGATATGAAAATCGAAATCTTAAAATGTTATTAAAATGAGAAAACTGGAGTGAGTGTGTTGTGCGTCTGTTTCGTGTGAATCATGGCAATAATAAACGGAAGCAAGCATTGCTAAAACCAATTCATACAGCAAAGTGAGAGATGATCTGACTAAAGATACAGAAACCAAATTGAAGTAAATGCAGCGGTGAGCATACCTGCTTTTTCTTCTTTGGTCTTCTCTTCCGGCGAGGTTTGTGGGCATCAGAATTAGAACTTAGATTACTATTATGATCTGTTCTTGCATTGGAGACTCCCCTACTTTGGGAGGAAACGCTACTAGTGCTATATGATGTATTACTGGAGGTGGACACTGGTAACTTCTTAACTGACTGATTTCTGTTTGCCGGCTGGTTTCTGATTGCTGACAAAGGCCGAGGAGGTGGCATGAGAGCTCGAGCAGATATCTGCCTCTGCATAGATGTAAAAGAATTATTTCATTTTGGGTAACACTTCTCCATGCACTAAAATGCTAGCACCAAAACACCCTAATCAAATAAGACCTGATTCTTTTCATCACTTGACATGCCAGATGTGGCCTTGCCAGAAGCACTTGAAGCTGGTTCTCTACAAGAGGAAAAGACGAATAATCCACCTCATAAGAACAAGAGTTCTTCTAGATCAACCCCTTTGCTTTTTATTTGTGATTCAGTAAAATTTTAATAACTGATACAACTCTGAACAATATATGGTAAAGAAAAGAAAAGTTACAGAAAGCAAGCATTTCTAAAGAAACTCAGAACAAACAAGTGACAACATTAATGAGCTAGAAAAAAATAGTAACTGAATAGCAGGTCAGCCTCATCTTTTATTCAATTACATTTCTAAAAGATAATATGCCTCAACAGCCATATCTTAAATGGCTTCACATAGAACCTAAAACAAGTCCTTATAGAAAATATAACAGCATCAAGAATTCATGAATAAATACTTGATCCATTAAATATGACCTTTTTCTTGATTGGGGATTCATATCTTCGAATAAATGCAAACTCCAATCTAAATTACCCCCAACAATCTTCAAAAACTTAAATTACCCCATTGGATGTAATTTACAGATATCAATTGGTTGTAGTTTCCTATCTGTTATATATGTTTAAAGTATAAGTGTAATAATGCCTTTTGGGTTAAGTTTAGAAAGCCCCAATCCCACTCTTATCCAAAGAAAGTTGTGCCTCAATTGCATTCAGTAAGAAAGATTATTATTTTAGTTCTTATATAATGTCCTTTTCTTCAATAGTTTGCTTGCTTGTTTTGGATTGCATTAACATGATATCAAAGCTTGATTTGTTTGCAATGTGGCTGGTTAAAACAGACTAACATTCATCAAGAGGGCATATTAGAGTCATTAATAGTCCCACATCGATTAATTTGATAAATATGAATTTGAGAGTAACCATGGGTCTTTCACCCTATTAGCTTAAGTTTTTTAGTTAAATTGGACCCCAATAATATGTTCAGTTTGCATCTGACATGGTATCAAGAGCCAACTTGTGAAGAAAAAAAGAAAAGATATTGTTCATGGTATTGTAGCAGCAGTGGTATTTTCCTCCTGGTACAGCACAGGTGGAGCTACAGCAGCAACGATTGTTTTGGCACTATTTGATACTGGCTTTCAGTGTTTGGCATTCTAGCAGTTCTTTGAACAAGTGTCTATTTTTTTTTTTTTTTTGGGCGATAAAGTTTCATGATGGAATTAAAGCAAGTAATGTTCATTTAAATGGTTCCAACTGCAGAAATTGGTTTTTTAATGGTCAATTTTCTTGAAAGAAAAGATATGTTGAAGTACATTAATATATCTTTAGTTATACTTAATTTTGATACGAAACATGATAGTTTGGCAGAAGTTTTATCTAATTACAAACAACGACTACGAGAGTGGCACATTGCCAAATGCAAAAATCATCCATGGATCAACAACAACAAGGCAGTTACCCAAGATAGGTTTTCAAATATCAAAATTTTCTACTGCTAAAGATGCATCAGATTTTCTTGAAAATTTATATATGCATGATAATTATGCCAAAGAATATCAATTACACGGCCAAACAGAAGCTATTTACCAAGGTGAATCTTCTATCCAAGATTTTTATATCAAATTAAGTATGCAGTGCTTATGGAGCTTACTGAATTGCAAGCAGATCCAACCTTTGTCAAATATAAAGAAAAAAACATTTGACACAATTGTTGATGGTGTTAAAAAAGGATTTTGAGTCTATTAGGTGTTCTCTTACATTGCACGTTTTTTATTACTATTGATGCTGCTATGAATAAATTAATTGCAGATAAGACTTGGTTTGACTCTGTCTCCCATATATAGCATTAGTAAATCTCAAAATTCTTCTCTTGTTGTCGCTAATATAGGCTAGATTCAACTCACAACATCTGTGTCTAAAATCACTTCAGATGAGTGTAGCTATTGCCATAAGAAAGGCCACGGGAAGAATTTCGGTCTGCAACTTGCAAGGTATGGTTGTAGTCAAGACCGTGGTCACACTTAAGGATGTGGATATGTTACACATCAGTATTACTCACAGTCTATTCTTAGGCAATCACAATGATGCAGTGGACGTGGGCAAAGAATTTTTGTTAATGCCTTACATGATATATTTGTGATCAATACATACTTGCTTTACCTATTGGGGTATCTAAACAAGAAGTCCGAACATTTTTGTCAAATCAACTTCAACAATTTTGTTTGATTAAAGGTTTGTAATATTCCCACTCCGCACAAACTCCAAGTTCCAGTAATTTTTTTTATCACTTGGTTGATTTACTTTTGGCATTACCAATCATTTGACTTCCTTAAATCTATTTTGGATCACTTACTCTTCTTCTATTGATAATCCCAAAGGACCCAAACTAATTAATACTAGTGATGGTTCTGTCAAGCCCTTTCAAGGGATTGGTAGTATTAATTTACGTTACCGTACTCTTGATCATATTCTACATGTTCCCAAACTCATTGCTAGTTCATTATTTTAGTCAATTGGCTAATTTAGGATAGCATATAACCTTCACTGCTTCTTTGTGTTATGCACAATCTGGAGGCAAACTTAGAGACTGAACCAGGACATAGAGTGGCTGACTTAAATAAGTTGGAAAGCCTTTATACCCCACATTTGGCTGCTACATCAAACATCTTCACCTTCATCTCCTTTTGAGTCCAATTCTTGGTTTACATTGTTTTATTAATGGTATTCTCGGTTAGAGCATTTTTCTAAGTCTAGGTTAGAAAATTTGGTCTCTATAAGAATGTCAGGATTAAAGTGATATTTCAAATTGTCATGGGTATAAATAGTCTTAACTCTCTGCTTTGCCTTTAAGTAATAGCATAATATTTTCTTATCCACTCTTGATTTTATTTCTTGGGTATTTGGGGATCTTCACCTATGTGTAACAAAGGATTGGATCGAATAAGCCCTTATGGAATAAATATTCAGCCGATTGTAAACCATATGTGTCATTATTGATGATCAAACACGAAACATAAGGATTTACTTAATGCACAAGCGATCTAACTTTTACAATATCTATCTCTTTTGTTACAATGGTACACACCAATTTTGGCAAAATTGATTAAATTTTTAAAATCTGGAGAAAAGTATTTATCTAATCGATTTACTCAGTTTTCAGCCTTTGAAGGAACAATTCATCAAACTTTGTGTCCTTAGACCCCTGGACAAAATGGAATTGTAGAACATAAGGATCATTCTATCATGGAAACTGCCATATCATTATTAGTTTCTGCTAATATTCCATCTATGATCTAGGGTGATGCTGTTTTAACTGTCATTTATCATATTAACCATATTCCTTCAGCGCTTGATACTGACTATTATTCTTTCATACCTTGTATAATTTTCCATTGAATTATTTCTCGTGTACTTGCTTTGTTTTGTTACGTACTCATAGCCGCACAAAGTTATTTGTTAAGTCGTGTGTGTGCGCGCGCGTGTGTGTGGGTGGGTTAAGGGATTGATCAAAAAGGAAATTAGTGTTTTAATCCAACTACTAATTGATTATATGTTTCTTGGTAAGTAGTTCTTTTAGAAACTATTCCTTTTTCTTCGTCAAGTAATACTCAGTTTCCTTCTGAGCCTCCCAATTTGGTTTTCACCAATCCATTCTCTAATGATACCACCCCTATAGTTCCTATCACTATTTTTTCCGATTCACCATCTCCCACTAAACAAGTTTATATTCGTCATCCTAAGGCAGCAACACAGGGTTCTGAAAATTATCAATCTTCATCTAGTCAAGATGATTGTGTAAGTGTACTATCTCATCTTTGTGGAGCAATTTTTGGTCTCAAATAAGCAACTTTATTTAAGAATTTTACTTCAGCGTCACTTCAACTCAGCTTCATTAACTCACTTTGATTCTGCTTTATTCACTCATAACTCCTCTCATGGCAAAATTCTTTTGTTTTTGTATATGGAATATATGATCATTACTGGAGATTACTTAGGTGGTATTGCCTTTCTTAAAAATCACCTTACAGAGCTATTCAAAATGAAAGATTTAGTCCATCTATGTTATTTTCTTGGCATTAAAGTTGCTTAGCAGCTCCTGGTTACGTTTTGTCTCAGATTAAGTATCCATTATATATTACTTACTAGAGCCAGTCTTACTAATGAAATGACAGTAGCTACTTTTTAGTACAATGTTAAACTCACCAGATGATGGTATGGTTTGGATGATCCAACTCAATATCAAGAAGTTGTAGGCTCTTTAGTGTATCTCACAATCACGCTTCCTGATATACAGTTTGTTGTGGATGTTGTTAATCAATTCAGCTATGTTTTCAATCTACTCATTGGATAGTTGTTCTTTGTATTCTTCAATATTTTCAAAGCACATACCATTATATTACCATCCAGATTATCACCGGTGTAATGCCAAACGTGGTAATATTTTCATATTACCATGTAACACGTGATAATCTTTCTACATCACCGCAAACCAAACGGCCCCTAAAAGTTTAGTTCAACTACTTTGCCAAGGGTAATGTAGACATTTCCTATGGTGTAGTAAATAGTTAATTGCAGTTGAGTTTGAATACCCGGCAAATCCCAACAACTAGCAATTGAAGGGGTGTATTCACAATTATTAGTGTTTTATAGGAGTATAATGCAAATATTATTTTTAGAGGAGTATATTCTTGATTATGATTTTTCTAGGGGTATATATGCAAAAATCCCCGTATAATAAAGAGTAGTTCCATAAATAGTTCAAGAAGGGTATTTTTGGAATAGAAACATATATTAATTTTCCAACCACATAGGAATGTGACATTACATAAATAATGGATAGAAATCACTTAACCAAGATTTGTGAGAAAGTTGAAATCTTGGAATAGTTATATTTCTAAGAATATTGCGTAATTAGTGTAAACCAAACATAGGCATGCTACATACCTTTACAAGATGCCTGGGAATTTGGCAAGATTCCTCTGACCAAACTTCTCCTCAGCCATTTGGAAAGGCAAGAAACAATCATCCACAGAAGCCAAGTACCAATCTATGGCATCTACCATAGCAAAGGATATTTGGCTTAGTTGGTTTTAAGATGCTTTTGGATCCACAATCAAAGCCTACACCTCGTCATTGCGATAATAAAAGCCTTATATCGATTACCCAGAATTCAGTTTTTCATGAACTAAACAAAGTATATAGAAAAATCGAATATCATTTTGGCACTAGCATTATCTAGCGGGCACTATTGCTCTTCCACATGCTTAGATTCTGGGCACATTACTGATATGTTCAATAAGACCCACACTGACCCATTTCCAGTTTCTTTCAAACAAACTCTTGATGTTTACTTCTCCATCAATAGTTTGTTGATTGCATTAACACTATCTAGATTGTAACCTAATCTATTCGATTTGCGATTGTTATTTTTCTTAATTCTATAGTAACTAAATCAAGATTTGGCATATATGATGTATTTCCTCGTCAAATAAATAAGAGAAAAAATTCTTATTTTCTCCAAATTCTTCAGAATATGATTTTGGAATAGAAACCATTGCAACTAACCAACTTTTGCCTTTGGAATCTGCCTAACTAATATATCAAGTAAGAAAATTCCAACTGACAGTTTGGATAACCTCGCCTCTTTGAAAGCCTATGTCTTCATCAAAGTCCCCCAAGGTAGGAAACTCTAAGAGGATCCAAGAACCAGTGCATATAAAGAGATTAAATAGATATACTTGAGATTCCCATTAATATTAAGGCACTCAGAGAAACTTCCCTTCTTATTCCTTTATTTTTCTGGTGCATAGTCAATCTTCTAAGTAATTCTTATTTTAGTTGCCCCTTTGCTAATCATCCTTTTATCAAATTTCTTAATTGCTTTTAATATGCTATCCTCTTCATCCATACTATATTGCATACATTGTCACTTACAGCATTTTAAAAGGTAGCAGTATGCATATGCACAACACAACATCCAACATATGTGGTATGCAGCAGGATTAAAATTTTGAATGATTAATTATACAAATACATGGCACATAAAAAATGAATTAATAATATCATTATAAAGTTTGGAAGTCAAATATTACACTTTAAATACTTGTTTGGTTGTCCCTCCCCCAAGTTACAGATATCAAATTAGATAATGGCTATGTTTTCTTATATTGAAGGCAAATGCAGCACCTTCAGCCTCAATTTAAAGCACCACATGCATTCATATGGCAACCACTTAAGCATAATTACAGGGAGATTATCCAATGGCTTCAATTTAAAGGGAGATCCTAACTTTTCCCATCTTTCTAATAAACTCCCTCCTAAAATCTTTGACAAAATTGCAGGTATACCGCTAAAAAATATCCAAATTGCATGGATACTCTTTAAAAATTTCTATATTTTGGAGGGTAATCTAAAAATCTCCCATTATTTATGCTCCTCACTTTATATGAAAGAAGAATTCGATCAATCCAAGCCTCTAAAGTAGGTACATCGTTACCCTAACAAATTAAATACTAACTCATCCATGATACACAACGGTATCATGTCAAAAAGACCAGTGACAATAGTCTAATAGGCATGTACTATGTACTCTGATGTGTAATATTCACCTTGAAAATACTAGTAAATTAAAATTTGAGTTTAGATTTAATCAAGCATGTATCTGATTGAATGTGAATATAGATTTAATAAATGATATATTTGCATGAGGCTCCTTAAATTATATTTAAATTTGGGTGATTTCATATCTACAACAGACACTCAAATTAAAAAAAAAAATATATGAGGAATTCATGAATTTAGACTAAAAAATAAAACAAAATATACCCTCCATGATTCCTTTTCCATTTTGCACCAATTATCATGTAATCACGCTCCATACAAATGGAGATTGCATTAACTAGGTCATAGGCAAATAAAAAACCTTTAAAATGTGTTTTGCTATAAGTGAGGCCTAGACACCAAACCTATTTAAAAAATCCGACAAATTAAAAATTATTCCATTTAAATTTGGACAATAATGTCAAGAAGTACCTTGCACTTTTATCTGTCCATTCATCATCTGCTTCTGCTTCATCGCTGGAGCTTCCACTTAAGAAGAAATCATCATCACTCGTATCTAGAACATCATCATCACTTGCAGTTTCTGTTTGAGAGGAACATAAATTACAACAGCAATAGATTAGTTATTTAGGCAAAGATTGGAAGCAAATAGGAGACGATAGCTGAGATAAATAAAACTCATAAGCATGCTTTGGAAGATGTTGCAAGTCATGAGGCAGCAACCACATGAAAAAGACAGTGACCTGAATCTCAGATGTTAACAGTCTCAGAGCAACTTTCCAAAAGATGCTCGAACAATTACCAGGAGACTGATGAAAAGTGAAAAGAAATACCTTCCAAATCTTTTCCGCTAGCGGCAGCAGCTATGAGATTCGCCTTAATCTGCTTCCTCAATTTGTCTCTCTTATCAACAATATCCGGTTTATCCCCTCCAACAAATAATGACACATATTTCTCACTCTTGGGGAAGAACTGCAGAAGAAAGTTAATTCATATCAACTTGTCAAAGGTACTAAGAACAACTCTCAGGAAAAGGCTCCTCCAATAAAACCGCAAATTCAATTAACTCAACAAAGTTAAACTAATTTGAGTTTTGAATTCCTATCATCACCAGTCATTGAGACTGACAAAGGTGCAACCTGCTGTTATTTAAATAACAGTAAATGGTAGAAACAAGTATGGTAGATATTAAATACACAAATCAGAGAGAAAAGAAGTTCTAGGACAAAAATTTGATATAATATCAGTAAGTTAATTTTAGAAAATTACTTATATGAGTTTCAACTTCCAGTCCAGACTGGTTTGCTGAGATTTAGAAAGCCATACGAAAAGCTAACTAAATGTACTGAGAAAAAAAAAAAGAACCATGGAGATTATATATGCACATCAGGCAAAAAAAAAAATCCTATCAATTTTGGTCTGATATAAAATAATAAAGGTTCAAAATTACAGTAAATAATCAAAAGAGCTAACTGAAGTTGCCTACCCTGACATATTCAAGATCCTCTCTTAATTTAGAAAGCTGATCAGAGATTTTTGCCTCCAAAGTATGGTCAGATGATGAACGATGCTGTTTTTCAAGCCGCCTTATCATCCTTTCAATCTTTCTTCTTTCTGTTCCACAATACAAGCCAATCAGACAAAGGAACCCCTTAAAACCAGTCTACTGGAACAATATTAAGGTGATTAAAGTGAAGGAAAAATATAAATTTGCAATACCAAAAAACTTTATCTTTCTATCTCTCAACTGTATTTTGCGTTCAACAGCTAAACGAGTTTGTATCTCCTGTTGTTTCTTGAGCTCATCCAATTTCTTTTCCTGAGCCTCCCTGACCTCAGGGGGAAGGTTCTTTGCACGGGAAAAAAAGCAATTAATAAGATCTTCACTGGTAATAAAATCTAATCACATTAGAAAAACTGAAAATAACTTCCTGAAACATTTTCCACAACAAAACATACATAAACAATTAACTTTAGGATGAATTCAAATGAACACATTTTTAAAAGCCATAACATATCTCATACAATGAGCACATAATTTCAGATGAATTCCAACAAAAACCTAAAAAATAATAAATAAATAAACAAACAAACAAACAAATAAATAAATAAATAATAATAATAATAATAACTTTTATTGTTTAAAACATTTAAGTCACCATTTCTGAATTAGATATTCAACTTGATTATGTGTCTGCCCCAATGAAGTAATGTTAGCCCCACAATAAATAAGTGTCCTCCTCCCACAAGCAGGAATCAATACTAAATTAAATATGCATATATGATGCAATCACTTTGAGGCTGCCACACAGATACTCATAAAAAATGAAAAATAAATAAATAAATCTTCAATGAACCACAGATCAAAGCTAATAGAATTCAAGCTTAACTACAACTATTAACTATAACAACCAAGAATAAGTAGCAAAACAAATCAAACCAATCACCAAATCACCTTCTCCTCCAACAACATTAAAAAAAAAAATTAATCAATATAAAAATGCACAAATCCAGCCCAAATCATCTCAAAACCTAAATTACTAAATCGAAAAAAAGAGAAAATTCAAAAACCAAATTTACAAAAACAAATCGCATTAGCATCAATGAAAACAAAATCAACAAAGGAAGTGCGATGTCTCAAGAAAGAGAAAGATTACCTTGCGGAGCATCCGTTCAGTGGAACGGATCTGGTTCTTGAGCGTGACTGACTTGGCTTTCTTCCTCTTCTTGTCCACTCCCAGCCCTTTCGATCGCCTGCCCAGCGGCCTCCTCTCCTCCGGTCGCCGACGGGCATAGCCGCCGTGCGCCATCACAACCCCAGAGAAGAAACCCTCTCTCTCTCTCTCTCTCTCTCTCTCTCTGTGTGTCTTATTTTGAAGAAGGGGTTCACTTTAACTTTTCTTTAGAATCAACGTGGCAGACGCGTGGATGGTCTGGTAAACCATAGTTTGGGTTTTGGTTTTGTTCCTTTTGGGAAAGTACACACACACACACACATATATATATATATATATATATATATATATATATATATATATATATATAACATATACCTTTGAAAGTAGTGGAAATTGCCAAAAACACCCCCTAAGTTTGTCATATTGCCAAAAATACCCCGTTAGTTTTACACTCCCCAAAAACCCCTTCCTTTTTAATTCCATATTTTTCAAACCCCCAAAGCATGTAACAGATGTCAACGGAGTGAATTTCAAATTTTATGGACGGAAATGCCCTTGCATGGGGAGTCGTGGACTCGCGACCATTTCTGCAGTATGAGAGGAAGTGGGGGTTTTTACGTATGGTAACCCCAAGTGAGGAATTTACTGGAGCCGTTTACTGAGTTTTTTCTCAACTCGCATCTTCGCTTTTTCCATTTCGAGTCGTCTCCGAGTTGTCTCTACCTGCATGACCCTATGTAATCGTAGCTTTTTCCCTTTCCACCTGAGATCTCGAAGGAGAAGTCCCGCTAAGTAGTTGGCATTTAACTGCTTTTGCAATCTAAGGTATTGAGTATGGTTTTATGGTAACTATTCACATTCTAAAGAAAGATTTTTTTCGGTTTCATTTTTTTGCTCCTGCTTTTTGTTGGAAGATATTGAAGTTCTGAGGGGATTTCTCACTGGGGTTTTTGTTAGTCTCAGTGGCAATTTCTCGGCTAGGGTGTTGTGTTGTTTTTGCGCTTTCGTCAGATACACTATCGAAAATAGTTATTTCGATTGTTATGATTTATGTAATATTTATAATATACATTTCCCTTTCATTTGATATGGTTGCAGCTTTTACAAATGAGGGTTTACGCTTTAAGAAATGAGATGTTACTGCTTTAAATTTTTGTTGTCTCTGCTTTAAGTATTGTTGTCTCTGCTTAATAAAGTAGGTCTCGTTTAACAATTGATATCTCTGCTTAATAACCCGAAGGTTACCGCTTTAAAAATCTTATATTTCCGCTTAAAACATTTTCATCAATCATCGCATGTTGAATGTGTTGTTATTATCGCGAGGCTTGTGACTATGGCGGTCAACCCTAGTTAATGGGCGATGCTATTTGACACCTGTAGTGGAAACCTTAGTCGAATTGAAAGATAACATGACCCCTCGACTATCGGGGAGATCATCCGAAGGACACCGTCTTGCAAAAGATTCATTTGAGATGGAAGCTATATACCAAGAGAGGACCCTTCTTGATTCTCTCATCGCAGAGTGCACGAAGGTCGCACCAATAAATTCAGGATCGAGGAAAGCCTGCTGAGTTTCAGGCCTCAGGATGTGGCCCTCGTTCTTGGTCTGCGTTGCGATGGCGACGCAGTCGTGTTTCAGAAGAAGAAAACCCGCTCAGCGTTCGAAGGGAGGTATTTATCAAAAACCTAAGAGACACACAGAGACTCCATCAAGAGCACTCTTGTGCAACTTGTTCGACAGAGGGGGGAAGAAGATAATTTTGTCAAACTCCTGATGGTGTACCTTATGGGTACAGTCCTCTTCCCAAATACATCATGCTCGGTTCCAAACTGGATCGTTGATTATGTCGATGATCTACCCGCCATGGGGCAATACGCATGGGCGAAGGCGACGCACAAGTGGCTGATGGAGGACATTCCACACGCAGCCGCTCGAGTGCAAGATAGATGCGCCGGGAAGAAGACCAACACAGGGATATATTAAGGGTGCATGGTCGCGCTTAACGTATTGTTTTACTGAGTGACCGAACAAGAAAGAAAGTCCGCTTTCGGCAAGATCCCAAGGATCGTCGTACTACGGTGAAAGTAGTTACAGGAAGCAGCTGACCCGTAGAAACCAGACTTTGTCATCGCTCGAACGAAAAGAGGTAATAAATCATGGACAATGTTTAATGTAAGTCTTTAATGTTTAACCATTTTTATTTAGCGTTTAACTTTATTATTTACGCTTTAAAAATTTATTCATAAAGGTGTAAATATTTTTGTTCTCCGCTTTAACTTTAAAAATTTACATATGTTAGTTTCTCGAGATGGTTCCGTGAGTGCTAAAGAAGAAATATTTGTTGGGGGCAACCGACGGATGGATGCTATTGCTCCGGAACCACTTGCTTGAAGGCAGGATGAGAGGGCAACCTCCATCGCTGCGCTCAACGCCGCTCTCCTACTTCCAAACCCCACCACGCCGCACGCATTCCTCGACATCGAGAAGCACTCCCCCACCCCGCCGATTGCAATAACCCCCTACCACGACAACGAGCGGTCCCCCAATTGTGGCGCACCGACCATGGCGCCCTCCGACCGCAGGGCAGCCCCACCGACTACCTTAGGCAAAGATGTCACTTCAACTCTTATGCAGGCGTGCCAGATATTGATGATCGAGTTTCCTCGGCTTGTCGCTCGTGTTGAGGTACTGGAAGGACGTTCACAACCGACTGCGTCGTCCCTCCAAAGAAATGAACCACCCGGGATGGACGAGCCGTCGGAATTTGACGACGACGACATCATCGGGGTGGCCATTCCAAGACGGCCACATTCGAAGAGACTTGCGAAAAAGAGAAGAACAATACTGCCTCTGTCTCCACCGCCGGCTGACGATGAAACAATAGCAACACCATCGGCGACTAATGCTGTTACTGAGTCTGTCGCCGTAGATGATATGGCCATGATGGTGGAGGACATCGTAGATGATGTGGCCGTTGCCGTGGTTGAGAAGATCGTTTACTCCCTTATTAACGAAATCCCCGACCCGGTGGAACCGGCTGCCGAGATTGCGACATCAAAGATGGACACAATCCCTGAAGAACAAGAACAAGCTAAGGGTGTGTCTCCCGTTGATGCTGTTGCCGTGGCCACGGCTGAGAAGATCGTTGAATCTGTTGCTGTGGCCGTGGTCGTGGTCGTGGTCGACAGTACCGCATTGAAGCAAGACACAATCCCACAACAAAAAGAAGCATGTAAGGGTATGTCTGCGGTTGATGCTGTCGTCGTCCCCGCATCGAAGCCAGACACAATCCAACAACAACAACAACCATGTAAGGATGTGTCTGCGGTTGATGCTGTTGTCGTCCCCGCATCGAAGGAAGATGCTGCTGGTGCTGAACACCGTGAAGGCTCAACGACAGTGCCCCATGAAGACCCCGACCGAGCAACGAGGGAGATGATCAAGGCCAATCAAAATTGGGACAAGACGGCTCGGCAAGTCTTCGTTCCGAAGAAGAAAAAATGGGTTGGTCAATCGCGTCTTAACAAATACGAGCAGGAGTTGATGAGGATCTTCCTTAACTGCCGTATGGACAGGTAAGTTTAAAGACCACTTGATAGTGTTTAAAGTTTTTATGATAGTGTTTAACTTTTTTGTGATAGTGTTTAAATGTTTATATGTTATCATTTAATTTATCTACTTAACGTTTAATTATTTATAATATCATTTGAGCATTGATAATATCATTTAAATATTTAGAATATGGTCTAATTATATCTGTTATCATTTAATCTCAGCACTGTCGTGTGGAAGAATGACGCTGTCAGCACCACACGGGACAAATTATACACGCTGCTTGAGGGTAAGGAGATGGTCACAAATGATGTGATGGACGCTTTTGTATGCATAATACAAAAGTCGATAAGCAAAGTGTCATATCCCTACAAAAAGCGCGCCTCCATCACAAGACCGCTGGCGCTGTTTATGTCAAAGCAGGATGACGCACATGAAACAACTATGGCTATGATCGGAGATGCTGTGCGCAGCTTGCATGAAGTTTAAATTGTCATCCTCCCGATAATAATGAATGGCCACTTCCATGTCGTCGTCCTTGACAATGACAAACAAGAATACATGCATTATTCTTCATGCGCGGGGTATGAAAAAGATGCGTTGGACATGGTAAGTTCTTTAATTATGTCAGATTGATAGTGTTTGTTATTTAATCGGTATCTTAATCTCAACTTACATATCTCGACAGCGGAATCTATTCGACACGGCTGTCGATATGCAGTTCGGCGAGTCGGCGACCACAAACTACCCACTCATTTACGACATGGAAATCCCACGGCAAAAACAAGGAAGCGTCGATTGCGTCGTCTATGTCATGCGGTTTATCGAGCAATTACTTTGGGGTGAGAAGCTACGGCTACCGCAGACAGACGTTCTTTACCTGAGATTAAAGTATGTTACCCGCATACTTAAGGAGGGGAGGGCAGCCGGCGTCCATGAGAAAGGGGGGTCGTCCGAAGCGGGTTAAATTTTGATTTCGCAGGACAGGACTTATATATGTTAATGTCAATTTTGTTTTCGAATATAAACCAGGACAAATTCCATTCAAATTCATTTCATTGTTTAAATGTAAAGTCAAACTAAATTCCATTCAAATTCAATTCATTGTTTAATTTACAGTGTCATTGTTTACATTTCAGTTTAAATGTTTAACTTTACCATCTATCGTTTAAATATCAGTTTGAAACATTTAAAATTACAGTTTCTCTGTTTAAAATAACATTGTCTCTGTTTAAATAACTGATAACACTGTAAAGAATAAGAGTTTAACTATGAAAAATTTTCAGTCAATTCAGATTGTTTCTCTTTAGAATTCAGCTTATTTACAATGCCTAGTCGGCGACAGTTTCATTACAAGATCTACGATTGTGACCGGATCCATGGCAGCGGCTGCAATGTAACTCGCGGACATCTAACGCTTGCGACTCAATCACAGGCTTCTTTGATCCAAGCATTGAATGACTCCGCGACATTTGAATACATCTCACCCCAACAATGACATCTGAACAGATAATTCGACCAATGTGCCATATCCGATTTATTAATCAACCAGTGATGAGCTTCGGGTGATGTGGCCTGAAGTTCATTCACGGTATCATCGAAATCTTTAGCCGTGGATGCCCACGCAATGCGGAAGCATATAGACCAGCACTCTTCCCTCAATGCCTTCCAAAGTCTGACATTGGCTTTCATAAAATTGGCCTCCAATTGCGTTCACAAGGCCCTTGGACTTGTCCGACACGAAGGTAATTATCTCATGATAATCTCCTTCCTCGTATAAAGCATCTCCTAACTTATATATGAACCAAGTCCAATTGGCATCGGTCTCGTTGTCGACTATACCGAAGGCAACGTGAAAAAAACCATTGTTTCCATCTTTCCCTGTGGCACCCAGTAGTGTACCCCGATATTTTCCAAGGAGGTGGGTACCATCGAGAAACAGCAGCGGCCTGCAAGCCCTCTTGAATCCCACAATACACGCGCTGAAAGAAAAGAATGCACGTTTAAAACGATCACCGTCTCTTTCCATGATCGCAACGCTGCCGGGATTTATCTCAGCCACCTTATCCACATACCAAAGCAAATAGTCGTAGCTGGAGGTGTCACTGCCGTCGAGGACTACTTGGGCATGCTCTTTTCCCAACCAAGCCTGCTTGTATGGTATGTGGACACCATGTTCCCGCAACATGTCCTTCTGAATGTCGATGGCCTTGTACAAGGGCCGGTCCTTGAGCTTCTGAATCACTCGTGCGCTAACCCATTTTTTGGACGCTTACGGATGTGCCGCCGAACCTATGCCACCACCGCAAGTGTGTGACGGGTTGATTGTCTTGATTCTGAAAGTATTTTTATTATACTCTTTTGATGCATGAAGGCGCCAACGACAACCATCGACAGCGCATTCCACAGTCACCCGATGTTTTTCGTTCTTTATGAATTTGAAGTCAAAATTCCGTTTGATTGCATGATTTCGAAGTACATCCCTGAAATGTTCAACGCCGTCAAAACGTTGTCCAATATCCAACGACAACACTTCAGAATGATCTGACGAGGAAGGAAGACATCCCACACCGTCAGGGTCACCATGGGGATGAACGGGAGCACTCGCAAAATCTAAATTCCTGCCAACACTTCAGTCAAATGAAAAGATCAATATGTTAAGCGGAGAATATAATGTTTAAGTGATAATGCAAACATTTAAACGTTAACGTAAATACTTAAACAGTGACCAATTAACGTAAACGAATAGTACCAGATGTTAACTAGTGACTGACAATACAAAAATTCTCCGTTTAAGCTTCAAACTCTCCGTTTAACGGACGACGTAACCAACACGGACCTCGGAATCGTCCAAGTATACCTTTGAATAGGGTGTCCACAACACTCACTCCAGTCAGACCACATTTTTTTATAGATCAAGTTCTTTTTAAAGGATATGTGATGAACCTTCTTCTGGTAATCATCCGCAATCAACTTGTAAGTGAAACCTTCTTTTCTTGACCCAAGGCGAAACGCACTTCCGTCATTGCTTACCCGTAGAGCAAGAAGACGAGCATTTCGCCTTGGGCAAGAAAAAGAAAGTTTTCACCTACAGGTTGTTTACGGATGACAAGAGGAAGATAATCATGACACATCCTGTAAAAAGTTTATGATCTAATAAATGTGGTTTGAATGGAGCGAATGTCGTGAACGCCAAATGTTCGACTCGACAGGATGACCATCACACAAGAAGAAGAGGAAGAGGAAGAGGAGTGGTTGCGCCAGTAGAGTATGTTCAACAAAATGGTTCTTCCTTCCCATTTATACTGCGAAATCCAACAGCCTGCTGCCGCTTCGGCTTCCGATTTTTATGTGCGACGGGAGTGGAAACGCTTGGGTAACCGAGTGTGCATTAATTACGCTTGGGGAACCGCTGGCACCATCGCGTTGTATAGTTTAAGCGGATAAAAATATAGGTTAAACGATAAAAAAACAAATTTAAATAGAGAAGCCAATATTTAAACGGTAACAGATGTATTTAAATATAGAGTTCAATATTTAAACAATACTAACAAGTATATACACAATGCCTACTCGGCAACAGATTCATTGCACGATCTGCGATTGTGACCGGAAGCGTGGCAATGGCTACAACGTAACTTGCGGACCGGAAGCGTGGCAATGGCTACAACGCAACTCACCGTCCTCGGACGCTTACGACTCGATCCTCTTTCGTCTAGGACGCCCAGGTTGCCTTCTCGTGGCAAAAGCTAAAATTGAGTACACCAAATGAGAAGAAGAAAAAGAAGAAAAAGAAGAACAAGAACAAGAACAAGAAGAACAAGATATGAGCCTTCTAAACTTTGTTTGAGACAAAGCAAGCAGGAGGCAAACAAAATTGGAAAATTATGCATAAAGTTCGGACATGATATGATTGGGCGTCATTTTTCCCTCCTTTTGCAAGAGGAATTTCATATCATGGACCCACTTCAACTTACCGGCGGGGGGTTAAAGAGAATGTAAATTATAACGGAGGGCTGTCCGGGGTGTGCAAAAGTTGGAGGGGGTTTTTGGGAAGTTTTGAAAATGACGAGGGGTGAACAGTAATTTTCCCTAAAATGAAATAAATTTTTAATATTTTTTTTATTTATATTTTTTTATTAAATTAAAAATACTTATTTCCTTGAACATAATTATCAACTATCGATTCATAGTTCATACTAATAATAATTTCAATAAATAAAATAAAAGCATAGTTTTATAACAAAATAGTTTAAAGTTAAAATTTTAAGTTTAAAGTTTAAAAAACTGTAACCCACCCGAGTCACATAAAACCACCTTGGTGAACAGGTTAAACCATGTTTGGCCTGTTTTGACCGGGTTAATGTCTTAAACGGGTTAAAAGCTAACTTGACCCGATTTAGGCTCCAGGTCACCGGGTTGAGCTGTCAGACCGCCGGGCCGGTCTGGGTTTAATAACTATACTAGAAAGATAGATCTATTGACTCATATTTGAATTACAACCAATGATATTCAAACTAATTAATCATTAATAAATAAAAATAAAAATAAATAAAGAAAAACTCGGTTTGATTGATGAGCTCCAAGCTTGAAAGTGGATAGATCTCCAATTAATTCTTAATCCCTCCATCTCCTCTGTCTTTTGGTTTGTGCTTTGGTCATCTGATGCTTCTTAACCTAGAATTCTAACCTTGGTAGCTCAAGATTTTCTCTGAAAACCCTCTGTACCCATATTTGTTAACACTGGAGGGTTATGTTTCTTGATGTTTTTTGCTTTGTACTCTTTTATCTCCATAACTTCTTGTCATCTCTTTTCTTCTAGGATGCTTCAAATTAATTATATAATTGATGTCAAATTCCAACCATATATATATATATATATATAACACCAAAAAGCAGTAACCCAAACCAAAATGATAATATTCAAGCAAAAATATTATAAATTAGACTTGATCCTCAGTTAGAATGTTATAAGATTTTTCAGCTGTGAAATCAATCTAGAGTCTTCATTAAATAGTTGTGTGAGAGATTGAATTCCCCGACCAAGACTTCGATTTTTAATTTTATGTTTGCCTTACCATGTTCTCCAACTTTGACTACCATGATTTCGGCCTTTGCAAGGCGCAAGATCGCCTAACCCAAGATTGGCGACGTCTTTGATGAATTCTCCTCATCAGCACATTAAAGCTGAAATTAGCTCCTCGATCGGAGATCCAACATGTCTAGGTTCGCTAGGGCAAGGTATCTCTGCTTGATGCACCCAAAGATAACTAATTTTGTTTTTAATTTTGTTTTTTTTCCCATCACTATGGAAAATTTGTCTCTCGGGGGGTATAAAATTAGGGAGGTGAGATCAAGAAAGGTATTATTTTTTTTTCATTTTTTCTTGAATTTTGAATCAAAGTTTTTTTTTTATTTGGTTTTGGTTTGTTCAGAAAAGATATGAGATCAGAGAGAAGAAAAGCTAGAGAAAGGTGCTACTTTCTTTCAATTTTTTTGTTCGTTCTAGTTTTCCCCATTGAAATTTATCAAGGAAAGGGAGAGAAAATAAATGTTATTTTTTTTAATTTAAAAAATCAGTTAGGGTCTTTAATATAACCGAATAGGACGACAAAAAGTGATGATGTGGATGCTACGGAGGCATCTACATCATTCGACACATTAATTTGGCTTAGGAGTTCAGCGTGAATAGCATTTCTCACTAATTTAGTGGTGTTGAAATAATTACACTCTCCCTCATTTCCTCTCTCTCTCTCTCTCTCGCTCTCTCTCTCTCGCTCTCTCTCTCTCTCATTATCTCTCACTATCTCTCTCATTAGATAAATATATATGCTCTCCAAATGTTGTTATTATAATTGTTATTTAAATATTATTAAGGAGACACATGCCATTTTTCTGATTGGGTGTTGCTTTGATTGTGTTGTTTTTTTTTTAACCCACTAGCTTAACTCCATCTTCACTATACATCTCATGCCTAGATGATGTTCATGAGGTGGCATGATAATTTTTTACCAGTAAACACATAGCAAGAAACCTTATCAATTGAGTATTCTCTAGCAAAAATTGATAAAAACTTTGTTAGTAACAAGAGTTGGTTGATAGTACTGATAAATAGGTCAAATTATCAGTGGCAGAAAGCAAGCATGAATATAACATATAGAAAGCCAAAAGCAAAATCTTCTTATAGCAAAATAATTGATATCAATATCAAGACAAATGAAAGCTGATTAAAAAAGAAACCTTAAAACCAATATTTTGATATAGGTCTTAGGGTGTGTTGGATGCCCTCAATGATTACTCTGGGAAGGATCATTGATTACATATTTCCTTCCCTTTGTTTGGATGTTCTTTTGTGTATGTAATCATTGAGGGCTGGGGGAATTCATTACCTCCCCCAAAGACATAAGTCATGCCCCCCACATAAGGGGGAATACCCATTATTGAGATTTTAAATTATATTTTTGCCCATTCCCAAATCAAAATATTATCTGTATATATCCCAACTCTAACCTAATCCCTCTTCTTTACTTTCGATGTTGCTGGCTTGATACTATCTCACCACTGACGCCGTTCACTGATCCCGTGACCATCTTCTCTATCGCCACCATCGTCTTTACCACCGTCAACCTGCAGATTTCAAGGGACAAAGAGGAAGCTGCGACAAAGAGGTCTCACAGGTTCATCTCTCATCCTTAGCTTCCTTTCTCCTCCTGCTTCCTAGAGTTCTATTTTTTGTGGCTGTATATTTGCTTGGAGAATTATATCTTTCTTTCTTTGGAGATGAGTTTTGATATGCATGATTTGTTTAGCAATGCCACATTATCTATTGTTATACTGAAAGAAATAAGTCCTTCTCCACCCAAGAACCATCATGTTCATCATGGCAAATTATTAATTTCATGAGTTTGTTGTACTTCTTTCATATTTGTATAACCCTTTGATTTGTTTTGGAGATTGTCTTGAATGTTAGCAATGAATTTGAGAGCCATTATTAATATTTGTGGGATTTTTTTTGGATTTTCATGCTTGGTAGATTGATTATTGAACTTTTCCAATATTTTGGGTTGGTGCTCTTGTGCCACATATTTTTATTCTATATCTTATAATTCTTATCCTCGCTACAATGACTTATGAGCTGTCTCATTGATATTTATTTATTATAAAAAATTTCAAATTACAGGCTTATTCTAAAAAGATATTCACACTTCCAATGGTAAAAATACAAGGAAATGCTGAAGGTTTATATGATTGAGGGATTTGGATCACTAAAGTGGTTTCTTGATAACTCTTGGATATACATACATACATACATACATACATACATACATACATACATATACAAACCTTTAGTATTTCCTTGTATTTTCCATCGGATATAAATTTTTAAAAAAACACTTAACTTGATTATATTATTAGGATGATAAAAATAGTATGAAATCTAAAGAGGAAACAGGTGGGGGTTATCAACCATTGCCTTCACCCAGCCCAGTATTCTCTTCTCTTGTTGTGCTTGTTTTCTTCTTGTTTAGCTTGAATCAACTCAATAAGCTCTTTGTAGATGCACATACTAGCTAAAGAACCATCTTGCTTGGATTCCATGGATTGATTGAAAAAGATAGATTGCTAATTATGTTTTGACAATGAAAAATGAAAACACAAATATATATATATATATATATATATATATATACATGTACATATATAAATAGGTATAGGAATTCAGTGTGTACATAAAAAAGTGTGGCTTTAATGCCCACAAATTGGTCATTACTTCGTGCTCATACTATTGGCATTTGTATGTCAAAATCTAGTTGTGAATCCCTTTGTTATGACTTCAATGGTCTCTGCTTTCCAAGGAATAATATTTTTTTAGTCAGAGAAAGACTCACTTAAAATGGGAACAAACTTCCCTGATAGTTCCTAAATTTTCTCGAAAACATCTAAACAACGTTATTTAGGACTCTGGCTATTTTTTCTCATCTAAAATTATTTCCACTATTCTAAAAGTGCATTAATTTAAACAGTCCTTGTTGGCGTACTCCATGCTCCTTGTTGATGATGAAGAGTTATGCATTGCTACCAACCTTTGCAGTTGGATTGCTTACTGCTATTACTTGATCACTTTTATGTTTAGCTAATCTAATTTTAAGACTATCCAAATAATTAAATATTAGATTATACACGCATTTTAAATTGACTGCATTTGTTCAGCTAACCATTTCGTACCACCATTTCAAGAAACAAAGGCTGAGTTTGTGAATATATATACCAACTTGGCATCATGCATGCTTAACACAAAGAAGTATTGCATGTGACAAGTAATATATATATACTTTGTCCTCTCTTGCTAAATGAAATTGTCATCTTTGACTTTAAAAACAAGTGTCCATCTAGTTACAAGTCAACTCCAACCTTCCAACTAGCTAGAACTAAAAGTCTAAAACTTATTACATATAGCAAAAACTAGAAAGGTATTATGTGTCCACTTGTGTCATTGTATATATACATGGGATAAGAAAGTTGGTAAAGATCACTCTAATTTTCTCCGTGTTGAAGAAAGCCAACATATCATATATTTATATGATTTATAAGATTGAGAGAGATAGATAGAAAGAAGATTATTGGTGATATTTTGTTTTCATAATATTTTATATTGATGATTTAATGCCATATATTAGTTGGTTTAATTTCCTCTTGATTTAATGTAACATATTGGTTTATCTTCATGGTATTATGTCTAATGTGATGCAATATTATTGTTTGTTTTGCTGGGGTGTATACATTTTCCAACTTCATGCTTATATTTGTTTTCACTCAAAGATTATGATAAAGCTTGTCTGCATGAAATTTTTTTAAAATTAATTCCATTTGATGTTGTTTACAAATTTGTTGGCAATGTGGTAGGCATGAAAAGTTATTCCTTGATTTTCTTGTGTTATGAAATGTTATTAGGAATGGACGAGGTTGATGAAGTCCGATTGTATTTTGTAATGTACTTGTGTTACTTCCATGTGTTAAACATCATGGCCGCTATATGTGCAAGAAAACAAATGGATAATAGAAACAAGTCAAATCAATATGAGGTGGGGTCAACATCATGTAGGCATCATAAACAATATGAATACCTGAGTCGGGTGATTTACGAAAGTGACATAAAATGCATTAACAAGTTGCCCATGGATCGACGTTGTTTTCATAACTTATGCCAATTGTTGACCACCACGGGTAGGTTGCAAGGCACTAGAAATGTCATTGTTGAGGAGATGGTTGCAATGTTTTGAACATTGTAGCACATCATGTCAAAAATAAGATAAACAAGTTTGACTTTGTGAGATCGGCCGAAACAGTTAGTTGACACTTCCATGGTGTCCTACGATCAATTATTCTCTGTCATAGCGTTATTTTAAAAAAAAACCTAAATGCATCCCAGAAAATTCAACTGACCCAAAATGGAAGTGGCTTAAGGTAACTAATCAATTTTAGTGGGTTTTTTTTAAGTACTCAAATGGACTGGTAATAATGTTTTTTTTTTCAAATGTAGAATTGTCTTGGTGCATTGGATGTGACACATATCCAAGTGAATGTGTCCAATGCGGACTGACCAAGATATAGAACATGAAAATCTGAGATCACTACTAATGTACTCGGTGTTTGCAGCCAAGACATGCAATTTATATATGTTTTGTCTGGATGGGAGGGTTCAGCACATGATGCACAAGTGTTTAGAGATGCCGTTACAAAGTCTAATTGCTTGAAAGTTCCAACAGGTAATTAAAATACACCACCATTATCGTTGACATTATTCTTATATTGAAGCTAATAAATAATATGTTTCATCTTAAGTTACTATCACCTGGTTGATTCTGGATACGCAAATTGCTCTAGATTTCTTGCACCTTTTTTAGGCCAATGGTATCACTTTAGTTCATGGGTAGACGGTCATCGACCAAAAACTCCTGAAAAATTTTCAGCATGAAACATGCAAGTGCTAGAAATGTAATTGAGAGGACATTTGGGCTTTTGAAAATTCGTTGAAAAATTTTATCAAGTCCGAGTTTCTACAGCATAGTCACACAACGACGTATTATTAATGCGTGTTTCTTGCTTCATAATTTCATTAGGAGGGAAATGATAGAAGATCCCGCTAAGGATGAAGTCGAGACTACATCCTTGAAGGAAAGTGTAGAAGATGACAATGAACATATTGCAGCTGTGCAACCAACCGATGAATGGACTCAATTTAGGCAAGAGATGGCCATGGACATGTTTAACATGTCGCAATCACAATGAGTCCCCTATGATGACTTTATTTACCAATTATGTTTTCCAATAATGTAACACATTTGTTGAATGTCATGGAGACTAATGATGACTTTTTGTTTAACATGAACATATGTTGGTGGTTAATCACTACCAAATACTTATTATTAAAATGTTTGTTATTAAAATGTCATGGACTAGTCATTATCTTTTTTTATATAATTTAACATTCATGCATGTTATACATTTCTTATTATTATAATTCTTGCCACTTAAAATGTTTATTATTATAGTTCTTTTGTTATTAAAATGTTCATTATTATAATTCTTGCCATTTAAGTAATGTGGCTTGCATCATACATTTTTTTTGTTTTAATGTTTTAATGCATGTAGTAATATGTCACTTTCTTTGTTTGTTTTTCAGTATAGATTTAGAGCCACAACATAGGGGCAGGGGACAAAATAAGCGATATTGGACAACAGAAGAATATAGAGCACTAATCGAAGCTTTGGTTGAACTTTCCACAAGTCCAATGTGGCGAGCTGAAAATGGCTTTCGAGGTGGATATCTTCTCCAATTAGAAAAAATGATACAGGAAAAGATTCCAAAAACTATGCTAAAGGTCATACCAAGCATAGAATCTCGCGTAAAACTCTTAAGGAGTAAGACGAATGCCATTGCGGATATCCTACAACTGAGTGGTTTTTATTGGAAGCACTATTGTATGTGACAAAAGTGTATACGATGAGTATGTCAAGGTAAATATATGTAATTTATCTAATTTGGTAATTTTGCAGCATATTAAATACTTTGTTCATGCTATAATGCAGGGTCATAAAGAGGCTGCTGGATTATATGGCAAATCCTTTCCATTTTTCAATGATCTTGCTCTAGTCTTTACAAATTACTTATTCTAAATCAGCATGTGTTGCCATATTTATATTGATGTATGCTGCGGACTCTAAATTTTACAGTTTTATACAATTGATTTAGTAAATATTGATCTAATGTTAAAAAATTATATTACCAGATGTATGTTGTATGTCGTGGCCTCTAAAATTCATATTACCATGTATATGTTGTATGTTGTGGGCTCTAAATTTCTGCCCTTATTACAACATCTAAAACCCTCTACAACTACAAGCATGACAATTACAAAATGAAACCATCTGTCAAAATTCTTGAATGAGATTGAGCAAAGGAGATGCCCTTTAGAAGAACCCTCACTGTGATTCTGCGTTTAGGTATGAGAAGCGAAGAAGAAGAAGAAGAAGAAGAAGAAGAAGAAGAAGAAGGAGGAGGAGGAAAAGAAGAAGGAGAAGTACAAAACCAAGCGATTGAGAATGAGAAGAGAGGGCATGAGACGAAGAAGACGAGGTAAAAAAAGACGAGTGGGCAAGAGGTTGATGTGACCACGAACAGGTGATGTGGATTAAAAAAGGGTGATGAAGATTATAACATCCTTGCTGGTTCTTCCACATTAGCAAATGAGCGAGTAAAAATTTTGAATGATCACTGTACTATGCCCAATTTCCACTTTGCTCACTGAATTTCAATTTATATCTTTTCAATCATTGAGAATCAATTCCTTTTCTCCGGGAGGTCATCAATAGGATTTTAGTTGATTTTTGCTTAGCTGGCTGCCGAAAGTACACATCAGCCATTAATTTTGTAATTAATTAGTCCACGTTGGGGTGCCACATCACTTGGAGAACTTCAACCTGTTTTCTCATCCACGTCAGTCTCCAACTCGGCGTCACTCATCTTCATCAGCGTCCAACACACCATCACTCATCCTCGTCAGCCCTAATTTCCTCTTTCTTTTGAAAGAGCCGCGACCCCACCCATTTTCCACTTTCTCTAACAACAACCCCACTTTAGATCCAACTTCGCCGGCGGTACCATCATCCACTGGCAGTGTGATATTTCATAGGAGACATCTTTCTTTCACCAGTGTGGAGGAGGTTGCATCCCAGAATCCAACCGATCAAGGGTGGGAGTGAGAGGAGAGTGGCCCAGCATCACCGGTTGTAGCATTTGACCAAGTGAGAGGCAGATTAGAGCAGATCACTAGCCCAACATCATCGGAGGCTTTCTACTGCCAACGGGAGCAAGCTTTTGCGTACCATAAATGGGAGTTGGCAAATAAGATGAGGGAATGAGGAAGCACCAGAGTATTGTAAGGCTTTTATTGATTGCATTCATGGTTGTTTTCGTTAGAATTACATGCAGGAAAAGATTAGTTAATTTAAAGTTGAAATTAGGGTTTCATTATTTGTGAAGGCTTGGAGGTTATTGTTCCATGCGGGGGTTTGTTTAATTTATGTATGATTTATTCTGAATTTGTGAAGATGTTTATATCTCTCATTATTTTTTTCAATGGTTTTTGGTTATTTGTATCGGTTGTCATGATTGAGACATCCATGTAATATAATTCTTTAAATTAAAATTTACCTGCACTTGAATATTGTTGCATGCATGTTTCAATCAGGGTTATTTGAGAATTCCTTTAGTGGGGACAACTCAATTATGATAATTTTTCCTAGTATACTTAATTGTGTGTATATTAACATTACTATGTTTTGGGTTAGTGGGGACACCCCTGTACCAAACTCATTGCAGGTATTTTTTTGTAGTGCCCATCGTAGAGTACTTCACAATACACATGTACTATGGGTTAGGTGATTTTGTGAGTTTGAATGAAGCCAGATTTGGAGGGTACGTGGACTTTTGCGATGCTGATTTTATTTCAAGATTAGAGCTTCTACAGATGGCTAGGGAGATGAAATTAGATGTAACAAGTTGCAGTTTTGGTGGAGAGAAACTACTGGGGAAAGGGTAAGGATGGTGGAAATGCGGAATGATTTGGATGTGATTAAAATGGCAAAATCTGTGGGCGGCAGTAGGAACATAAACGATTATGTCAAAGGGACAACTCAGATTGGAGTTGATTGCGGGGATGGCTTACAAAATGCTGCAGATGTTGATGTTGATCAAGACGAGGATGTGGAGGAGAATTTACCTGACTCACCAGAACATGCACCTGTGTTTGGAAAATTACATGTAGATGAAGAGCAAATTGCTAATGCTGTTGGTGATGCTGATGTTAATGTTGTTGGTGATATTGATGTTAATGCTCGTGGTGATGCTGATGTTAATGCTGATGCTGATGTTGATGCTGCTGCTGATGTTGATACTGATGATGATGCTAATGAAAGTGATATTGAAGACTCTGAGTACAGTTTTCATAGTGAAGAAGATACAGAGGAAAATGCACCAACTAAAGATGAAGTCCCAACAACAGGCACATGGGTACAAGAAGAAGTGGCCAGGAATGTAGATGATGACAATGAGGTTGTTGTCTCTGAATATGATGAATCTGATGAGTTAGAGTCATTTTTGTCTACTGATGAAGATGGAATCAATCCAGCCAAACCTAGATACAGTGAGTTTAAAGAAGACATAGACATGAAGGACCCACAATTCAAGGTTGGCATGAAATTCATGAGTTTTAAAAAATTCAAGGAAGCAGTCAAGAGTTATGGAATAAAACATAGGTGTGTGCTGAAGTGTAGGCCAAATGATAAAACAAGATGCAAAGCCTATTGTACGAAGAATTGTCCCTTCTACCTATGGGCATCGCCAATGCATACAAACAAGAACACCATTCAAATTAAGGCAGGACATCTGAAGCATGAATGTTCCCGAGATCATAATATCAGGCATGTTACTGCTGAATGGATAGCAAAGCAATACATAGATCAGTTTAGATCAGATCCAAGTTGAAAACTTGCAGGTATCATCCAAGCAGTTAGGACTAATCAAGAGGTCGACATCAGTAGGTTGAAGGCATGGAGAGCAAAAAACATAGCATTGAGGTATACATGATATTTTGTGTTTGTTATGTTGTGTTAGTAATCAGCACATTTATTGTTAGACATTTAATTTTTTGTCCGTTAAGTAATTTTTGTAATGTCATTTTTGTTATGATTTAGGATGCCGGATGGGGATGAGCACACATAGATGTGTAGTTTATACGACTACAGATTAGAGTTACTTCGAACGCATCCAGGCACAACAATGAAATTAAAATGCACTTGGAGTTTTATTTATTTATTTATTTATTTTTGTTATGCTTGTTCATCACTTCATAGGGACTTGTAAATGAATCAAACAAATAAATTAAAACATTGACCATGTAGGGCCTCCAAAAATGCCATTGAAGAGTTGTTCCCATACAGTGAACATAGATACTGTGTGAGGCATTTGCATACAAATTTTAGGAAAAAAATTTGGAGGCAAGGCCCTAAAGGATCAGTTGTGGTCTTGTGCCAGGTCTAGTTACATACCAGCATTTAATCATGCCATGGACACTCTTAAAAGTATGTCAGGTGACGCATACACTTATATTAAAAACATTGACCCGGTGCACTGGAGTAGGTCACACTTTAAGTGTCAATTCAAGTGTGACATGTTACTCAATAATATGTGTGAGTGCTTCAACAACACAATTATTGAAGCTAGAACCAAAGGCATAATTAGCATGAATGAAATGATTAGAACACAACTTATGGCAAGAATTCAAAAAAGAAGAGATGTAATGAGGCAATGCACAACAGAACATTGCCCTAAGATTTTGAAGAAGTTGGAAAAAGCCAAACAACTTAGTTGGTCATGTAAGACAACTTGGAGTGGTGGGGATAAATACCAAGTTGTGTGTAGAGAGGGTCAGTTCATTGTTGATTGTGATGCACGAACGTGCCCTTGTAGTAAATGGCAGTTAACGGGTATCCCATGTCCTCATGCAATTTCATCTCTATATTACAATAAAAAAAAGACCTGAGGATTACCTAGATGAGCAGTATAATGTTACCACTTACCTAGCAACTTATGAACACATCCTTCACCCCACACAAAGCTCTAATTGTTGGCCCAAAAGTCCATAAGGCCCCATAATTCCACCTGAACCAGCAAACATAAATAGGGGTAGGAAACCTATACTAAGGAGGAAAGACCCACTTGAAGAAGACACTGGATTCACAAAGGGGAAAGTCTGCAGGAAGAAGGTAACAATCAAATGTAGTATTTGTGGGGTTGCAGGCCACAACATGAGATTCCATGGACTATAAGTAAGTCATGGGTTTTAATGTGCATCAACTTTATTATATGAGTGATTGCTTGTTGATTGCTTTATGTGAATCTGACTTATCAATACACTTATATGTGTAGAACAATAATCAAACTGGGAGGAGACAGTTTGCTGTGAGCACCTTTGGGGGCAGTGAAAATTGTTTTAAAAATGCATTTGTAATTTCTGAATTGCTAATGATAACCCATTTAATTTTGCCAGTGTGGTAGCATTGAAGATTACCCCATGTTGACCATTGATCCTTAGGTCCTTCAGGAGCATATTATTGAGGTATATACATGATGTGTGGTGAGTTTTTTAATTTATTATAAACTAATTCCATTGTAAATACTAGGCTGAAGTAATGAGGGACAACCATGCAAGTGGGGATAATGCAGATGGAATGACACCTGGGACTCAAGAACAACTCTCACAGGTTTTTTTCTAACTTACACAATGTGAATACTATAAGCTTTAGCTTATATTAACTTTGTCTGTGTTAAGGTAATTGACATACCTATCCAAAGCCATGTGGGAATACCAACTGCATTATCAGCTGAACAGGTACTGTGTAAATTAATTTGCTTCCCTCATTGTTATGACCTGTGTTAACTTGGATATATTTTTTTCCTTGGTGTGCCATGATATCTAAAGGTATTCAATGTGCATGTTGGTATCTTACCAAAAGAGAGTATTCAAGTAAGTAGAAATATATCGGCTTCATCACCTGCATAACAGAATCTTGCAGAAGATGAAACTAGGGCAGCTTCTCCCTCAACAAAGTCAATACCAAAGGTATGCATTAATTAACATAGGAAAATACTCAATTACCAAAATTGAATTTCAAATTATTGACAGTCCATACAAAACTACAAAATACTAACCTTGTCATGCCCTTTCAAGTGTAGATCAGTAGAATATCTACTCAACCCACCTCTAGACCTTCAAATCCTTCAAAGTCAAGTGCGGGGGGAGTTACAACAACAATTGGGAATGCAGGAGGAGAAACAAAGCTCTGCAAAAGTCAGGCTAGGAAGCAGTTTCCAACAAGACCTCCTATATTGCGAGGAGCAATACTTGATAAAAAAATCTAAAGACAACAACAAATTGGGTGGCGGGGAGAAAAAAAGGAAGGTGTGGTTGCCACCAGGTCCTAGAGGAGGAAGCAGTGGAGCTGGAAGACAATAAAATACATCCTCAAAGAAAGTGGTGCTTCAAATGTTGTACCTTTTTTTATTTCTTTGCAGTGTTTGCAGGCAATGCACTTTGTTTTGTTTAAACTTTAACAGTTTTATCAGGTCTAGCATGTGAACTCCTGGAACATGTAACTTTTGTGACTGTAGACCAATTTATGTTTGCAAAATCTGTGTTTATGACTAAACAAAACAGTAATTTTTTTTACTGCAGACCAATTTATATATGCAGAATCAGTATTTATGACTAAACAAAACAGATGGAGAGTTGTATTCATCCTTTCTTCCTGCAGTATTTTATTCTGTAAACCAATTTATGTCTGTAGACCAATTTATCACTTTGTGTGTTATTAAAATCAGATGGAGAGTTGTATTCATCCTTTCTTTCTGTAGTATTTTATTTTATAGACTAATTTATGTCTGTAGACCAATTTATCACTTTGTTTGTGTGTTTTTAAAATCAGATGGAAAGTTGTATTCATCCTTTCTTTCTGGAGTATTTTATTCCACAGTATTGTATTCTATAGTATTGCTGTTAATGATGTGTTAGTGTCTCCTCCCACTTAATTGGATGAATCAGCCTGTTGAACTTGTTGCAGGTTACTGGAAAATAGCTGGAATTAGCCTGTTCAACTTGTTGCAGCCTGTTGAACCTGTTGAACTTGTTGCAGGTTACGTAGAATTAAGTAATTGTCTGCCCAAAGATGCTGGGTACTTTCACTGATGCTTCTATAATTGTAACAAACTTCTCTAGCTGGTATTCTAACAAACAGGTTCTGTGCTAGAACAATAACATATGATACTCAACCTCCTTGTCAGCATCAATTCATCGAATTTACAAATCATTCATCATACTAATAAATCTTTCATTTATTGTTAATCATTCATCATAAAATCACTGAATTTGTTGTTGATTCATCACAAAATCTCACACTACGACTGGGTACCGACACCTACTACTGATGTCCTACAGAAGCCCTTCTCAACAATTGCCACTGCAACAAAACTGCTCCTCCACCACTTGCTTGGTCGATTGCCACAGACGGTGATTAGCCGTTAAAGAACTGCTCCACTATCATCTCTCTCCCATCCTTGATTGGGCGGATCTCAGTTGATGTAGTGTTATGGTCTCCTCCTTACCGGTGAAGGAAGATTCCTTCGATGAAAGATCGCACCGCCGGCTAAGATCTTCTTTTCCGATTGCAAGTCGTGAATGTAGGAGATGCCGGCAGGGTCGCGGGTCTCTTAAAAGAAAGAGGATGCGTAGGCTGACGAGGATGAGTGACGCCGAGTTGGAGGCTGACGTGGATGAGAAAACAGGTTGAAGTTCTCCATGTGACGTGGCACCCCAACGTGGACTAATTAATTACAAAATTAATAGTTGACGTGTACTTCCAACAGCCAGCTAAGCAAAAATCAACCGGAATCCTATGGATGACCTCCCGAAGAAAAGGCATTGATTGAAAAAATACAAATTGAAATTCAGTGAGCAAAGTGGAAATTGGGCATTGTACAGTGAGCATTCAAAATTTTTACTCGCAAATGAGCTGTCATAAGCTGGTCCATGTGGTCGTTCTAGTGACTATGTCAGAAAATTAACACCGGAAATAAGCGGGTACTCTCCCATTAAAGCGAAATCAAATTATGGTACTAAAAAAGATACGAAATAAAAGCGGATATTCCTTTTTGATATTTGGCCATAGTTTGGTGACCTCACAGGATATTTTCCCCGAACGTTCTACTTCCATTCTCTGACTTCCAATCCCTCAGCCCCGGTTCCCTGCCGGAATCGATCGCCGGCGAGATGCCCTCGCTGGCGGCGCCCCTCGCCGCGAAACGCTACCTCCTCGGGTCCAGTGCCCCTGCCGTTGCCTGTCCTTGTTGTTGATTTTCGTGTCATATGTCTCATTGGTTTCGATTTCCAGGTTGCATTAGCCTGTAGATCGTTCTACACATCCCTTAACTATGTGAGATGAGACGTTGGGTCTTGTCCTTCTTCTCTGTTTTTCTTGTTGAATTTGATCTCAAATTAGTGTTTTTTTTTTCTCTTCAGCATATGGATTCGCCGGCAATAATCCGGATATGCCGTGGGAGTTCAGCGAAGCCAATAAGGAAAGGGTATGTTGGTTTCTTCTGATTTGGTATTGTTTTTCCCTTTGTTGTTATTGCATTTTGTTTGCTTTTCTTGCTTTTGTTTCAGTACTCATATATATATATATATACACACACTTGGAAAAGTGCTTGCTTGTTACTGAATGGAAGAACAAGTCTGAGAGTGCTCGTGTTAAATTTTGTTGGCTTTAAATCTAAGGATTAAAGTCACCTGTGGCCCCTAAAGTTTTGATCATTGTTTGTTCTCACCCCTGGAGTAGAAAAATATTAATTTTGGTTCTTTTAACTGCATCAATTTGTTTGTTTTGGCCTTCTCATCCAATGTAGGTTCATGCAAATATGCCATGTGTTTCCACATCAGCTGAAATGATTTTTTCTTAAGGTGGCAAGATCACTTGTGTCTTTAGCTTTAAATCTAAAGGCTGAACCTTTAGATTTTGAAATTTGCTAATAAAGTGATCATTTTGCATGTAAGTTAGGAAAATTAGCTGCGGATTCCTATTTTAATTATTACATTGCAATTTTGAGAGTTGTAGTTTGATTGGACTTCTGGTGGCCTATCAGCATTACATGAGTTACATTGTCACTTCTTAGTTGTCATTGCTATCTGCTTAGTATGAATTGAACCTAATATGCACTTCTTGTTTAAGCCAATTGCGCAGGAACATAGGATACATGAATAATGGTACAGTGCATTTGCTTCCAATAATTTCTAAAATAAATTCATGAATCCGTTACTGTTGGCTGTCTTGATAACCTTGTGAGTTTTATGTTTGAGATTGGGCCTTGGTGTCTCAAGGTTGCAACTTCTAATTTTATTTTTACAAACCACTTAATATTTACTTGGATCTATCATGCAATTATACTTTTTTGATGTAAAGTGTAAACCCTGAAATTCATGAGACCTTTTTTTTTTGTGTACTCTTGGTAAGAATAAGTAATGATAATGTTCTATAAGAATGCAATGGCCTAATAGTTAAATATCTATGTACCTTCAGGATAAACTCAGAAATGGATGTGATTTGTAATTGATTTATTTAAGTCCTGAATTTATTCACAGAATGAGAACATTGAGAAGGTAAAGGTAGTGAATTGATTAACATTTCTAATGTCCTTCCTATTTATGTTTATGAGCTATAGATTCTGTTTTTTATATAATAATAATCATAATACTAATACTAACACTAATAATGATAATTATAATAATAATAATAATAATAATAATAATAATAAAATCATTTCTTTCTACAGGATAAGGAGATACTATCATACTATCCTTCCAACTACAAGCAATCTGTTGTTATTCCTTTATTGGACCTTGCACAACAACAACATGGTGGATGGCTTCTAGTTTCTGCAATGGATGCGATATGTTAATATTGGTTAGGGCAACAACTTTGATTTCACCAGAAACTGAATTATAACCAAGGATATATGTTAGTCTTTGAATGGGCAGGTAACAATGTTTGAAGTACCTGCAGCTCTTGGCTTCTTATCGATTCTTATACTCACAATCCAATAACCTCACTGTCTTTATACACAGTGGACCTATTAGTTACCATGATTTTTATAAAGCCATGTATTATGTGCTTTATACGTATCTATATCTATCTATATATATATATATATATTATATACTTCCATTTTCATCTTTTTTAAGTCTTTGCTTATCTATTCAAGTGATTACTCAGTTCGCTAAAGTTATGGAAGTTGCTCACATTCGCGTTTATGTAGTTGCTACATTTTATTCAATGTTCAACCAGACAAAAGTAAGTGGTTTATCTCATGATGCTATATCCAATATTATGTTTTGTCATATAATTGTTATTTTTAACCCTTAATCCAGTTGTCTTTAATCTGCTGTCATTAAACATCTATGACATGACTGCTTGTGCAGATTGGTAAGTATCACCTATTGGTTTGTGGCACCACACCTTGTATGATACGTGATTCTCGTGAAATTGAAGAGGCCTTGCTCAAACATCGAGCAAAGCAGAATGGTATCTTTTGAAGAATTTAACTTTATTACCTCTCTCTTCCCATCTATATATTGCTGATGAAAGTTGTTTCTGCTTTTTTGTGTTCTAGAAGTGACAAAGGATGGCTTATTTTCTGTGGGTCAAATGGAGTGCATGTCACCTTAGATCTTTATTTGTGTCACTAATTTCCTTAGCTTTCCAAAACACCAGCTAAAAATAATTATGACTGCTCATTGAACTCATTTTTTATCAACTGTTTACAGAGCAATCTGTCATATTTAGCTTGTACCTTGCAATTGTTGAACTGAACTTATTTAAAGGATTGGTCTAATTGGAGAAATTATTGTAGTATTTCTGAAATGGAAGAAAAAAAGGATTATTCCTAGATAGCATATTTTAACCCTCTATGCTAATTCCACTAACACACAGAACTGATTATTTCTACAGGGTTGCTGTGTAAATGGTCCAATGATCACTGTTGCTGACTGTTCCAATGGTTCTGAAGGATACACATATAACTACTATGTAAGCTCTCTTGAACCCCTTTTTTCTTTATGATGATCTAGTAAACTTGTCATTTACTGATAATTCTACAATCTTTTTTATTCATAATAATTTATATTGTCATCGCTAATGAACTCTACAGTAGAAAAGTATGCATGTTTGTACCCAAGAAATTCTTTTTCAAGGCTCAGCAAATGTTTCTTGGAGTAGTTACTTAGGTAGAAGTAACCTTCCCCTAGAATGCTTTGTGTGAGTGGGAGGTGTGAAGAAGATGAGAAGGGATGGAAGGACTTCCATTAGGTGGTCATAAGTCATAACTTAATTCATTAGAAGTTATCTTACTGCCCACTGGAGACTTCCGTAAAGAGTCAAGTCAAACCTATACTTACTTTTCCAGTGAACCTGGACTTTTGAGAAACTGTAAAGTAGCATCAAATTAGGATCTGGCACATGACTGAAACTCCCCTTTTTTTTTATACTCAAAACACTTGAATTTGCCAAAATCATGTGAGTTAGAACTGTTGAAGATCCCAAAAATATTCTCCCACACATTTAATATTTCCAAAATATGATATCTGGATAAAAATTTCTCCTAGTTGCCAGGGCAGTCCAATTGACATCATCTGAGGAAGTTGTGCGACCAATGACTTCAGATAATGGCTCTGAAGTCATGATACATGAGCACTGCAGTAGTGGAATATTACTTTGTGCCATTATCTTTAGAATTGTTCTTTTGGTATTCCTTACACATTTTATTCTGGTATTCTGAAATTTTTACAATCATTTTATATTCTGCTATTCAAAATTCCTCTATCACACAATTAAGTATGATGCTAAAAGATACGTGGAAGATAGCTATGTATTTTTGTATAATCATGAAGCAATATTTCACAGATAGAAGGAAAATTATCTTCCTTTGACATTCCTGTTGATGGGCCAAATTCCCAGATAGGGCTGTTTTGCGCATCTGTTATGAGAATAAAATACAAAGTGGTTGTTAAGAAACAGGGCAAAAAGAAAAAGTAAAAAATCCCCAGAAGATTCTATACAGCCATTAAAAGACCATTGGAATTGAAACTGCAGAAAGTTGAAGTCCTCTCAAGGTTTGATGTTGGAATAAAGTACCTTTTTCCATGATAGTCTTTAATCATTCATTTAATTGTTTAGTAATGAGTCATTGTGACTTGAGCTTTGAGATATATCCAAGTATGTTATTTATGTCATCAATTAATGATGACCTACAAGTGCACTTCTAGTGCATGAATTATACCCTATGGTTCTTGAACCTAAAAAGGTTCAAAGTGGTCCTCCAACTATAACATTATGTTCAAGTTGGTCCCCGCAATGTTGGCATAACCTCATCCATTATTTTGAATTCAAAAACCAATTTTCTTTTTATTGAATTGGACTGAATAAGATTCACATGCCAGCTGATGTGGTAAGAACACGACAACACTCACACATGGCAAAATTATTCCTTTATGATTCTTTCATTATTATTTTTTTGTTGTCGGTATGGTGACTTATGTCATATCAGAATGTAGCCACCTTTGATTTAATTTATTTTGGGTTTAAAGCCACTTGTAATCCATGAACCATGGGCTATTGTTTGTTTGGGTTATCCAGATCTAAAAATTTCATTTAGTTCCTCAACTAAACCCTTTTTTATTTTTTTTAGCCCTCTCGTCCAACTACATGTGTCAACTAGGTTTATCCCATGCTCCATGCCATTTAAGTTTATGTTACTGCTGATGTGGGTGACTTAACCAATCATATGCCACATGGCCAGAGAAACAAGTCAAAACCATTAAAATCTCATGACCCTGCAAGCCAAATTGAAACAAGGGTGGGGAACAAAGATGACTCAAATGTTAAAAGAAAAAAGAAGGCAAGACCATTAATAACAAATTAAGATCTAAAGTTTCACGTTGCTGCTCCAAGTAACTCTGGAACTAAGAAACTGTTGTTCTTCAAGTCAATAATGCTAAAGATAAAAATGAAAATAACAGAAGCAGTTCAAATTATTCAATAATGATCAGCCATTCAATGGTACATTCACTCCCGAAACTGTAGGAGAGTTGCAACTAGGTCTTCAAACCATCAATTAAAGTTACTAAAAGCTGCAAGTGGGCATTCAGACCAGAGATTAAGCTATAATTTTATTATGCGATTCAGATTGTTCTTTTAGAAGTTTAAGGTCATATTCAAAACCTGTAAAATTAGAGTCAATTTTCCACCAATATGATGATAACAGTCCGTTATGCAAAACCAAGTCCATTAGAAAGCAGCATGTCTATATATTATATGCTTTTTCATTCCCGTTTACGTGTTGATTGAATTAAAGGCACCTGTTTTGTCTAGTTTAGTTTTGCCATTGGTTTGGTGTTACAAATTGCTTGTTTTTGTTGAAAACATCATAGTATTTAACTTGTCCGTAATCTCAGTTACATTTGTTGACGGATAATTATTTGTGTAGGAGGATGTGACTCCTAAGCGAGTCATTGAGATTGTAGAGAAGTTGAGAAGGGGTGAAACTCCTGTAAGTAATCAAGCATCACAGATGTTGACTGAATTAATTACCCATGAGCTGTATAAATTGATGTTGTGGTTCTTTTTTAGGTTGGTACTCAAAATCCACTGAGAATAAAGTCTGGACCAGCTGGAGGGAATACTACTTTATTAGGGGAGCCAAAACCTCCGCCATGGCGGGATCTCGATGCTTGCTGATTTATCACTGAAGTGCATCAATAATGGATCTAATTACCCATCTTGTTTTACCCTTGAAACTATCCAAGGTATTAACTTTACCAGACATCAATGAAAATACTTGGGGCTGTCATTTGCACATATGCCAATAATCATTATTAAATATGATTTTTTAACATTTTTTATGAAAGTTATATGCCTTTTTTTTTTTCTTAATTTCCAGCAGATGCACTTTGATTCTTGTTTCTGTGGTAGGCTTGTTGTTGATTGTTGTTGTCTGTTCTAGTTAACATGCAACATGTAGCAATACAAAAGAGTTGAATTACAGGTAGCAAGGTTTTGTTTTACTGGACTAGTTCCAACAAATTCTCATCTTTTTATTTTGCTTTTTTAATGGTTTGTTGTTCTTTGTACTTATAAAATGTTCAATATAGCTTTAGTAATTTTTTTCCTCAATTTTTGTAGCGTAATTTAGGGTATATGATTATTTGCACAACTCTTAAAGCTTTAGTTAGTTTCTGAACCAAATTATAAAATGCTAATGTGATACAAGTTATTTAGTGTTGAACATGTGAGCAGGAAATGATGAAAATTATATATATATATATATATATATATATATCATATTCAATATTTTAAAAATGGGTATAAATTAACCCAAAAACTAGTGTTTGTATAGTTTCATTTGACATGATATGAGACATTAGCATGAACCACCCAAGACATAAAGGATCTGAATGGTCCTATACTGGCACACAAACACATAGTATGAACATAGAGAAATTTATATCCACTTGGACTTGAATATTTTTTTTGGTAGCTAACTATCAAGGGCTTTTTTACTAGTCTGTGCCACAATGATTGATGAGGGTTTTATAAAGCATACATGTGTGGCCTGGAGAGAAGGTGCAATGGGCAGCAAAAAGTCCATATTGGAAGAATGCACCAATGAGAAGACATGGACAAATGAGAATTAGAACCACCAAAAACCACTTTGGAAACACACCCCACTACAAAGCAAAAGTAAGTGCACAGTCAGTCTCAATTGACTCTACTCTCCAATATGGCAATATCAACTTTTTTAAATATAAATAAATTATTAAATAAAAATATACCTCCCATCACCATCCATTTCAACTTTCTTTCTAATTCTTAGAATACACATTATGGTGATCTGTATATATGTATATATATATATATATATTTAGATATATCCATCAGCAATCCTTTTTAGAGGCCCCACCATCCACCACAACAGTAAAGAGTACATTCCCCACTACAAAGTGCTTGGTCAGTGCACTACAGACCTCAAAAACCAAAAATTAGATCAAGCAAGAACTTTGACAAACATCTCCTTCACCTAAAAAAAAATTTAAATAAAAAAGATTTGAAAGACTTTGAGAGTTCTGGAGATGATTCCTAGTGGGCTCTTTAGCTTTAGCGGACCTTGTAATCACAGCAACTTTGACATAAAACAAAGGCGAAAAAAGAAAACGAGATAGCGATATCGATGTTGGTGGGATACCTTTGGAGAATTATCTTGACTACCAGATTTTTCGGAGAATGGTGGGGCCTGTGCATTGTATTTTGATTTCTGGCAATGCAATCCAAGTGAAGTCCGTTATGAAGAGGAGTTCGGTTCAGGCTTAACTACTGTGGGGGATTCAGGCTGTGGTTGCGAGTGATAGATAGCGGTCGCGAGTGAGATTGGCATGATGCATAGAGCTTTTGATTGGAGGAACTGCATTGCTGCACCAATGTCCTCTTCCATGAGTTTTGCAACTTGCTTTTCTGTGCCATCAGTGGACCATTTCTCCCACACCTGCTGTTTGTTTCCACCCTCACTGGTATCACCCTATGAGGAATAGACAAGAAAAAAAAACAAAAAGGTCAGAGAGAACTAATGATAACCTGGATAACAGTTTGATAACTTCGTATAGAGGCATTGGAAAAACCCACATGTTAAAAATGGCAACATTGATGATAACTGATAAGTAGTTGCACATGCTTTGAAAAGTAAATGAAAGAGATATGCATAGAGGCGCAATGGAATAATAAATCCACAAAACATTGAGCTCACTGAAACATTTAGGGTTGTCCAAACTTACCCAAGTATTCAAAGATGTTATCTTTCATGAGTAGGATTAGGTATGGGTAATTTTATATGTTTGTGAGATACTCTACTCAAAATCAAAAGAATCAACCCGATGGAAAGAGGTTTTGATTCACTATACTTGATAAGAAATGGTTATGATTCTATTTATCTGTATTGGTGTTCAAAAATGGTATAAGCTGTTGGTGCATCATTAAGCATGGACGAACAGTTCTGCAAGCTCAGCCTATAATTGGGGTCATGCATATGCTAATATTCACCCATTGATTGCTCATATATTTCACATGTATTCTACTGTTTTCCTTTTATTACCTCAACTGACGACAGTGGAATATCAGCTACCAGCTGAGCCACCGCACCAGCACCACCCAGCCTGCTCATGCTTAGAACCTGCCAGTTAATATAGAAGCAAAACATTAATGCAGAATTGAATATAAAGAATCCTAAAAGTGAGTAGTTGGACAGTTATTTGAAAACAAAGACAATCCTCATTTGCTGTGTAAGGTCTTCTGAGGCAAAGCCCAATGTATATTCATAGTTATATTTGTTTAATAATGGAAGAGAATTGAGAGGATTCAATAACTGCTAATGGATGAAAGCAATAAAAGAAACAAAAAGAATGAAAACTTTTATGCAATCTCTGACATTGTGAAAATGAACACCTTTTTCCTGAAACATTACAATATTTTTTTGTACAAAACCATGATAATGATCACAAATATAAGTTGATCAACAGCCAAGCAATCAGTGTTTTACCTTGACTTGAAGCCTTAAAAACTTCACATAATCTAGAATCTCATCAAGCATGGCAGCTCTATCTGTCTGCAAATGTAAATAGAAGCCATTGAATTAAATAATATGTGGAACATGAGGGACTATTTCACCATTGCAAGTAATTCAATTTATATGAAGATTGACCGGAATTAACATTAAAAGAATCAATTGATCTTCTCCACTGAAATTAAAATTTGATCTATGCAAAATAACAAACATAAACTCTTGCCAGAGTAGTTTAGGCATGATGGCCATAAACAGAAATCATTGCAGCATATTTATTACTTGCTAACCCAAAATCCTAAGAAAAACATCTATTAATGAAGCTCTAGAATCGCTACATATTACTGGGGCAGGTCAGAGTTAAAAAAAGTGAAAAAGCAAAATTTATCACCTAAACCATTTCAAGCATCTATAAGAAGGTATTATGACCAGTAAAAAGAGAATTTGTAATTTGAAAAAAATGATGTCAAGTGTTTAGAAGTTCAAGTCTGCCCGAAAATGTGTTACCATCCACATCCATTTGCATGCTAAGCCACTTGTTGGGCAAGACACAACTTTAAACTTTCATGTGGCTTATTGAGCATACCACATTTGGCTAGCATTCTCTGTGATCTACACCTAGCTAGACCCATGCATAGGAATATGTTTACAAAAATCGAATAGCAAACAATCAAGTGGTTTAATATATAATCAAATGACCAAAACATGGGGATTGACACTTAAAATTAACTATCAGGTTTTGGCATTAATATTGAACATTCAAATGCATTTTCTTCCATTTTAAGCTTTAAATTTGAAATGAGATACAGCTACATAGTGTATTTATGAATGCTTGAGTATGCACATCTCAAAAACTTATTTGTCTCAATTGAAGCCTCCAGTTTAAAACTCTTATCACAAAATTAATCATATATCTTATTGGAAATTACAATATATAGCAGCAAAACATATTCACTTATTACATGTTTCAACTTATTAATTAAATGAAGAACTATATTAAAGAGGTAGTTTTTTAGTGGACTGTATTACAAGGTAGTTTTTAGGTGTATCCAACTGCAAGAAATAACCCTAGCTTTCAAATCAGTTATTTGCAACATGAAAATGACAAATATACCTGTCCACAGGTACATATAAATTTTGATAAGATATATACTAGCAGCTTTAATAAAATCTAGTAACTAAAAATTTAAGAGAAGTACATACATTGTTCATTGAGAAGTAATAAAACCTTCAAACTCGAACCAGTCATATGCATTACCCATCCACCCATGCATAAATGAATAAGTAATTCAAACATAAAGATGTGTACTGCAAACATATCTGGAATAACAAGTTAACTCCAATTAAAATTAAAATAGCTCTCATCAAGCTACATTGGTGAACAGAAGGATGAGAGCTCTCTCACGGTTTCTCCAAGTAAAACTACACAAAAACTAGAACAGAATTCTGCATTTCTGATTTTGTATTGTAAGACTGGTAATCTTCTCATTTGACTACAAAAGCTCCGAACAATCACATAAAACTCCATCCACACTTCCAAACTTCATCAATCCCTATAGTAATCTTATAGGTCATACTCTATTCAGCCTCACTATTTATTGGGTAAATGCTTTCGGGTGTACATCTTGTCTATTATATGTACTAAACCTTGATTGTATGTCTAAATTAAGCCTTTGTTCTGGTTACTTCTATATCTACCCAAGGTCCCCAATGTTCCTGTGTGTGTCTCCATTATTGTTATCAGCATTTTCTTTTGTTCTTATCACACAATTCACAAAATATAATCAATGAAGGCATCTTACTGTAGTAAAATGACATGAGAACGTTAGTTGAAACTCTAGAATTAGGAAGCATGGATGTCTGTTAACATTCAATCACACATCGATTTAAAATCAGGAAACCAAGCGACTTTATTAAATATAGCGCACAATCAAAAGATTAAACCACTGCACATATCCTTGATTTATCTATGAATATGATATACATAAAAGACTAATTACCAACATTAATAGATATGTACGTAATATTTGCAACTGAAAATGTACTTGATTCCTCTAAGGACAGTTTATGTGAGTGGAGAAATACTCAAATCCAGCCCTTAAAAAAAAATCAAGTTATCCCAAAGGAAAAACCAATGCAGGCAAATATATTCACTCATCCGAAAGGAAAAACAAAGGCTTTAGAAACACTTGATAGAACTTAAGATTTGCTAGTCATAGTCAACAATTTAGTTTCCTTATTCTTATGTGTCAGTTAAAAAGCTGGTGTTCTTGGAATTCACTAGTGCCAAAAACATAAAAGCCAGAAGCAATATTATTTCACAAAAATCGTGAACTTCCAATATGCACTGGTGCAAATTATTTGGTTGTGAACTAGAAGTTCGGTGGGGTTAATGACCTAGGGGGATTTTTTTTTTTTGTTGTCGTGTGTGTGGATATTTTCCAATCAAAATTGGAGATAACTTTTAACTCGAGTCGAACCGAAGTTTGACTAAATTAATACCAATAAAACTGAATATTTTAAAAACACAATTATAGATTTCTAATTAATAAGATATTTTTTATTTTTTTTAAATATATTAATTACCAATTACCTAAATAGTTATAATATTGTTTAAAAGAAAAGTTGGTGTAATAACCTTAAACCAACTTGGGTGCTCGGGTGGAGTTTGTGGGATAACCTTTAGCTACCAACTAGACACCCTTTGGTTTTTTTTGGGTGTTCAGAAATTTGGTGATATGCAGAAAGCTGATCACAAACTGTTATACACAAGGTGAAAGCACATAGTATTTTTAAATTATTTAAAATTAGTAATAAAATTAAAAAATTCTAAAAAAACCTTATAGGTCTGAAGAAAAGAGAACATTGAATTGGATGAGAAAATATTAAAAGGTTTATTAATGGTTAGGGTAAGAGTTTTAGAAAAATGCATCTTATTCATGAACAATCAAAATAATTCTTCAAATCTTTGCACTTCATCAAAATCAAACCTTAGTTTGTTTAGTATATAGCATGTGACCAACACTCAATGCAGCCAAACCAGTGCAAAATAGGTCAGGTAATATATGCAAATGCCAAACAAATATGTGCAAACAGGCTGCTAATGCGAACATGGCTGAAGAAACTAATACTAAGCCACTTATGCTGGTTGCATGTTTCCACATGCAACCTTTCACATATGATGTGATAATCATGGCCTTAATTATCTTGTTGTAAGTGAAATAAGACAATGCATCTGATAAGTTGGGCATATGTTTTACCCGTTACAAGATTAGTGAAATCAAAACATTCAATAACTGCCAAAGGGTTCAGACTCTGATTGACAGTGACACAAGTACCTTCATATGATATGAAAGATTATAAACCAATACATGATCTATATACACAACAAAAGAGTGGCGTTTGAAATCCAAATTGTCAAAAGGTCATAAACCAGAGAAGGCTCAAGTCAGAAGCATCTTCGAAACCTTAATATTTGGGTTTAACCAAAAACATAGAGAAATGAAAATACGAGTCAAATAATGTCTCGTTTCACAATAAAAACTGACGAGTCAATAAAAAGAATCAATTTACATGGCAATAACTTTTTAGACATAAAAGGCACCAAAATCATACAAACACTGATGCAGAATTGAATGGAAATGTTTCTGAAAGCTGACCTTATTAGAGTTGGGGAGCAATTCTTGCAAAGCCCTCATCCTTTCAGCTATTCTTTCTCTACGTAACTGCACCATGGAAAAATAGAATAAATGTTCTTACACCATTAAACAAATACTGTATGCATAACGAGGTAGATGACGGACAATAATAAAGATGAAAACAGCTTAATTTTTCTCTTAGCTCATGCTGTGAACTATAAAAAAAAAATCTCAAAATCACATCTTATATGACAAGTACTCATAAAACTGGCTTCTTTATCTCTTTTATCTCCATTTTGCGCGTTAAGACTATGATTTTCATCCAACTGAACTTAATAAACAAAATGGAGAAGTAACAGCAAGATATTTCAAGATTTAACTCCGTGACAAAGGCTCACCCTTTCAGCTATGCTATGTGGATCAGTGGCTTGTCCTCGCCTCGCCCGCACCCTCGGCCGTGGTGCTGGAGGCTGTGGTCCGGCAGTTACACCACCATGTGCTACTTGAGCATGAAAAACCTTCACAAACAAAGAACAAAACATCAAACACAAAGAACGAAAATACACAAAATTAATCCAAAAGAAATAAAAAAAAAAAAATAAAGGCATTATCAAAACTTCATAGAACCTGAGGTGGAGGATTTGGCCGGATTTGATGTGCCTGGACTTGTCCAAACGCTGGGAACAAGCTCGCCAGTTCCTACACCAAACATCTCAAAATGTCAAAAAAAAAAATCAAAATAAATCAAACCCTCTACTTTTATCTCACCGGCTTCGGCGGAGCCTTGCCATCAACATCATCTCGGAAGCGTTTCCCACTCCCAGATGCCTCTTCCGGCAAAGGGAACCCACCCCTCCCTTGCTCGAGGCTAAGCCCAAGGGGGAAAACGGAGCCCGGGAACCCAGCGGCGGAGCCATCACCGGAACTGAGCTGGAGAGCGATGCCGGAGAGTCCAGCCTCAGGTCCGGAAGAGCCAGGGTCGGCAGAGGTGTAAGAGGGCATGGAGAGGAATTGTTCAAAGAAGTCGTCGTCGCCTATGGCGTCGGGATGGGTTTGAGGGTGGTTCGCCATGGCTTGGCAGTGATGTCCGGCGAGAAGGGAGGGCAGACGGCGGGGGTAAAGGGCATCGGAGGAGGAGGAGGGAGCGTGAGAGAGGGAGAGAGGGAGGAGTAGGAGTGTTGGAGAAAGGGGCCATTGGAGCGTGTTGTATAAAAAGGAGGGGAAAGGTGGTGTTGGAGAGAGAGAGAGAGAGAGAGAGAGGAATAGTGGAGGGTTTTTCACCTTATTTTTTTATTTATTATTTTTTTAATTAATTTTTTTATTTTTAATATTATTAGGTGGGAAAAAACTTCAATTTTGTTTTTTTTTTTTTCAATATTTATTTTTATGTGTTTATATACATAATATCCTCGCTTTATTAGAGTTTTTATAATTTTAAAAATTTTGATATATAAATATAGAAGGAAAAAAAGAGTATAAATTCGCTTTTAATTGTTTTGTGAATATTTGTGGTGTTTTATTTCTTCTTTTTTTTTTAATTAGTAATATTATATTTAATATAAATGAAAATTGATTAATAAATTTTTTTAAATTATTTATTTTTTAATTAACAAATGATCATGAATATTATATTATATAATTGAATATTATTTTTATTAACTTAGCATTTACTTTACTTTGATTACTGGGATAGCTTAAAAGAGTTTAATGTTTAAGTTAATTTTAATAATTTTACTCAAAATAATACATAAACTATTGGTATATTTTTACTACAAAATTAAAATATTTTTTATAATTATATTTATGATTATATATTTTAAATTATAATTATAAACTAATGGTATATTTACTACAAACAAATAAACCAAATTAAATATTTCTCATAACTAACAATATATTTAACAAAAACAAAGATTTAAATGCACCATAATAATTCTTTAAAAAAATAAAAGCTTTAAAATCTTTCATGAAACTCTTTCGACAATTACTTCAAATTTTAAATATATGTATAGATCATATATTATGTTTCCTTTTTTATATATTTGTTGGAAACTTACTGGATTATAAATGTATAATCATTATTTTATCTATATTATGGTTGTGTTTCAGGCTTTCAGCCATGTGATCAACACTCTGATGGTATTAAAATAAATTCTTATAATCAATTGATAAATAATAATTATGTCACTCTTGAAAAAAATTATATATATGTAGTAAAACATTAAGATTTTTTTTTAGCAAACTATCAACATTATTTTTTAATTCAAACAATTAAAATTCTAAATTATTTTTTTGATCTATTATTATTCAGAAAATTATGCTTCTCTTGTTTTTATCTTTTTCTATTTCAATTTCTTAATTACAAAATAAAACCGAAATATGAATTTTTTAAAAATTTTTTTTGCATGTTTTATAAAAAAATTGTGCAACGATGATGTATAAAAACTCCATTTTCAAGTCCCTTGAAGGATGATTTTAGCATTTTAACTTTTAATTTAAGGATGCCTTGATGATTTAAACATTCATTGGGATTCAACATAATGCCACATTTTCAAAGGTATAACCATCTCATAAAAAAAAATGTAATTGCTTTATAATCCTTCAATTTTTTTTTTAATAAATTTGGACAAGGCACAATAGTAGTCCTTCATTTTTAATAAATATTATGTGATTTTTTTTTGAAGTTTTACTTCATCTATCACTTTTTAAATTAGTTTTATGAACTTAAAAAGACAAGAATATGTCAAAAAATACTCATAAAAGTTTATACCAATACCTATCAATATCAATTGATACACAAGAATATTTTTCTATGATTTATATTTTTCGAGGACTAACAAGTAATGGAGAAATTTAGATGGGGTGATAAGTAAACAATGATTTTATTGATTGGGTTACAAGTTAATTTTTGGTTTATTTAAAATAATCAAAGGAAATTTATTAAAAAGAGATAAATTTTAAAAGAAAATGTATGGGCATTCCTAAAAGTTGTGGACTTGTGGTGATTGACAAATAATTCTCTGTTTTTTCATGTTGTTACATGTAAAGAAACTTTGTAAAAATCATTCGATTTAGAATAATTTTTAAATTAAAGAAGCTTTCTATTTAGAATAATTTTTAAATTAAACAAGCTTTTTATAGAGTTCTGTTCCCATAATATGGGAGGAGCTGTATTTTTCATCCCTTTAAAATCGCATGACAGGGAAAATTACCATCTTAAGGTGAAGTCCTTCATATATCATCTTGAGCTGATAAATTTTTTTTGCCCTGGGTGTTAATATATCCACGTAACAAATCTCTAGGAGGTTGTTAAGACAATGTAATTGATGCATCTCCGTATTGCTTGTCTCTTTAACACTCTTAATTGAGGGGCATATTTACTTTTTTCTAACATATGATTCTTATCTGTTAAAAATTTAAGATTAATTTTTTTTAAAAAAAATATCTATTTTGATTGATATTCGAAACATCAATTTTGAGAGTAGTAATTTGGAGATTCCATGAATTATTTTAGTTTTAAGCTTAACTATTAATGTGTAACAAAATGAGCCAATATTCTATAATTTATAAATCAAATATCACTTTTATGTGGTTAAAAGCTAGAATACAAATTTGTCACTTTCTACTATTCAATTAAGTAAATATCTAAAAAATTATTTATTGATTTGTTGTTAATATATAATTTATGAATTAATTTTATTTTATAATGACTATAATTTAATAATATATTATATATTGCATAAATATTATCCCACCAACATTTTTTTTTACAATTTTATATATAAATAAATACATTTAATGATTAATTTTAAAAAAAATCATAACATGAATTAAGTCAAAATTGGTCCATATGAATATAAAAATTTCCTCTCCTAAACCATTTTAAACTACAAAGTCTTTAGTCTTAACACCAATGTGCCATGAAATATAGAGCTATATTTGATCAAAACATGATGTGTTAGTGAGTAAAGAAGTGTTTCTAAAAGAAAATCTTTCTGGAGAATTGGTTTGTAGGGAAATGTTTCTCATGGAATTTCATTGCACTTTGTTTTAATTAATATTAATCAAATTTAAATATTCCAAAATTATTTTTCAATTAATAATATATATTAATATTTTTAAAAATTCAACATTATATTTATTTATATAATCAAATCTAATATAATAGGTTTTTGAGATAAATTTGAGGTGTTTGCTTAAGGAATGGAATTAACTCAGCTTTTTTTTTAAAATAAAAAAATAAAAAAAACTTTGTAGTTCTCAATTTTGTGAAATTAGGATATTTTTTTTAACTATACACTTTGTTTAGCTAAAAACAACCGTTTATCGTGTTAATTTTTATTTATTTAGTAAGAACAAAATTATTATTTTATTTGAAAACTATTGGTATAGTGTGCATATATATTTTATTATTATTAATTCCTCCTAAAAAACAAATAAAAAAACTTAACATTATAAAAAACCAAACAAAATCACATTTGAAATAATATCACGTGGCAAATTTTTAATTGAATTGACTATTTTCCTATTTTATTTTTGATTTTAAAAAGAAAGAGTTAATAACATTTATGATTGTTTTGGTCTTTTTATTAATTGGAGAAATCACATAGTTTAAAAACATTAAAAAAAAAAAAACAAAACAAAACAAAATTTATGCCCCTACAAACAAAGAAAGCACAAATTTTTTTTTTTTTTACAAAATCTGGACAAATCATTTAAAGACGTGCCCTCACCTTATATGAGTTAAAGATTTAAACTCACCTCTTCAGTAAAACACAAATATTTTTCACATAAAACCCAGTGCCAATAGACTAAAAAGTAATTGACGACATAAGACCCAGTGCCAATAGACAAATATTTTTCACATAAGACCCAGTGCCAATAAATTTATAAATAAATTAATATCGCAGCCTAACTATTGAGTCAACCATTAATTACCATATTATCATATTAAAATACTACATTTTTTTATTATAAAATAAAAAAAAATATCCATGGTTCGAATTTTGACTTGCGAACATTTCTAAAAAATAAGGAAAAAAACACACGTTCATAGAGTTAAATGCTATCCACGTGATAACAATATTGATCACAAAGCAAAACGTGTGGACATTTCCAACGTTCAAGTGGCCATTGTAACCCACTTTGTCCACCACACTTGATCAATTGACAACTTACATTTGAGTTTTATGTTTGACATTTGGAAAAGTCTAACTTTATATATATATATATATTGGCTTGAGTTTTAAGCTTTAATCCCATCTTTTTTATAACAACTAGAATCATATACTTAATTATGTTAGTTACTAAGCTCATGTAACTCTAGCTCTCACATACAAATGAATGCTATTTTCACTTGAAATAATTAATACTCTCTTTGTTCTTTTTTATTTGTCACACTTATCTAATTCATACCGATTAAAAAAAATGATTAAAATTAATTGATCATTTATGTTTTATAAAAATTTCCATTACTTTTCAAAACTTCCCTCATTTAAAACTCCATTAGTGAAATATATAATTTAATTTTTAGTTGATTGTGATTTATTGAAAATTGTACAACTACATTAAATTAAAAGATAAATTTTTAAAAAAAAAATATTTAATACTACACAATTTTTAATGTGACAAGTAAAAAAGAACAGAGAAGAGCCGCAACATGTGATAAATAAAAAAGAACGGAGAGAGTTGTAAAATAAAGCAATGTTTGTTTTAATAAATTATACTTTCCAAATTAATAACAACCATTAATTTTCTTCCTTGATATGTAGAAATCACATCAGTAAAAGGATTGTCCCAAGAATGCACAAAACATATCCCCAAATAAATTTCCCAACTCATTGATATGCATCAGTAATGTATTGAATACAAATAGAATTATTCCATTGATCAGTTGAAGTTTATTTGATAAAATTAATTTGAATAAATAAAGTTACTAATAATATAACAAGATATAAACATTAGCTAGTTTCCATCTACTAATTTGACCTGAATTGACCAATACTGTTCATCTTTTAATTTTTGGACCATTTGGAAAAAGTTACAATGAATGAATAATATAACGTCAAATCACATGGATTCAATACTTGAATCATATGGATTCAATGATTCACATATTGAATTAAGAGTCAAAACACAATCTGTGGACACTTGGTTGTCCTCTGTTATGGAATTGATAAGGAAGATCATGCAAAATGCCTTTGACTTCCTGCTTGTTCTTTTGGCAAAACATTTTGACTGTTTGCTAAGGAATTAGTGGAGTACACGCCCACTACTAGCAAAAGACTCATGTCTGCCATTTACTCATGTCCATGCTAACAAATATCTTCTCCCAGGAATACTAAAAGCAAACATCATGTATTTCTGTATTTCTACAATCCAAATCAGTTCTTCATACATACATATGCACATGTATATATTCAAATATATCATGTGTCTAATGATATCGACCAATTTTTTAGTTCAGAAGTCAGGACAAATAATAACTGAAAGTTTGACTATTTGTTGTATACCTTTAAACCAAAGTCTTTAACAATGCAATGAAATTATAGATGCAGAATTCAGTAATATTCCTTCAAAAGAAGGAAAAAGGAATTGGAGAGACTAAACAATGGATCACCACGCACAAGAATAATAAGAAGAAAAGATAACTAGGAAAAGAGCTGGTGCTTTCATAGTCAGCAGCATTATTGTGATGATATAGGTGTCTTAAATGGGAGTTCCACGCTATCCATACTTTAATCATCAAGATGCAAGAAACAATAATGGAAGGAGAGGCATTTTCTTTTATCAGTTAACATTTAAACCTCCATTGCACTAGAGAAAGATACAGCGCATACGTTTGATTGATGCAGACACAGGAAATAGAAATACATGACTTACAATATGGTGACCTCATGTGCTTTCTTTTGTGGTAGATGCCTCCAGTTCCTTTTTTTCTTCTTCGGAGCTTACAGCTTTTGGGATCTCAGTGGCTGTGGGAGTTGCAGCATCCTCTGGTGGCTTCTTCAACTCTGTCTCCAACTCCTTGGCTGCCTGAGAATAGAAAAAAAGCAGAAATTTGGTGCAGATGAGATGGAAGAAGATTGGGACATATGTTTTGTGCAAAATGATATATTACTGGAGGCCGATCATTTGCATGCCATCATTAATTATAAAGTGTGATTACAGATCATTTGCATGCCATCATAATTATAAAGTGTGATTACATGGACGATTGCGTGTAGAGACAGGTGCACGCATTATGGTAAAAGAAACGTGAAAGACAATAAGTTGAGCTAAACACATGCATTATGGTTTAGGACCAAGATTGTGACAGATGTGAAATAACCTGACAACTGGAGGTAAATACATGCTTTATGGAGAAAGTATGTGAGTGTTCTATTTCCAGGGTTCTCTTCTACGAGAGTGTGTTTCTTTATTTTCTTATGGGACAAAACTTTAGACAGACAATGTGGACTCTAACTTAATGATGATCTAAAGATTACCAATTAAAAGCCATCAACTAAGCTTTAATCACAATAAATTAGCAATAGTCTTTATCTGAGACTTGTTTAATCTATCATCATTTTTTAACAAATCAATAATGCCAATTAAAGCTGCTTGAAATTATCTGTAATTCTTTTTCTTTTCTTTCATTTTTGTCTTACTCTTTAGAAAGTATGATAATCTGTGTTACCTTTTTTTAGTCTTTCCATTTAACACGGGATTGGCTACATTTAACAGATTATGTCGCCCAAGATATTTGTCGCTTTTGACTTTGAAAATAGACTCAGTTTCTTATCATGTGTCATCAAGTTGGTTGGGATTTTTGAGTGCCCTGTGATTTACCTGAATCTTTCTGGTTGTTTCTAATCACCAAAAACTTATGTTTTGTAATACTTTTATCAGTAATCTAATTTCATTTTAGAGCTTCCAGGCCTCATGTTGTAAACCATAAGTTACCATCGTGCAAACCTTGGCCCTCAGAAATCTAAATTACTATGATATTGGGAACATGACTTTAGAGAAGTTGGAACAGAGAAGCTAGAAATCCCGCAAAACTAGAAATTTTATGACATTATGGATACCTTCATCTTTGTCATCCCTGTTTTTAGGTATGTGTACTCCTAAGCTTGCATGACAACCACTATGTGGACAAGCAAATTTGCCTCAAATAACCATAATTGGAAAACTAGCAATTATGTTTTACGGCAGCAATTGGTTTTTTTGTCTATATATTAAAGCATCAAACTATTTAGTTTTTATCATATGCACAAAGTAGATTTAGACAACGGTCTGACATGGTTGCATACAATATAAACGATTAAATCTTGACCTCTGGCTCAGCCCACGACTTCCTTCCCTTCCCTTCCCGTAGTGCTATCTTGGTTATGCGGTTGGGGTCAAAGGATATAGATAATGGGATCCCAGACCGGAAACGTGCTATTCTATCATCTCAAGGTATCGTCAAGGTTTTGCTCCCTAGTGGTATAGTTCGATCTTAAAGTTGAGTTAAATAAACCAGTCACTTGTATCTCTGATATTCTCAAAACCTCTTCTTTTCCTTCAAAATTACAAGCACTTCTGTTCACGATATAAGCTCTATGTGGGAAATTGTGTCTTCAACGTCTTAAAGGTAACGAGCTATACAAACAGGCCACCATTCAAATTGCTGTGTAAACAAATAGAGGTTTTAAAAGGCTTATATATCAGTTTGTACCCGTCTAAGAATGACATTTTTCTTAAACTTGTTCTTTTCACTAAAAGAAAAGATTGCCTAACCTTGTTGTCAGCAGTGTTAATTGGTTATTAAACAATTTCGTCTACAGGAACTTTGCAATTGTCCATTCCCAATGACTTTAAAGAAAACATTCTTCAACAGAATAAGCATTGTACATAAAAATGGGATCAACAATAATGACTATATTTAAAAAAAAAAAAATTTCTAAAATCAAATTTCTTCATCCAAAAGCATGTATTTTTAAAAAAAGAATGAAGACATTGATGAGAATGTCATCTAATAAAAATAAGTACATTGTGCAAAACCGAGCCAAGTAACTTGTTCAGTATAGATCAACCCTTATATTAAGAGAAACTAGGAATAACAAGTAGGGCTTACATGTACTAAAAATTTCAAATAAAAATTAGAACACAAACAGCGTCTTATCATGCAAGAACCAATCACGTCCTCAAGTTCTTAATCAAATGCGCCTCATGTTGTCCTAGAGAAAGTTAAAATCCTAACATGCAATGGCAAGAACAAAACAAGTCTGTCTCGGCACCTACTCTCTAATTAGACATAAATACAATCTACCATCTACAGAATCTTTATAAAACTGATCAACCAATTATCCAGCTAGGAGGCTATGACTGTTATTTTCCAAATAAAACATGAGTTATGTTTTCTTAATGCAAACTATTACTTGCTTCAGTTGAATGAAAACTGGCAAGGGGATCACATACTTCATCCACTTCACCATCTTGGATTTATTCCAATAATACAAGCACAACAAATGTATTTAATCATGCCAAATTCAAATACAAGCACAAACTCTCAACATAATTACAAAGGAATTTTCAATAAGGATTTCATAATAATAAGCCTGTTGGACCCCCATGATGTGAACTGTGCTATGAAAATTACACTTCCTCAAGTGATAAGCTAAACTCGTATTTACGTCCATCCAAATATTAGATGACTCTCAAATCTCAAAATTCAGCATGAGAAATTTTTTCAAACTGCATTACATAACAAGTTAACAACCAATTCTGATAGTTCAACATAAGCAAATACTGACTGCTTCCCATACCTAGTATTAAGAGTGAGATTGGGGAACTTGATTATTCAATTCACAGAAAACTACCAGCCACTATTATCAGAGTGGCCTGTCCTGGTCCATGCTTGTTAAATAGATATTTTGTACAGAATTCATTGAACACAAAGATCATCCTTTCCGAATTCACAAGACAATATGAAACTCCTAGAGAAATTTATGTATTGTGTTTGATAGTCCAGGCCACTTGCTTTCTTCTAAGGAAACCAATCAACAGGTCATTTATGATTGACAGAGCAAAGAGGTAATTAGGCTCAAAGTGAATATACACTTTCAATGACTGACTCTATCATCTGAAATAATGAAAAGTAGCGAAGAAAAACAGCAACGCCATGTGGACTATTAACAGACTTGTAACAGCATCTTATAGATAACTATTGGCATTGACAGATTCTCCTTGCCACCAAGAAAATAAGACTCAAAGCATCTTGAAGGTCATAGGATGAAATCACATCACAATTTAAACAGCATAACAAGTAAAAAAGAACTCTTAACACCATTCAAACTTAAATATGTAGAGTTTCAAGGCTACACTCAAAGAAGAAAGAAAGAACAATTCAGATGTTAGAAGTATGATTATTCCCATCATCACAACTATTCCCAATCACGAATCTCTAGTTTTTGCCAACATGCTTCAGAGAATTGTATTTATTATACATATATAATCAACATCATCTAATCTGATATGAAAAACAACAAAAAATTCTCTTACATAAAGGAAAAAAGTCAAAACTTTTGGAGAAGAAGAACTAGCAAGCACCTCCATCTTTAAACGTGCTACCATCTAGAATTCAATATCAAGAACAATTTTTCATGCAGATGAACCTTGAAAGAAAAATAGTTCTTGAGATCATCAAAGATTCACAAAAACCCTAAAGAGTTACATCTTAAGAGGGAAAGCCCATGTTTTTCAACAATCCATCAAATAGACCTAATCTTTTGTTCTCCAACCAAAATAACAGAACCATTTCCCATCCTAAAAGTTAAATTTCTCAATAATTCCAGAATTCCATCGGAAAGTGAACACACAGCATAATTAAAAAGCATAAACTTTTTATGATCCAGTTCATTGGCGTATAAAAAACAGCACGAAAACCTAAACATATCACAACCTAACAAAAAAACAAACACAGAAAGCAAGACCCAACACTCAAAAAAATTTCAACTTTCCAGAAAAAAGGAACAAGAAACCGGACCTGCTGGAAGCTCTTGACGGTTTTCCCAATGCTCCGGCCGATCTCCGGCAGCTTCTTCGGTCCGAAGACGAGGGCAGCAACGCCAGCGATGACGGCGAGCTCAGGCACACCAAGGCCAAAAAGGCACCGGACAGAGAGGCCCCTAGATGGGGTCCCAACGCCGGCAAAGCCCCTCGTCTTCTTAGAGACCACGCTAAGACTCTTCGAGGACAGTGCCCCGGCGCCATTGCTGAAGAACACAGAGTTAGTGGAAGCTAAGGAGCCGGAGAAAGCCATGGGCGGCTTCGGCGGAGCCCAAGCCGCCATTAGAGATGTTGAAGAACACGCCATCATCTCTCGCTCTCTCGGGTCGGATTTTCTTGTATTTATTTTGCGAACGATTGGGAATTTGTTTGATTTTATGGGGGAGTTTCTTTAGATTTTTTTTAAAATTATTTATTTATTTCTTCGGTGAATGGAATAAGAGGACCTGAAATTTATGGCCTAGTCTAATAGTTTTTACTGACGTACTAACGACCTTCTGGCCCATTGAGATACGTGGGTCATCGATGAGCTTCACCTGAGTGGTGAGAGTTCGATTCCTAGTGAGTGACATTTTCAGGGAGTTGTGAATAGTAGTTGTGCAGCGAGTGATTCAAGCGCTAGCAGCGGTCCCGTCCCCCACTTGTTCCACCGGCATTGCATGCGCCCCAGGGCTCTACAGTGGGTTCGCCCGCTCTTCTTCCTCAAAAAGTTTTTACCATGTGGAGAAATGTTATATATTCAAGAGATGTTGTAACCATTATTTATTGTTATTTATTTTTATTTTTTTATATATTTTTTTATAAACTCAAAACAAGCATCTTTTTATTTTATTACATTGTAATTGCTTGGTTCTTTTATATTTTCCTTGTACATGACGTATCTTGTGTCAAATTATAGTTATTGAATATATAAAAATTAAATTATTTAAAATTCCTCCTGAATTTCCGATTTTCCATTTGATTCTACTGATTTTTTTTTTATTTTTTAATTTTTATTTTAAGAAAGTATTCCATCTTTCTTTAGGTTATATGACTTTTAATTAATAATAGCATCGGTATAATACCCGAATTGATCCCTCTACTTTTCTTTCTCTTCTTTTTTGGTCCCTTCACTCAAAAATGCCCCCAATTAGTCTCTCTACTCTTGAAAATGATTCTACTTAGTCCCTTCTACTCTAAAATATGCCAATTAGTACCGGTATTTTCAAGAGTAGAGGGACTAAATGGGAAGAGACTAAGAGTAGAGGGACTAAGTTGAGTCATTTTCAAGAGTAGAGGGACTAGTGGGGAGTATTTTTATGGAAAGGGTCCAAAAAGGAAGAGAGAGAAAAATAGAGAGACTAATTCGGGTATTATACCTAATAGTATCAGTCCATATGGCTATGTGCCATTAGTTGTGTAAAGTAATGCACTTATCACATGTTGTTTGACCAGCGTTGGGTTATCTTGCCTTTAGCTTGTGCAAATAAATTCTCCCAAAAGAAAAACACTAAGTTGAAGGGCGTGAAGTGTCCTACCTCTCCACCAAGCTTTGGGTGATTAATGTTATAAGGGTGCATGATATCTTCCTTGTATGAGGGGGTTTTGTATTTGCTTATAACTTTAAGAACTTTTAGTGTATTGGATGCCCTCAGTCGAAACAAATTCATCCCCAATTATACTGTATCGGTTGAGTGGGTAGAATTCAATTGTTAGATTGATAGAAGTTGGTGGGCTTGACTTAAATAGTTTACGGGCTAATTAAACTGTATAGGTTGAGACTTGATAAACTATGAGCCAAAATTGATTCGACTATCTATAGAATAGGTTGAGATGAGTCGCCACTTTATTAACTCTAGTGGTGCAATTATACTCTGAGTTGAGCTCCATTGGATTTAATAGAAAACACAATCACTCACTACGAAATCCTACCAACGAGGATTTCCGATTTCTACAGTGGGAGTGTAGATTTGTGAAAAATGTAGTGGGAGCCCAGTTTTATTTAAAGACCTAAATACAACTTGGGTATAATATAAATGAACTAATAATCTGGTTTTTATTTTCTTGTAGTTTATTTCTCGATATGACTAATAACCCACTTAATATTTTGCTTGAGAAAAATATCCTTACCTGACCCAATTATGTAGATTGGCTCAAAATTTTGAGGATAATCGTCAATTTAGAGCAAATCGGGTACATTCTTGAGGCCGATATTTCTACCGAACCCCCACTCGGGTATGCGAGAAAGAACAAGGTATTTATCTAAAATGGCTCAACAATGACTTGCGAGCGAGGAGCTATATGTTAGCCTCCATGAGCAGTGATCTGCAACGTTCTCATGAAAAAATGAGTGATGCGAGATCAGTATTATTGCACTTGCAGGAGCTTTATGGAGAGCATAGTCGGACTACTCAGTTAGGATAACAAGATTTGTCAAAATTATACTTTTGACTCATCGAAGAATTATAAGATTCCTACAAATATATATAAATTGTGTTAGTGTCAGATAAACACAACAAAAGGAAAATAATTGCAAATATATTAATAAAATAAATTTAATATAAATAAATAATGAATATTTATGAAATAAAAACATGTACACTAACAGATTTAGTCTTATTGTCAACATAATCACCATAAACATACTCAAGTTTATTTGTGTGATTAAACTCTTTTTTATATGTTGGTTTTTGATTTAATTCTTTTGGCTACACAAATTTGTGGAATAAGTTATTCACGATACATTCATGCTCCCTTGATACATCATTTTGTTCACACAAAATTACATCATTTTGTTTGCTCAGTAATATAAGTTTGTTGCTCCCCATGGATGTGAGTATTCTTTTGCTCATTGTTGTTAATGTAAGCATTTGTCAGCTTACCATTGAAGGAAGTCAATTTGCTATTGTATGATTAGTGCACCCTATTATTGGATCGCTGCCTAGTATCATCAAAGTATCTCTTCATCCATCATTGTGTTTACATAATAAGCTTCTCAACTAGCTTCTCGAATGACGTATCCAAGTTGGTGTTCGTATTAATATCCACGTCATTCTTTCTCTTTCCTACCTCTAAAATCTAATCTCCAACTCTGTAAAACCCTAAACTAAAAATTGCAAAATACTACCCTTATATACAGGGACAGAACAAAGAGGGGCTAGAAGGGGGTTTAGCCTCCTTGGCACCAGCGATCCCGTTATTTTGGCCGGGACCAGCCCCTTCGCTATCGACGGTTTCCCATCTTTCCTTTGCCCGCAGGTTGCAGGCCCTCCCACCCTAAGGCTGAAGGACCAAGCTCTCAAGATGGCTCCTTATCTCTTCTTCTTAAATTTTGCTCTCAGGGTCAGGCATCTGCAATCACTAAGATGGGAAGATTCGATGGTCAGCCGCCTGCGGTCAAAGAAGAAGAAACCCTAGCCAAGATGAGAATTTGAAATCTATAAGAATCATTGGATTGGATTATTTTTAATGTCTCGTGATCTGTACAAGTTACATTGGATTGCATTGTTTTTAGTACCTCGTGATATGTACAAGTTACATTGAATTAGATGTTGATAAGTGCCTAAATGTATATATTTTCTTATACATATTTTTATGCACTTAGCATGTGATTTTGTGGAATCAATGCCCGTTTTGTACTTAATCTTGTGTCAATTACTTTGTAGGGCATGGAGAAACCATGGAGAGCTCGAGGACATGATTTGGGCAGAAAAAAGAAGCAAATTTGGTGGCGTGTCACAGTAGTAAAATCATTATAGCACCAAAGAGAAGTGAGTCTAGCCAGTCTCGGGAAAGTCCATACGGCCCGCATGACACCCGTATGGATCTAATCGAAAATGAAGTGAATGTGGAGGTGCGGTACTATAACACAGAGAGAAGAAAAACCTGGAGAGTTCCGAGAAAACTCATGCAGCCTTCATACCGCCTACATGGAACTCATTTGCCTGACAAATTTCTCCATTCACTTCCATATGGCCCCATACGGGTTGTATGGTCTGGGGGAGAGGGGGGTATAAATAGTCATTTTTAGGGCTGAAATGAGGGACTTTTTGCCATCAGAAAAGATAGAGCAAGATTATGACGACAAAGCATTTTGGAGGCAATTTCTGGGTCCTTAAACTTGGGAAGTTTAAGGGGAAGCGTCATTCGGAAGATCCTTCACTGGAATCACACCAGAATCCCTTCGGAGGCTCGAATCTTGTCAAGGAGAGATCTAGGGCTGAAGAGGATAATCCTTCTTCTTCATCATCATCACTCACCAAGGGAGTTCATTATGGGTTATTTTTGTTATTTTATGCTTGTTTTTTGTATCTCTAGATTAATGGCACACTAAGCCCCCAAGGCCACCAGATGTCACTTAGTTTAATACATTTGATTGGTTTATGGTTTAGTATATCTAACTTGCATGCCTTAAATTACATTATGGAGACCTCTGTAATTCTTGTATGAGTTGTAATTGTAGACTCGGGATGCTCACTTGTACTATATCATGGATAAATTAGAAAGGGTTTCTTGTATCGGTATGCTGAGGGATTCGGGTGTCAGTAGCCCTCTGACTATTAGGATTAAACCTGGAATTAGGTTTAACCCTATTTAGAGATTTCCGCGAGCATTTTGCAATCGTAGGAGTATTTGATCTAGAAGAGATCCCGATCAATACTTGTATGGGATTAGGGATTAATCACCAAGGGATTTGGGGTTAATCTGCTTTAGAAATCTCTCTGCCCAAACCTCAAATGTCACACTTTACTATTCATCCGAGTGTCATTTTTACCCCGAAGGGGATCCACATCCATGGCCTCCGTCTCCCTTTGTTTTATTACCCTCATCTTCATATGTTGGCCATCTCACATCATTTTTTTAGTTAGCTAAGTTTTCATTTAGTCTACTTAAATTGTGCATCTCAAAGCCTTGTGTGAGGTTAGAAAGTAGGCAAAAAAGGAGTAATAGTAGATCCTTGGCCCGGAGGAATACAATCCTCGTGTGTGAGCACGAGGTATTGCTTGACGACTCCGTACACTTCTGGAAGAAATCATCAGATGTTATTTAATACCTCCTGACCTATACAAGTTACATTGGATCTATGATCTAGCGACCCGATTTAAATCAACTATGTTTGGAAATTGGAATTGGTGGGCTTGTGTTGTGTGTGAGACTTGTGGGCCAGTAGGCTTATGTCTTATGGGCCAAGGAGGCAAGGCAAATAGCATATTTAAACTAAGTTATGAAAAAAAATTTTGTATTGGTTTGCATTCTTGCAATTCTATACATTGGTTGGATATAATAGTGAGTATATTAGTATTTTTTTTTTCTTTTATTGGATCATGTATTTCTTCTTGATGTAAATGAGAATGAATGTTTAAAATTTTTGGGTGAAAAACATAGAACATGATTGATAACTTCATTCTTGTGATACGACTACAATGTGTTTGATTAAATGCCTCAATGTGATCATTGAGATGTAATGTTGAGAATATCAAACATAACACATTAATATATATCACAATGTATATATGTATAATTATATAAGGTTTAGTGTTAAGTCAACATAACAAAATATGTAAAAAAAATGTTACATCTACATAGCAAAATGCATAATAAACTAGGTTGTTTTAATCAAATATTACATTGTCACATTATTTTGTATTGGAAACATTTGTTATATTGAATGAATTTTCTTTGACATTTTGCCCTCAGCCCTTCCGATCAATAAGTCCTAGTTCCGTCCCTGCTTATATAACCCTAAATCCTAAATACTATAAACCCTAAACCTGAAAACCTAATACTTTTAAAGTCTATAAACCTTAAACTCCTAAACCTAAACCCTAAATCCCTAATCCCGAAAAAGATTTAGGATTCAGTTTTAGATGTACCTAACAATTAGGATATTATTTTATCAAATTTTATAATATATCTTTTATTTGTTACTTGAGTACCTATCTATATTGGAAAATTCTAATGTAAAAAAGCATGGAGATAAGATTTATAGTATCATTTTATGAAGTTATTTATTTATTATATAGTTTATTATTTTAGAATTCAACAATAAACTTTTGTTGATGTAAATTCATTAGTGCTTGAAAATATATAGATATGTCATACTTGGATGGATATATATTATTGTTTTGAATGGCTAATGAGGTGGACTCTATTAATATTACAATGCTACATTACCAAATATGGTAACAAATGCTGGTTATTCTTCCGTATATGGACAACATTACGACCACGTACGGAGAACTTCCTTCATCTATTCAGATGTAATGTTATGAATTTCCTTAGTAGTTTTGGTATTATTTCTATTAATTCTGTAATTCGGGCTATTAAACATTTTGTGGGCCGGTTCGAGCGACATATCATTTCTGTAGATAACTCGGCCCAAGTCCAGTTCAACCTGTATTAATTATTTGTAGGGATGTTTGCTATCTGTTAATTGTATAAACAATGAATCCACATAATGACTGTGAGTTTTTCTTTAAAACAGAGTTACTTATATTATTTATAGCAAAAATATTGAGTAAAATATCAAAATACAGTAATGTATAGGGTATCATGTACGTAGATAACCACAAGAGACATATCACCAGCCGGTTGACACAGCTCCTTTTGAAGTGCCTAAATCACCCAGATCTTCCAATTTCATTTTTTTTCTTAATACTGCCTGGTTCAATGACAGTATATGCTACGCTGACGTCTTCGTGATCTTTACTTGCACTGGCGGCAAGGCGTAACATACAGTACACTACTTCTTCATGTTTATGCAATGCGTTGACGTACTCGAGAAGCGGTTCTGGGTTTTCTTCTATGGCTTCCGTGATACAAATGCCGTGGATGCATTTAATGATAGCACTGGGACCGTATCGGAGAAACAACAAATAAACCGCCATTACCTCTTCTTTGTCCATCTTCTATACATATTTATCTATCTTCGGTCATATATATAGTGGTTATCTTTCCTGTATACGGTTATTATTCTTCCCATCTACACCTCAGTTTGGTCAACAAGAGAACAACGACAGCCATGTGTTGGGTAATTTTTTATATACCGGCTGGGTACCATAACACAAATTTTCAAAAAACTTGTTCCCCAATTATTTCTGTCTCTGATGGGAAATTATATTTTATCACGTGGTGGGTCCCACTAGTTTTTGAATTCTCAGAGAAGACATCCAGGCGCCAACTTTAATTCAATCAGGCCAATCCAAGGATGACACGTGGCATGTAAAGACGGGGCAGCCATCACATTAATATATATCACAATGTATATATGTATAATTATATAAGGTTTAGTGTTAAGTCAACATAACAAAATATGTAAAATAATGTTATATCTACATAGCAAAATGCATAATAAACTTCGTTGTTTTAATCAAAGATTACATTGTCACATTATTTTGTATTGGAAACATTTATTATGTTGAATGAGTTTTCTTTGACATGTTGCCCTCAGCCCTTCTGATCAATAAGTCCTAATTCCGTCCTTGCTTATATAACCCTAAATCCTAAATACTATAAACCCTAAACCTGAAAACCTAATACTTTTAAAGTCTATAAACCTTAAACTCCTAAACCTAAACCCTAAATCCCTAAACCCAAAAAGATATAGGATTCAGTTTTAGATGTACCTAATTTATCAAATTTTATAATATATCTTTTATTTGTTACTTGAGTACCTATCTATATTGGAAAATTCTAATGTAAAAAGCATGGAGATAAGATTTATAGTATCATTTTATGAAGTTATTTATTTATTATATAGTTTATTATTTTAGAATTCAACAATATACTTTTGTTGATGTAAATTCATTAGTGCTTGAAAATATTTGGATATGTCATACTTGTAGGGATATATATTATTGTTTTGAATGGCTAATGAGGTGGACTCTATTAATATTACCGATGCTACATTACCAAATATGGTAATATTTTTAAATTATTGCTTGACATCCTATAATATTGTCACATGACCACGAACCAAATGACCCCTAAAAATGTGATGAACTCTAAAGATGTATGTGATTTTTTTGACAATCTTGACTTTTGATTAGTTTGAAAGTAGAATAATTTGTTAATATAAAATAATAACTTATTTTAGTAAGTAAGATAACGTTATTGTATATGTTATCCCAATAACTTGATCAAGTAGGCCATTCATAATTAAAAAGTTATCATGCTTTGCAAATAAATGCATTGAAAAGATTCAAATATTTTTTAGTATGTCTCCCTTATCCTAATGTTATTAAACAAATAGTCACACCAGTGTATAGTGAGTTTCTGCATTACAAGCCTACTGTCTAGCTTAATGTTTTATGCTTTTGGACGCAAAGACTTATCGATAACTTATGTGTAATTGTGTTTTGTTTAGACTATCTTTGGCAGCCTTCAAGTGAGAGATTTAGATTGAAGTGGATTTTGAACTAAATCTTTATTGAAACAAGGGAAAGTGAGCTATTTTATAAAAACTAATTTCTCCTCACTTTCAATACTTTTTTTTTTGAACTCATAAAAATTCACCTAACACCCGAACTCTTTAGTTTCATTCTCACTTTATGACAAATGAACATCAAAAGTACTAAAATTATATTATTTCCCGCACTTCAGGGAAGTGGTATTTTTATTCATTTTTCCACTTCCCTCCATTTCCCTAGAAATAAACTCCCCCTTAGTGAAGCATGAATATATAGATCACTGTAACCCTCTCCATTATATTTGGTGTTACATATTATTTGTAATTATTTAGAAACATAAAATTGAATTATTAATTTTTTTTAATGGCAAAAGCATGTAGTTTATCTTTAAATTGATTGTCATTTTTGAAATTTTGGTCAACATAGTTGATGCATGCCGAGAAGATTGAAGACAACCACTAGATAGCCTAGCGGAAGTCACCCTAAGTGATGGATGAGTGGTGCAAGGTCGAATCCATTGTGTTGTATTGCTGTGTACTACTATGCAAATATATTTTAGATATACTATAAAAAATTGTATCAGTACTATTTACCAAGTTTTCTGTGAGAGGAGTCATATTCTTACCTCTCCAGGGTTGTAAGATAGGGAGATTTACCATTGTGGGATTGTGGTCATTGATATATTATCTTGAACGCACATGATAAACCCTAATTTCCTCGTGCGTTAGCATGCCGGGCATGGTAAATTCTTTAGGGAGTCTTTAATCCAGCGTAACTGGTGCATTATTGTACATGCATATTCTTTTGACACTTCCTTGTGGGGTGGTGCTTCTTGCCATTCATTAAAAAAAATTAGAAAAAAAAGCCACAAGAAGCCAATTTTGATCAATAGCCATAAGAACCTCTATTTGTTCACAACAAAAAAATTACAAATTTACAACTGATATTTGTAACTGATGATTTCTATTGCAATTTTGCAACAGACTTGGAATAACTTTGCAACGTCATTGAATATTTGCAACTAATTTTGCAACGAGTCAAAAAATTTGTTGCAAAAATAGTGAGAGTGATTTTGAAATGGATTTGCAACTTATTTTCAGACAGGTTTGCAACAAATTGACAATGGTATAAATTTCCGTTACAAAAATATAGAGGGAGTGCACGGGAAAAATTTTACAATGACATTGCAACGGACTGACAATGTATACAAAGGCACTACAATTTTGCAACAAGAATTTGCAACGAAATGATTCCATTGCAAAGTTCCATTGCAAATTTGTAAAAGTACTTTTAATGGAATTATGACCTTACAAAGTTGCAACATAATTTTAATAAAGTTGCTACGGGTTTTAATTTAACTTTTTTTAAATTTATATGATTTTAAATTTTTTTTTGTTTATATTATATAATTTTTAGAGCTATTAAATGTATTTTATGTCAAAATTTGGATATAATGATGATGCCTTACAATACTGTCTTTTGATATATATAAATATACCTACTAAGATATTCTAAATTTGAAAGATGAATAGTGATATGTGTGATAAGATTCAATTCTCAAAAGTAAAACAACCCGAAAGAGAGCAAAAGTAAAATAGAAGGTAAGGCAATCGATAAAGATGGGGTATCCGGGTATTGATCCGCCTAGGAAAATCGTTTCAAGTGCAAAAACTCTCTATTATGCTTCCTAACTAATGCAATGGTGAGTCAGGGACATCCTTTAATGCATGGCCCCGAATCTAGGGTTAACCAAGCCTAATCCTCTACATGTCCCGGAGGAGAGGTTGAACAACCTCTCAACCTCGCACTCGTAAGAAGGATTGCATTAAGCTCTAGGGATTCCAAGTGATAAATGTCTTCCTAATTGTAGACCTAACCCTTGGTCCAGAAGAAAGGTCCCTAACCATAATTAAGCCCAAGATGCTAAAATCACCTCAACGCTTCACTCCGTTGCACTTGCAACTAAGCCCCAGCGGAGGGTCATCCCTTAGCTCATTCGCTCTATTATGGCCGCAAAGAACTTGAGGAACGGAGGTAGAATCTATCACACCGGAGGGGAAAGGGGACGCTCCTGTACCTCTCGACTCACCCTCTCAACCCTCTCCATTTAAGCTTTGTCTAACTCTCGTGGTGTGTCACTCGCTTACAAGGGTTACCACATGAACTCTCAATCCTAGTGTCACTCTAAGGGAGTATTCAAACAATCAAACATTCAAGATTGGAACTCACAATAACATCAATTAATTGAAAGTATAATAAAAAGATTCAATGAAACTAATACATATTAGGGTTCATAAATACCCAAGTACCCACTAGAGGTTTAGCTCTCCATGGAGCACAATACAAACGATAATGAAATCAAATGTAAAAGAAAGCAATCCATAGGAAAACCCCCTCCATAGTCGTGGCGATGGTCTTATGGAGAGCCCTCTACTCGTTGCAAGATCCCCTTGTCCGGTATAAGATACGCCTCACCGAATCAATCCGACGGAGTCTCCCTTACCAACCTTCTTCCAAAGAGATGACGATGTCAGAGCCGTAGAACCTCTCCAAATCCCTAGCCAATACCTCTCAAAACCCTAGCCACAACCCTCTCTCAAGTTGGGGAAAAGATGGAGAAAAGAATGTTGAAATCGGGGCTGAAATCGGCCTTAAATAGGGCTGGAATCGGGATTCCACACACCCCTGTGGATATTCCACACGGGCCTGTGGAATTAATGCACGGGCGTGTGGAATTTCCACACGCCCGTGTGGCCCCTCTGTTTTGCTCCTTCTTCGGCCGGCTGCGAACAGTACCTGCTACATTGATTTGCTACAGTGATTTCTGCAGTACCTTGCTACAGTAACGGCCCAAAATACTCCCGAATCCATGCTTTCATCGAGGTAACGTAAATGGGCACACGATCACGTCGTAGATCGTCTTGGTTCTTCAATGAACGGTCACGTTGGAGGAGATCTTGCTAAATATGCACAAGCCGGAATACTAGGATGTAACTGCCTTCGTGCCCCTCCGAATCATTGCCTTAGCTCGAATATAAAGAGGTTGGCATACATTCTATCATTCTAAACCTGACTCATGTCTTCGCGTTTGAGCCTTCTCAAGATCTCCTCCAAATAATGCGTAAAATGATCTACAATGGCTTCTTTCGCAAATAATCGGCCTCACAACCCAACCTGCATAAAAGTACAAAAATACACACGTATTAGCGCTAAAACCTGACAAAAGTAATACTCATCATAAGGAAAGAACGCTTCGCATTCTTATCACACAAGCACTTATAACTAGACTTATGAGGCTATCCTTGAATAGCCATGACTCTATGTGGTTGTCACACATAATAACATATTTTCTATTAAATCCTTCGATGAATTCCTATGACGGACAACTCCACTACCAAGTGATGCCGATCATCTGGAATAATACATGCCCCAGGAAATTAGCATCTTCAATCGGATTGCGTATTATAATTAGATCCTCACTCTGGAGAATCTTGCATTTAGGAGATGCAACAAGCTACCGACTACTACATGTGTACTTTGCAACTTAGTTGTTGAATCGGCAGATTACCTATCCATCCATTGTCCACTTGTATGAGTTTGGAACTATTTTGGTCATACTTTTAGCCTATCTCAATACTTATGTTCCGTAAGTGAATTGTGGAGCTCTTAGAGATTATTTCTTCGAAGGCTGCTTAGAGGAACTTGGGACCTTCTTGCTAAAGTCATCGTGTGGAGCATATGGTTGGATCAAAATAAGCGCATTTTAACAGACACTTAAGCCGATTTTGATTATCTATAAAATTATTCATATGTACCTTGTTGGATGTCTGCAATTTTGAAGGCCAAGAAGACTAAACTGGATGACTTGATCATGATCGCCAAAAAAAGCTTGAAGTTTTCAAGGTCCCATATGAGTGATCCTAGAGATTTGTCGAATGGCATGAGATCCAGCTAATCCCACCAATGCCATAGTTCAGTGGCCCAAGAAAAACTTCCCCCAGTTTCGGTAAGGGTACTTATTTATTTATTTATAACATTTGACCTTCATTGTTACTATGGTTGTCTATCCACTCCCAGTGGATTCCTATTTGTCGTCCTATCTTGAATTGCATACTTTTCTTTTTTGCTTTCCTCGGTTTCTTATTACTCTTTGCATCTTTCTCTGTTGTCCTATTGTTTCACTTTCGATTTTTTTTTTTCATGAATGTGTTTTATCCAATTTTTTTTTTAAATATAAAATATCACAATGGCATCTTAATTGATTGATTATACATATCAAATAAAATTTTAGAAATCATTTAACATACAATACACGTATTTATTTCTGATCTCACTATCCCATATAATATGAGACCTCCATATACACCCAAAAAAAAAACGGGAAAATATGTTAACATAAAATAGATTTCGATTGATGCATGTACAAGAAAGTGTTTTACTAAGAGAGCACTTAGAAAATTGCAAGACTTGATTTAGAAACTTTGTCTTGATCTTCATGCAATGAGTTTTGAGGCATGGCTGCCTTAAGAGCCTTAACAAAGCTTGCAACATGCCTTAATCCTTCCTCTGAATTTTCAGCTTCACCTAAAAGTTTAACAATTGCACTCCCAACAATGACACCATCTGCTCCCCATCTTGATAACTGCAATACATGCACAATATATATTTTTTTTTATATTTGTCAAAAATTTTGGAAATTTATATGATTTTATGTGTTGAAAAATAATAAGATAAATTAAATACTATTAACCTGTTTTACATGTTCGGGGCGTGATATACCAAAACCAACGGCCACAGGCTTAGTTGTTTCCTGTAAAATTTCAAAATAAATTCATTTGCCCTAGAACATATGAACTATGTTACAGTGTTAGGAGATTTAATTATAAAAATTATGAAAAAAATTATTGAGATTTGAATATAATGTTTTGAGAATTTTTTTTCAAACATAATAAAAATAGAGTGTGGAATACCTTTTTAATTTCATTTAAATGAAATTCGATTTGAGAGTTTAAATTTTGCCGAATTCCTGTTACTCCGGTGGTGCTTACCTATTAATAAAATAAACAATTAATTACAACAAAATAAAATATTAAATGGCAATGAAATAAAAAGAAATCGATTGTTTTAAATATATGGTTATATCGTCTCAAATAAAAGAAAATTAAAATAAATTCAATTTTTGTTTATAAATCATAATAGTTAATTTAATAAATATTATATTAGAATATATAAATCTTATTATTCTTCTCTGCTTACGTGTTTCAATTTAATTGATGAGTCAAAATAATGTGCATAATATGTGTTTACATTCATTATCTAGAGTTTGAAGTTATGAAAAATCTTATTCAACTGAATACCAAAACTTTGGCCAACTGAATCATTTTTAATATCTTATGTGAATCACAAATGAAACTTTAATTTGAGCATTATTTGATAATAATAATAATAATAATAATAATAATAATAATAATAATAATAATAATAATAATAATAATAAAACTTACAAGATAGACAAATCCTTCTGAAGCATCAACAATTGCTTTCCTTCTGCTTGGCTCAGTGGTGGGTGTGACAAGCAGTGTCTTGAATGGCATAAAAGAACAATTTCAAAATAAATATTATTCAAAAAATAAAATAATAAAAACTACTACTACTAATAGTAATAATGATTACCGAGCATGTAATTACTATCTAAATTAATTTAAAGAACTTACGAATTCAATATCCTTCTTAAGAGCTTCTTTCCTCAATTGTGCACTCTCTTCAAATGGAAGGTCTGGCACTATAAGTCCTACAAGTAAAACTTAATTAATTAATTAACTTAAAATTAAATCATTTTAAATTATTTTAGGCTTAAACATAGAGACAAGCACTAAGGATTAAAAGCTCTAAATTTTTTGTAAAAATAAAAATTGGAAGCATGAGAAGTTTTACCATGTATACCACAATCTTTAATCATGGAAATGAATGTTTGAGCACCATAGCTTTGTATTGGATTGTAATATGAAAATAGTGCAATTGGACATGATAGTTCAGGCGTCACCTGTGAAACCATGATAATAATATCAGATATGAATCTATATGTTTGGAAATACAAGTGCAAAACATTTAAATGCAAATTCCATTAATTATTATATAGACATTTGGATTAATTTTATAAACTATGAGTGTGTTTTGTAAATTTTTGGGTTATTTTCTTGGGGGAAAACCATAAAAAAAAAAAAAAAATTGTGTCAAAATGCTTGTTTAGTAACTTCTCCAAACAAACAATGTTTAAGTCATATAAAAAATTATTTACATAAAAAAGCTCTTAATATAAATTTATAAAACTACTTTATGATTGTTTAAGTCATATAAAAAATTGTTTACGAAAAGCTCTTGATAAAAATTTATAAAATCACTTTATACTGATTGTGTTTTTTTCCGACAAAAATAAGTCATTAATAGGGTGAGATAGATGACAATATTTAATTTTAAATTTAACAGAATTAATGATTTACAAATTTTTTTTATAAAAATAATAAATGTCACAAAAAGCAGATAGATATACAAAAGTGGAGAATATGACTCTTCTTACAAGAGACACACCAATAAATAATTTTATAGTGCTAATTAAAACTAGATGCACACTGATCTACTGTTAGGGGGTTTTAAAACCACACCTGTCCATATCGTGCCAAGTGGCTTACCACTGTACTAAGTATTGGTATTTACAATACTTTTACAATATATATATATATATATATGAGTCACTTAATTTATAAACACTATTAATCTTGATTAATTGTTATAAATCACTCTATTTAATATCAGTATGAAGTCAACCTTCTCTAACATTGAAGTGATTGCCTTCAAAGTTGCACCATTTTTTAGTGCACGTCTTGCTGAAGCCTGCAATGAATAAATTTGTGCAAATTTAAAAATAGTAATTGGATAAAAATAAAAAATTAAGAAAAAAAGTAGTACTATTATTTAACCTGAATTACAGGACCATCAGCAATTGGATCAAAAAATGGAAGACCTAATTCAATCACATCAGCTCCACAATTGTCAAGAACTTTCAAAGCTTTTGCAGTTGTTTGTAGATCAGGATCACCGGCAGTAATATACGGTATAAATGCAACCTAAATTTTCATTATTAAAAAAAAAAAACTAATCATCAGTTACTAAATAACATTTTAATCTGAAAAAAAACATATCGGCACATTCTTAGTTTGCAATCTACTGAAAATATCTTTATATTTTTCTTAAAATTTTTACCCTCATCTCTCTCATTTTTCTTGCTTCAAACCGGCTTGGTTATCTCATTTAAACTCATGTATATTTGACGAGTTTGCTGGTTAATTCATTGAGAAGAAAATATAAAATAAAATAAAATAAAATTTTATTTAAAGTCATTGACTTAAAAAATGTTTAGCCAATGATGGATGAACTGGTCTAGACCCGCAGTCGGCACAAGCTCACTAAGCTCACCTGGGCGAAATGGATGAACTCGTCTTCGTTCCATCCTCGGAAAAAGGTTAAGATTAAAGTGAAGGTTGGGTTTGAGTATATTTAATTAAATTTTAAAAATAAATTAAAATGAGTACAGTTTTGGAAATCCAAGCAATGATTGGATTGGTACAAAAGTCAAAAGATCACCGGGAATGTTAAAGTTTGAGAAGGATATCATGGCCATTTTACCTTAAAAGGATTAGGATAGACAGTCCTTTTAGATATCTATTAAGGACTTTGAGGTGGTTTTCTACTAACAATGATTTGTCCTACCTCAAATCATATATTCATATTGAAACAAACAAAGTAATCAAACTCAAATTAGAACAATAATTTTGTGAACAGAAAGAAAGAATAAATTAAACAACTCATGTTTCTCAGAAACTTACTTTGTTTTGTTGTTTCAAAGCGGAAAAAGTTTCTGAAATTCCGGTGGTTGCCGGAGTACGGAAACAAACGCCGGAGCCACTTTTGGGGACAAGAAGAGAAGGTTTGCAAAGATTTGAAGGAGGGGAGGTTTTGCAACTCATTGAAAGTGAAGAGAAGGACAAGTTTAAAGCCATTGCTTTGTTGCTATGTAAACTTGCTTTGCTTTGCTTTGCTTTAGAGTTGGCTAGAGGGGTGTGGGAGTATAAATAGATTTAAGAATTGGAATTTGGCCACTTTTTCATGGAAAGTCCTTTCCAAATTTACAACACTCTTATAGGTACCTTACATACTTCTAATCACTTAAAAGACTTTATCCTTTAAAAAAATTTATTTTCAATATTGGTAGCTACTTGAAAGGAACTAGTCCATCAAATTTGACAACTTTGTCTCTGGCAATTTTTGAGAAATAAAAAAATTATAAACTTTATATATAAATCTATATTTTTATTTTCTATCAGATCTTTTTCAATCTAGAAACATTGAAGTGTGAAAAAGGCAAAAATAGAATTGAATTTGGGTGTCTATTATTTGTAAAATATTTTTAAATTTTAATAATAATAATTAAATCTTAAATTTTCACTCATGTTGAACGTGTCCAATTAAATGGGTTACGAGACACTTTATAAATTTAATCAGAGAAAAAATATACTAAACTAGCTAGAAATTTAGATTTGATTGTATTAGTTGAAAAATCAAGAATATATAAATAGAACTAATCATATACACAAATAAACATCAAATAGAATGGTTGAATTCTAGCACCAGTTTATTTTAAACGAAAAATATTTTGAAAAACATAAATAAAAGATAAGCGAAAAAAAAGGGACTAAATAAGAAGTTATCAATTTTTAAGGACTCTATGATAACAGACGTTACCACATGTGGATCACATTGTTTCTGCAAAATCAAAACGAGTTGCAACTTTTCGGTGGGACCATTTAAAAAAATTTGGTTGAATTGCTCTATAAAAATTAGATATTATATTCAAGAGAGAAATACATCAACCACATAAAAAAAATTATATCATGGCAATAATTCAAATGCCAATCCACATCATAACGCCTTTTTTTCCCTCGTTTTTAACGTTTTTTTTATATTTACTCGTAAAAAATTAATAATGATGGAATTTTTTTTTTTTTGACAAAGTCGACAAATGACAAAGCAAAAGACAAACGAGTACGGAGGTGCACCAGTTACTCTGGAGAGAAGAACGAGAGGTAATTCTCACACAAAATTCCCACATGGGACTTTAAATATGAATTGTAAGCTGAGAGATTTGAACTCGAGATCTCTCACTTACAACTATGGGTAGTTACTATTAGGCTAGCCCAAGGTTTCTTGATGATGGAACTTATGCCTTGAATTAATTACACCTGCTTCAATTGCATTTAAATATATTTATTTGACCATGATTTTATTTTATTTTAAAAAATGGAGTCCATAAATTTAGCTTGGAAGTAAAACTGAATTAACTTTCATTATTTATTATTTATTTTAATTATCAAGCTAGTTTTAGTATGAATTTCAAAGTTGAATATGAAGTCCAAACCTTGCTTGAAAACTATAATCTCAAGCTAAATTCTCGTTGGTAAACCGTTGAGTTTGCATGGGCTAACCTTGTGCTTAATTTGATTATTTAAGATATTCTTTTATTGAGTTAAAATTTTAATTTTAATTTAATTCAAACCACTAAATTTGATCGAGGTTGAGTGTTCATTACTCCGAGGAATGAGGTTTCATATAATGTATCTTACATGCTTAAATAAATTTTATATTATTTAATTATAATAATAACAATAATAGTAATAAATCATTAGTTCTAATTATTTGGGATTAGCTATGTAAATCTTTTCTTTTCATGTTGCACGTAAGACTAAAAAATTAAATAATTCAGACATATAATTACATATAAAAAGTTTTATTGTATTATATATATATATATATATATATATATATATCTAATAAATTATTACATGTGTTTATATATATAAAGCAATAAGTAAAGGTTATTTTTTATAAAATTTTTAAAATTTTTATTTATCATGAAAATTATGGACATATATATCATCTACGCATCATTTCTTTTTCAATTGAAAAACCAATTTCATTTGAGTGTTCATTCTATCTAGGTTTAGGGCTTGATTTAATGTCTATTATATGTTTAATTAATTTTGTATTATTTTGTTATAACAATAACAATAACAAAACTGTTAATTTAACTATTTACAGTCACTTATATGAATCCTTCTCTTTCACCTAGCACTATTAAGGCCAAAACAACTAAATAAATGAAGCTCATATATATATATATATATATATATATATATATATATATATATATATATATATATAATAATTATATTAAAAAAAATTAATATGTTTTTTATATAATTATACATATCTGGTAAGTTATCACTTATATATAATTATATAAGTGACCGTATATATATATATATATAGAGAGAGAGAGAGAGAGAGAGAGAGAGAGAGAGAGCGAGAGAGCAATAAGTAAAGGTTATTTTTTTTTTTTAATGAAATGCTTAAAACTTTTATTTATAATGAAAATTAAGGACATATCATTATCAACCATTTCTTTTTCAACAAACAACAATTTCATTTGAATGCTATGAAAGGCATCTAAAAGGAGAAACCTTATCCAAAGGTATCCAAGCAATAGTAACATAGTTGTCTTTTCCTCTGCAATGATTCCTCAATTATTTATAGCTTTCTTTGTTGTTTATAATGATACCGAGGAGCACATTTGGAAACCTCGTCCTTTTAAAATTAAATGATGAAAAATGAAATATAATATAGTGTTAATCGCCAAATACCCCTGAAAGTTTTGTTTATGTATATTTTTCCCTCTCTAATTTTGGTATCCCAAAAAAACCCTTCTTTTTCCTCCACTTATTTTTAAACCCTTCAAGTAGAGATGACAATTTGTACCCTACCCGATGGGTATACCCGTACCCGTACCCGGTCAAAGAGGGTATTACCCTCTTTGACCGGGTATAGGTATGGAGTAGATACCCGATTGGTTTTTGAGTGCAGATCGGGCGTGAGGGTATGCCCTCACCCCTACCCTGCATCCCTTACCCCTTACCCTTACTCGTTGAAGAGGGTGCGGGTAAAATCCGTCACCCGTGCATCCCTTACCCTCTCATATATATATATATATATATATATAATTTTTTTTATTAAACTAAACATTTACTCATAATTTACTCAATATCTATTTTCATGGTAATTAATTTGAAAATAATACGTCAAATTTTCTCTTAATATATTATTTTAAATTTTATTTAATTTCTATATTTATATTTGATAATATTATCAAAATTGAATTTTAGATATATATTAAGAATCATAATTAAATTAAAAAATAAACAAATATAAAAAATAATGTTATAATAATTTATTCTATAAATTATAAGAACATCCTGAAAAATAAGATACTAATAAAAAATCAATTGGATATAACTTATGAGAATTACTTATAATGTTTTTTATATTCAAAATCTTACTAGATATTTATAAAATTTGAAGTTATATAAAATAGTAGATATATGAAAAAATTTTAAACAAAAACCAAGATTGTTAAACATGAACAAAACAAAAGGTAGAGTTACCATTGAGTCCTAAATAGACGTCATTTTTGTGTGATTATATAATTTAAGATAAATAAATATATATCAACTTGTAATTTTGAATTTATGGACATGTGTTTAAAGATTGTAATATAATGTATAATTAATTTATTTTTATTATTATTTAAATTTAATTCGATAATTTGAACAACGGGTAAGTGGGTACCCTGCGGGTATACCCGTACCCTGCTGGTAAGGGTAAGGGTATGATTTTTTTTACCCTGAAGGGTATGGGTAAGGGTACGGGTATGGGGTAGGGGTTACGGGTACGGGTAAGGGTTTTGGCATACTCTACCCATACCCTACCCGTTGCCATCCCTACCTTCAAGTCATTAAAGTGCCTAAACGAGTTGTTTGGGATTTTTTTTTTGACAACAATGATCTTCATCTACTAGCGCAATCTTTTTCTTTTTTACGGGCCTTTATCTACTTATAAGAAAGGTCCTTCTTCTAAACGAGGTCTTGGTTGTCCTCTTTTAACCTGTTTGCTCGTTCCATTTGGAATCCGTGAGATCTCGGGTTGGGTTGGCAGATCCGATCTGGAGATTAGAGTCACGACGGAGACACCTAGATCCGCCGGCGAGCGTGGGAGTTCGACGGAAGTGCACCATCGCCGTAGCGGACTTCAATCATTTCTTAAAACTGTGGGTGTTTGCCCTGTTATTTCATTTTCTCTGCGGCAATGAACGACAGACACATAGATCAATGGTTTGAAGCGGGAGAACCCTTTGGAGGACTCCGTTGATACGACCTTAGCCGATGGTGGAGAGTTGGATCTGTAGACAAGCTCTGCTGGTGTTGGGTTTGAGGAGAAAGAGGTCATGGAGATTGTTGGAGAGGTTGAGAAGCTAGTGGTATTAAAAGAGGAGAAGGAGAAGAGCGAGGAGGATGAGAAATTGGGGAATTATACTAAGTTTCTGGTTGAAGAGACAAAGGAGAAGGAGAATGTAGTTGCGGAGGAGATAGCCAGAGATGAATTAGGAGAAAACTTGGAGGTTGCTATGGTTAGAGATGCCAAGGATCCGAGAGTATGGTTGCGGAGAAGGGTAGTGATGAAGCAATTGAAAGCCGTGAGATTGTGGTTTAGGAGAAAACTTGAGATTAAAGTATGTTTCTTTTTAAATATACATGTTTTCGTGTAACTTAGGTATTTTCTGTTTAAAAAAATTTATTCCTGTTTAATAATATTGGTTCATGTTTAAGTTACAGAGTAGCTTTTACACAGACATACAATTTTAAACTGAAACTGGGTTACTTAAGCGGAAACTGGGTTATTTAAGCGGAAACAGTGTTAGTTACACACAAACATATACTATTAAGCGGAAACAAACTAAGTTAAGCTGCTAGTACAACAATGCATTATATTTTGACTAATTTAGATCCCAAAATTCTTTAAAAATTATTGGATTAAAAATAAAAATAAAAATTAAACTCAAATTCAATTGTTCTTTTTTAATAAATGCTTAAAATAATATTTAAAAGAAAATATCTAGGAATAAGAACTTTAGGGAATTAGAACATAAAAGAACCACCTTTTTATGGATATATGGATCAATCTCTAGACTATTTTACCATGGATTAATTCTTGTTCTATAAACTTTAGATTGTTTGACCAGTACTCCTTTAAATCATGCAGATTCCAATCAATATTTCCCTCCGATATTAGAAGTACATTAAGCATAAAGATAAATTTTAACGTTTTATGTTTAACAATAGTTGTTTTTGTTTAAGTTATTTTATTTCCGTTTATTAATCCGGGTTTCCGTTGAAGCTGACACGTTTTCGTTTAACAGTCTCAGTTACTGTTTAATTTACTCGTTTATGTTTATCCGATTACGTTAGAGCGCATTGTTAAATGTTTTACTTTTAATTTGTTGGGTTTCAATAGTTTTACATTATATGTTAATGCGTATTTGATTAAGTTTCCTAGTTTTTGTTTAATAGTTTTTGTTTCTGTTTGCGAATACGCTTTTAACGTTTAACAATAGTTTTTTTGTTTAAGTTATCTTGTTTCTGTTTAATAATTCGGGTTTCTGTTTAAGGTAACGCGTTTCCGTTTAATAGTCTTGGTTTCTGTTTAACAATAGTTATTTTTGTTTAAATTACCTTGTTTTCGTTTATCAATCCTGGTTTATGTTTAAGCAAGGCGCTCCTAACAATCAACCCCATGATAAATATTCCGACAATTTCAAATTTATCCATACAAAATAATCGACATAAATCAGATGAATAGGAATTAAAAAAAACACACACATACCAATTAAGAATCTCCAATGGGATCGACATAAGTCCTAAATCGTTCTTTCCTCTCATTCAAAACACCGAATATCCTCCCCATCCTCATCATCCTTCCGCTGTCCAATTTCTTCGGTTCTCTAAAGCACAACACATCCCCCATCGGTATATTGATTCTGGCCGGCCTCTTCCTCTTGAAGGCCGAGCCTTTCCCACCGACTCCGTCTTCAAACCAGAAGGCGAACCCAAAAAACCCATAGCAACAGAAGGTGTGATGAAAATGGTCGAAGCCCACTAGAGATGCCCGGTGAGACGCAAGGTCTTTCAAAAAATATTTCATAAGATGAGAAAAAACTGGGTCATTTTAAAAAAGATGATGTGTTTTTTTCACCATTGCCGAGGGTAAAAATGAAATTCAATTAAATGAACTAGATGGAATGAGCTGAAGGGAAAAATTGAAGTGAAATAAAAAAGAAGGGTTGTTCGGTAAATTCAAAAGTTAGAGAGACTATCTGGGAATTTTTGAAACTATTAGGGGGTAAAAAATAATTTTCCCTATAAAATCTTATATTATAGTCTTTTTACTTAAATACATTTGGTTTAAAATCACCAATAACACATTACATATTAACATGGTTTATTTTATTTTAACTTTCAAATGAAAGTATGATTTTTTTCATCCCTCAATTAAATGTTTTTCTTCCTAACAATTGTGGACTCATGTATAATTTATTACATATCATTAATTATTACATTTGCTACAGGTAATCAAACAAATGAGTTCATCTGATTTAAAAATCAAAATAAAAATATTTATTTGAAGAATTAAAATAATAATAAAATTTTCTTTTAATTTTTTTTTAAAATTTATATATATATATATATATTTGATAGCGATGATAATGGAGTAAAAAGAAAATATGGATTAAAATGAGTCATTTTCAAGGCACTGCCCTATCTCAGATCCAAACTAATCTCAATTCCATCCATCTAAAAAAAATCATCATTTTATATCCAACCTAAAATATCATAATTTTCATGAGATTGAGGTCTATAAAGGTTGAATGAAATGGTGAAAATGAAATAAAATATAAATTTTAAATTATATTCTTTTACTTGAATACATTTGGTTGAAAAATCACCAATAACATATTATATATTAACATTGTTTGTTTTTTTTCAAATGAAAGCCTGTTTATTTTCATCCCTCAATTAAATTTGTTTCTTCCCAACAAATATGCACTCATGAATCCTCTCCACAAAAAAACAACAACAACAACAACAACAACTAAAAGATCATCATTTTCAATCTAAACTAAAAGATCATATGAAAACCGACCATCATTTTCAATCTAACCTAAAAGATCATAATTTTCATGAGATGGAGATGGATGCAAGTTGAATGGCATGGGTTTATTATAGAGATGGCAATGGGATATGTATAAGGGTCAAAATAAGGGACTCCCTTTTATGCCACCCTCATCCCATACCATATATAAGCTATCTCTTTTCCATCCACAGAAAATAAAATAAAAAATAAAAAAAAACCCTTAAAAAATCATAAATTTTATGAGATCAAGATCAAACGGGTCCTCGCCGGAGGGATTACGTACTTTGTACGGAGATCGGATCACATTAGCATCTTTAATGCTCGGTGAATGCAAGCACATGCATATGGCTACTTGGTTGGTCATAAGCCATTAAGGGATGAGCCCACATGAACACCTTTACATGTGAATTTTGTAAGTGAAATTAATATAAATTAGATAGTTTTATAATATTTAAAATAGATTTTTAATGTTTAGCATCATGTTTTAGTTGTACATTGTGAGTTGACAACAAAGTTATGGATATTTAATAGAAAAGTAATACATTATTTATTATTTATATTTTTATAAAAATGATTTAAATATTTATAATAATTATAATTTATATTATTTGCTGCTTGAAAATGCATGGAAGTGTTGTTTTTTTTATATGAAATTCCTACCAGCCAATTTCTCACTAGTCACTATCATGCATGTAGGGCTGGCAAACAATCAAACTGTTCTCGAGCAGCTTGAGTTCGGTTTGATATTGGTTCAAGTTCGATTCGATCATTTTAATAACAAACTGAACTTGAACTCAAATTTGAGCTCGAACAATAAACGAGTTGAACTCAAGCTAGAGTTAGCTCGATCGAGTTCGGTTCGAAGTTCAATATATAATAATAATAATAAGAATAATAATTGGTTGTGTTTTTAAATTTATTTTTAATTTTTAAAATTAAAATAGAAATTAATTTAAATTACAACAGTTTTTTAAATTATTTTTTATTAACCGTTAGATCATTTGATCCAACGGTTGAAATTTGTTAGCATATTTATAGTTTTTTGAATCGAACTCAAACCAAACTCGAGCTGAAGATTAAAATTTCAAACTCAAACCAAATTTGAACGAAGATTAGAATTTCGAACCTGAATCGAACTCGAACTAAAAATTAGAATTTCAAACCGAACTCGAGCTGGGCTCAGCTCGTTCAGGTTCGGTTCGTTGCCAGCCCTACATGCATGTCAGTGTTAAGATAAAAAACCTTGCTACATCCAAAAAGAGAGCAATGGGCAGTGAAAAAAAAATGTTGTAAAAAAATATATATCAAAATATTATAATAAATGTCTACAAAATGCTATTTAGACTCATGTTTATTAGGTATCACATATTATTAAAAGTGTTTTTGATAAAAAAATGGACAAGTCACTTGTTAAAGATGAGCATATGTGAGGGACTAAACTCTACAACATATATGGCATACACCTATGAGCTGGGATTCGAATGTAGTTTTTCAGTGGAACGAACACTCTGTGCAAAAAACTTAATGTCAATAGTGAAAAAAACTTAATGTCAATAGATCAAATGATTGTTAGCTAATATAGTAAATTTATCTAATGATAATATTGTCAAACTTATGCATTATGCATTATTTCTTCCATGAGATTCCAAATATATTTTAATAAGTTATACATATTTTTATTATTTTATTGATTATATATATAAATCTGAAAGGTTACCAAAGTTCATGAAATTATAAATTTGGAAAAGTTAAAATTGCAAGGCAAGAAACACACATATATATAATACACACAAATTAATGGGAAGAATTGCTATTGGGGGTCAATAAAAAATCTATTTTATTTGATAAATAAAAAATCTATTTTATTTGATAAATATGGACAAATTTTGAAAGTGACTTTTGTTCATGAGCATTTACTAGTCCTAATCATCAATGGGTCAAATTATTCATGGTTAAAACAGATACGCTAAAAATTATTTATTTTTTACCGGCTAAGTATCTTAGGCCTTACAATCTGAATCAAACTCATACGAGCCAAAAAAAAATGACTGCGCCTTAAATAGTTTGCTACTAAAAACACTTTCTTCAATTGATAAGGGTTTAATGATAATTGATATATATATATATATATATATATAAAGAAATAGCTACATGCCAAGTAGTAAAACTTCTAGGAAACTCTACGCTTAAAACATTAGCAAGTAACAAAGAAGAAAAGAAACCCAATAGCTACTTTAGTACTTCAAAATCTATCTCCATATGGTATCCAAAATTGGTAAGAACACCTACACAAAAATTATTATTATTATTATTATTATTATGATGTTTGAGAAAGACAACAAGCACCAGAACCCCAGGGACGTGTACGTGTGGAGAGTAAGGGTCAACGTCGACCCACATGCCCTCACCTTGTGTAGGACATGAGGTTCGGTCCCGGGCCCTCCCTGAAACAAACAGCCTACTCAAGAGACCCAATACCAATTGACCTAGCCGTTAGTCCTACACAAAAATTATTCTCTCACATAGTTCTCAAAAAAGAGATATTTCATTAATTGTATATATATATATATATATATATGAAATTATCTAGTGTTACCAGTTAGGCTTCAAAGAAAGTGAAAAGCGATAATAATAAATTTAATAAGATCAAGGACCACTCTAGCATCAAGTTCACAAGTAATATTACGATGTCCTGTCTACATCAAATTGACACCAAAGCTTTGTAGGTTGTCTTTGTAGTAAAAAGCAACCATTCAATGTGTGCTTCTTTCCAACTGTTTTTGGTCTTCAATAGCTCCACACTTAGGAAGCGCATATCTCAAAATTCTTATAGCCATAATCCTTAATAAAGTCTGCTAATTTAATCTCCAAATTAATACATTTAGACAAGCTTTCTATTGTGATCTCAGTTGGATCACCAAACTAATTATTTACCCAAAAAACTCACCTTATTGCCATCGCCTAGTGTCTAAACGTGCCCCTCACTCACCAAAGATAGAGCATGCACTAAACCCTAAAAAACATGCACTATGTATTTTAATTTAAAAACTGAAACCTAAAAACATCATATTTATTCAAGAAACATCAAGTAGCCTTTTGATCAAGGAGAGATTTTGAAAAGCTATAATTCAAATGCTTAGCCCTCCATTGATTTTTTTAGCTTACACACAGTCTTCCAACCCACTAAATGAACCCCTCTTTTACTCTTGTTACCCCCCACCCAGAAACCTCTTATTGAGTATATCTAATGACTCAGCACAAAACTTGGCAAGAATTGCAGTGGTTACTAAACTATAATAAGGATTGCTCTGCCATCAAGTGTTAAACATGTTCCATTCCAACAAAATAGCAGTCTCGCATATCTTCTAAAACCTCGTTATAGGTGTTTTGCACTACCTTTCCACATATATAAAAGGGATCTTGAGATACTTTTCTAAGTTGTTCACTAAGCCAATATCTAGTGTGTTTTGTAATCTCTTGCATTCTCACATGAAGTCTTGTGATATATATATATAAACATCTTAGATTTCTCCAAACTGCCCTTGGCCCTTGATGCACTATAATCATAGACATTCATTTTGTGTGACCCTAGCCCAAACCCTTATTAGCTTTCTCAAAAAGGGTTTGTAAAATAAAAAGGTGAACACTTTTACGTACTACCAAGCTTAATGTGGTTATCTGTGTGCATTTAAGTCAGCTCTTGATTAATGAGATGGGTCAATCTCTTCAATTCATGCACAAGACAAAAAGATATATAGATAACAAATCTTCTTATCATACCTTTGGCCCATATAAAATTTAATTTTTTTCACCATTCTGCAATATAGGAAATTTGGATCCCTCTACATAACCCATAATAATCTTTATTAATTTTTTAGATAATCCAAAAAACTCCAAGGTCACCTTGAGAATATCCCAGTGGATTTGATCATAAGCTTTTTCAAACTCAATCTTTATATCCATCAAACTATTTTTACTCGAAGATCTCTTACTCGTGTTTATGATTTCTTGAGCAACAAGTATATTATCAGATGTATATATACCTCCCTGAGATGAATTTGACTCACATAGGAGAAACAATCTCATCATGAAGTGGCCTTAACATGTCAACAAGAACTTGGGTAATAAATTTCTACGTAGGAAAACACATGTCACAAGCTTATAGTTCTGAAGTATTAGCATACTGTAAGTTAGGAACCTTGGGAAAGATAACAATTAGAGTGTCATTAAAAGCAAAAGGAACACTTCACTTTCAAAGGTTGTACTAACTGAAAGAAATAATGCATCTTTTACCATTTGTGGAAATTTTTGAAAGAAACAAGCATATTGTTGGAAAGATAACACGGCATCACCTCTTGCCTTTACGTAGCACTTCCCTTATATACCTTCTCCATGTATAGATGCTTGCCATATTTAGTCTTTCCATGCATAGATGCTTGCCATGTATAGATAATTGTTCTCTGTATAAAATCAATACAACACCAGCGGCCCAATGTGTGGCGTCTTCCTCATTCTCCCTCTCTCTGCATTCTTTCACACATATAGGCCACAATACCAGGGAATCTCCAAGATCTTATTTGAAAGAGAGTACCATGACCTACTTCATCACACTAAATTTGCTTGTCAAGAAAAGTCACATTGTTTATTGGCAGTGAGGGAAAAGGAACATCACAAAAGGAGTTAAAAGTGTGAGACTTTAGCTGAAACAACTCCTTATAGTTAATCTGTAACATGAATTTTAACAATATTGTCATCAACGATCCAAAACCCATTAGAACTTCTTTGCATTATAACCTTACTTCTGTGCCAAAGATAAGAAAACTTGAACATTCCGATTTGTCAAAGTCTTAAAAGCAACATTAAATTTCTTATTAACATTTCTTGTAGCACCTTTCTAGTTATGAGTAACAATATTATCAATTTTTGAGTGTGGAAATCACATGGCTTGAAATCTAAATGGTTTTAGTTGTGAATTTGAGAGATGATTCTACATACCCCGAACAAAAAGTGAGAAATTTGCAAAGCAAAGATGCAGGAGGTGTTTAATAACCACATTAAAAAAACAAAAAGATGCTAGTCTGTAGTGCTTAATGCACTAGTCTCTCTTGAACCTTACCCATACCATTTCACTTGTTGCACCAAATGTACAAGGACCCAAAAAGCTTAAATCAATCAAGCTAAAGGCATTTATCATAGAAGAAAATCAGTTACTATGAGATTGAGATAGATTAGCACCACAAGTTTTCCATTACTTCTGCAGACATCATTAAAATCCCATAAAACCATCTACCACAGTATCATATCTAAGGCAATTTCATCCAATACTTTTAATAAATTATTTTGAACCTCCCAGATTGGACTTGCAGAAGTGGCTAAAGTATCCCTTCTAATTTTCCTTGTTGTTTGACTATTGCATGGAAACTATGATAATTATGACAACACATCAATCGAGGCCTGCTTGTCATCCCAACATAGCTAGATATTATGTTGTAAACTCTGTCGTCGTCCCTTGCTTAGTGCTTTGCTAATTGCCCAATTCTCTCTGTCGTCGTCCCTTGCTTAGTTCTCTCCCAGTCTCCGACTTTGCCCCCCTTGCCATGGCAAGCAAGGGACATGCTCCTCCCCTTCAACGACCTCCTCCTCTAGCTCCTAACGCCTGGGCACAGGTCGCTTCCTCCTCTTCCCAAAACTCTTCCTTCCCTCTTCATAACCCTCAAATTCGTGCAAAGCTCAAAGAAACTTCCTCTGATTTTGTTAAGATAGATGGGGATTCCATTGCTCGAGCTCGTTTAAGGTTTCAAAACTCTTTATATGGAAAATAAACTATCACTGGCCACATGGGGCATCTCCTAAAGATTGACGAGCTTACTTCTTCTCTCACCCGCTCAAAGTTTGCTCAGGTGTGCATTGAAATTGATTTGTCAAAACCTCTCTGTCATGGGTTTTGGGTTGGTGATGATCGTCAAAAAGTCTTTGTTGTTGGTATGTATGAGAGGCTTCCAACATTTTGTTACAATTGCGTCGTGGTCGGACATGGGACCAACTCGTGCAATCAAATCACGAGTTCCAGACATGAACGTGGCTTTCCACCCCTCTGTGCTTCACAGAGGCAGGCAGTCAGTTTGGCTCATGTCTCAGATGTCAGTGATCAGATGTAAGTTCCGGTCTTATCTGGTCTAACGTCGCCGAAAAACCCTTTGGAAATCTCTGATCCTGTCTCAGAGACTAACTTTGGTCCGTGGATGTTGGTCTCTCGCCGGCGAGGCCGTGCTCGGGGGCGCGGAGCTAGCGCATGCGCTACTCACATGAATCCTGACGTGGCAGCCGATCCGAGAGATGCGTCCAACGGTCCTCGCTCAGCCTCTATGTGCAGCATGCGTGGTGGGTCCCGAGGGAGCGGTAGGGGTGGTCATCGAGAAGCTTTCTCTGACAGTTCTTTTCCCACTTTACTTGATGTGACTCCACCTACCAATGTTCCTAAAAGCTTTCTCCAACTTCAAGACGCTTCCCCTCCCAAGGCACCGCCCAAAGACTTTAATAATCTTTCTTCATTTTCGAAGCCCGTTGGAAGTCCAAATCAGCAGCCCATACACCCTTTAACTATTCCCAAAATCATAAATCCCTCTTTTGCACCTATGAAGTCACCTCCTCCTGTCATTCGGCCTGCGACTCTCTCCTCTCCTCCATCTCACCTCCTAGACCCCAACTGTTCTTATGCTACGGCGGTTGACAGGGTTGTTGCGGCCTTAGACGGTGATCCAGTGGAGGGTAGTGATGAAGAGGATAGTTTCTCAGATGAAGACGGATCTGCCATGTCTGATGATGAAGAATCTGATGATTTAATGATGTTAGATCAGTATCAAGAGGAAGTTCGCCGTGAAGCTTTAATCACAAAGGGATCTCACACTGGGACTTCTTCCCAGAAGAAAGGAAGGCTTGAGCTTGGAGATCCTTGCTCTTAGTCTTCTTTCTCGTCCTCTCTTTATATGTTCTTACTCTGATGTGGGGTTGTTTTTTCTATTTAATGATGATGAAAACCTTTAACATTTTGAGCTAGAATTGTAGGGGCGTTACCTCAGGAGATACTTCCACTCGCATTATACGGTTAATCAAGAAATATAATCCCTCGATTTTCTGCCTTGTTGAGACTAGAGTGGATTCTAATCGTCTTGATCATTCTTGTTCTAAGCTTTCTGATACCTGGGATTAGGCTGCCATTCTTGCTGAGAGTTTTTCAGGGGGGTATTCTTGTCTTCTGGAAACGCAATATTGGGCATGTCACCCCGTTGGCTGCTTCTCGGCGAGCTCTACATCTTATTATTTCCCCTAACCCTAGTTCTAATTTCATTATTTCCATTTTCTACAACTCTCACCTGCTTTTATGGCAAAAGTTGTTCCATCTTGCTGCTCTGAACCTCCCCTGGCTCATCTTAGGTGACTTCAACTGTATCACTTCTCGCGAGTAGCATAGAGGAGGTTTGTTTGCATACTATTCCAGAAAAAAGCCAATATTTTTGCTAATTTTATTGAAGAGAATAATCTATTTGATCTACAAGTTTTTGGTCCCAGTTATACTTGGTGTAACGTGTAACAATCAATTTGGTTTGACTCGTCGTTGGGCAAGGTTAGATCGGTGTTTGGTGAATAGTGCTTAGCAGGATAAGTTTCGTTCTTACTCTCTTAAACTCCTTCCTAAAATTTGTTCTAATCATGCCCCTCTCTTGCTTTCAGTTTATATTAATACTAGTTTTATTAGAAAAAAATTTCGGTTTAAAACTTACTGGTTTGATTATATTGATTGTATTAATGTTGTTATAGAAGCTTGGAACTTTGTTCCTCATGGTAATCCCATGCACGCTTTAACTCATCTCTTTGCTCGTACCCGTTCTAAAGTTAATTTGTGGAGACGTTTAGGGTTTACATCTATTGATAAGGCCATCCAGAATGTTGAAGCTGATATTCATTCTCTGGAGCAAGTTGATTCTCTTGTGTCTGATGTTTCCCTTGAACTCTCGGAGTTATATCGTAAGTATTCTAATCTTCAGAGACAGATTGATGCTTGTTTGGCTCAGCGCGCTCATCTCAATTGGCTCCTTAATGGGGATGAGAACACCGCTTTTTTCCATAATATGGTTCAGATTCACAATCATTTTAATTATATTAGTTATGTTACTGATTCCAATGGGAACAATTGTTCAGATTGTATTGTTATTGAGCAAGCTTTTATTACTTTTTATACTAATTTTTGGACTGAGCCTTTTGACAGAAATTCTTTTGAGCTGGCTCTTGCTCTCCCCAATGATCTGCCTCAAATCTCTGATGTTGATGGTAACTTTCTCACTCGTTTTGTCACCCGCGAGGAAATTTATTTTGCTATGGTTAATCTCCCCTCTGGTAAGTGTCCTGGACCCGATGGGTTTAGTGTTGAATTCTTCAAATTTTTTTGGCATGAGATTGGTGATCAAGTTACCTCTGCAGTTCTCAATTTCTTTAATAATGCTACCATGCCTTCTTCTTGGAGTAAGACTTTTGTTTCTCTTATTCCTAAGAAAGATAACCCCAAATTGGTTTATGATTTTTGCCCGATTTCTCTTTGTAATGTTTGCTATAAAATTATTTCCAAAATCCTTTCTAACAGACTCTGTTCTGTTCTCCCAAAAATTATTGGTCGAGAGCAGTTAGGGTTTGTGGCAGGTCATTGCCCTTTCGATAACATTATTACCTTGCAAGAAGTTGTTCATTCTATTGATCGAGATATTAACGACCCCTCTAGGATGATTGTCAAAATTGACATTGAGAAGACTTATGATACTATTAGTTGGAGTGCAATTCTTGCCACCCTAGCTAAGATGAATTTCCCTAATCGTTGGATCACTTGGATTAATACTAGCTTAACTTCCTCCTCTTTCTCTTTTTTGATTAACGGTCAACCTACTGGTTGGATTTCCTCATCTTTCTCCATTCAGATCGTATTCCCGGTTTTAATAATAGAATCATTTCTAATTTCAACCACCTTATGTATGCCGATGATTTGGTGCTTATCACTTGAGCCTCCCGATCTATTGCTAGGAGCATTATTTGCTGTCTGAAATATTATGCCCAATTATCTGGTCAACGTCCCAATGGTAATAAATCTACTGTTTATTTCCCTTCATGGTTTAACAAGAGAGTTCAGGCAAGTATTTGTTCCATTTTGGGGATTAATTTTGATTCCTTCCCTTTTTGGTACTTAGGCATTCTCATTTCTCCCAAAAAAACTTGTTGTCACAGTGTTTAATCATATGATTGATAAAATTCGTCGAACTTGTGCTCGTTGGAAATATTCCAAACTCACGATGGCTGCGAAAATCACCTTGATTAATTTCTCCTTTCTCTCTATCCCTAATTATTATTTGTCTATTTACCCTATTCCTCAGTCAGTCCTTAATGAAATTAACAAAATTGTTAGCGATTTTCTTTGGCATAAGGGTGGCAATGGAAAGGTCAACCACACTTTTGGTTGGAGTTACATTACTGATAGTAAACGTGAGGGCGGTCTGGCTATCAGGAATCTTTCTCTCACTAAATACTCTCTTCTTGCTAAACATTTTTTCTGATACTTGAATCAAGATAATGTTTTATGGGTGGATATTTTGCTTTCTAAGTATGGTTATCTTAATTTTTGGAGCAATTCTACCCCTTCCAACTGCTCTCAATTTTTTAAAGGGTTGTGTGCCACAGTGAATATTTTGAAACCTAATTGTTGGATTAAATCTGTAAACCCTGGTAACACTTCTCTGGTTAATTACCCTTGGTGTTTTGAAATCCCTCTGGCTTTTAAACCTACTTGCATTAATATGGATTTTGATTTGCAGACCTTATCTATTTCTGATCTTATTGTTATTGATAACTGGAATCATCAAGTTTTGAGATCCTTGTTTGGTAATGCTTTTGGGGTCATCAGTAATAGACTGAGAAACATTGACCCAGCTGAACCTTGTCGCTGGGTTTGGTTTCCTAAGTCTCACACTTTGAATATTGCTTCAAGTGTTTATCACTTTTTTAACAATTCTAAATCCACTTCTTCTCATTGGCTGGGTTGGAGGAAGCTTTGGAACATTGAAACTACACCGAGGGTGAAATACTTCCTTTGGCTTGTTTTTTGGGGTTATCTTTTAACTACTGATTTTTTGCAGGCATTAAACTTGGGCCCCAATAACTTGTGTGCTCTTTGTGGTTTAGCTTTGGAATCTGCTGAGCACCTTCTCTTCCTTTGTAGTAAAGCTCAACTCACCTGGCACCATGTTGGTTGTATGTTGGCTTCTCATATTAATATCATTGATAATTTTACTACTAGGAATTGGGTTCTAAGTTCATCTACTTTAGCTTTTTCTAAAGCTGTCTTCGCTGCTATTTCTTGGTACATCTGGAAGGCCCACTGTGACATCATTTTTTCATGGCGCCAATTTAAATATCAGCCTGATCTCTTTCTGGGCCTTTCATTTTGCTAAAAATCACTATCACTCTAAAGTTCCTATGATTGGCAAAAAACTCCTTTTGAACAATTTTATGAGTAATGATGGTTCTTTCCTGTTTTCGGCAGTTCATAGGAGGGATGACATCGAGGCTTATTCTGCTGGTTGCTTCGTTGCAAGCTCTAACTATGCTATATATCACTTGTAGGTTACTGCCCTTTGGAGTGTTCCACAAAGTTGGAGGCTGAAGTTCTTGCTCTCATCCTTGCTCTCCGGCTCTGTCTACATCATCACATTCATGTGCAGCATATCTTTTCTTCTTGTTATGATCTGAAGGAGTTAATGTCTTCTCCTAGCTCATGGTGTGGATGGCAATTTTGCAGCAGGGCCAATACTCTTATTCACTTGCTTTCAGTTTCATCTCAACCTAACATTCTTGTTATTCCAAAGGAGTGGATGTCACCCGCGTTCAGATTGGCCTCTCACGCTTCTAATCTTCATTCACTAGCTTTGTTTCACACTGGAATGGATCTTCCTCGTTGGATTATGCGAAGCTTCACCACTGCTGGGTTCTATTTCTAGATTAGTTGCTTGTTTTAGATCTTTTCTCAGTTCTTTTAGCCTCGTTTTAGTTTTTATTTCTCTTCCTTTCTCTCCTTGTTGTAACTCATCTTTCAGTTGTATTTTTTGTCGCTTTAATAAAATAGCCTCTTGGCTCCTCTTTTTTTTTTTAAAAAAAAACATAGCTAGATATCACTATTAGATACAATAGGATCCGCTACACAATAATATCAAGATTCATTTTCCTAACAACTATTTATGCTTTTCTTCTAGAAATTCTTGGTTAACTTGAACGAGAACAAAATACTTCAATAAGATTAGGTTCAACAGTACCTAATTTAAAATATTTCCTAGGTTAAGCATGGTTTGCTTCATCCAATATTGAAGCATCTTGGTGGTTATTTAGATTTATCATTTCTTTTTGGTAACTACTAGTACCTAAAGCCACAGAATCCAATGGTTCCTTAAGTAGAAAAACATCATCCGTTATCATGTCCTCAAAGATAGAGGCTGAAGCATCCACATGCACCCTAGATTCTCATCCTTAACTTTTATTCTTAACGCAAAATCAACCTCATTTAGATTCATCCTAGGCCTGATATTAGTTAGCACTAATAGGTTATAACAATAGGGTTCTTTACTATAGAGTACTATTGTATAACTTTGGCCTAAACCAAATTTAGCCTACGTAAAAGAAATCCTATCAGCCCTATTTGATACTATATTGGACTTGGCATGATCCAAATTGGTCTTGGTTCTTTTCTTGCTAAACCCAGCTTTCTTTCCTACAAAATATTAAGAACAACCTCATTTGAATGTTAGATCTCTAAAAATCCAATAACACAATAAATCTCTAGCCTCTATTCAAATTACCCTTATGGGCTATTTGGTTGGTGGGTAATATCACATTACCCTTGGAATGTGGACAAGTAATCTTATATTATCTTGTTTGGTTTTATAGAGTGGGAATATCATATTGCCAAAATGTGATAACTTGGTCAATATTACAAGGAATGTGATTATCAACTCAATAGGTGGCAATCTCATATTCCAGGTAGAGTGTAATGCGTAGAATTTATCAAAAAAGATATTTGTAAAAGGAAAAAAAAAATCAAGATATTAATGAAGAAAAAAATGTAATGCCTAGCCTGCAACTTGGGCCTGTTCCTCTGGTATTACCATAACTTCGTGTTTTTGTGGTGATCTTCTAAGAGAGTGGGGGTGCTTCAGGATTTATTTCTTACTTACATAAAACCCTAATCTCTCAACCCCGACCCCATCTTCTTAAAACAACCCCTCTCTTCATTTCCAAATCCTCTTGGAGTAATCTTGGAGTAAGGATCTCTTTCTTCTTCTTATTCTTCTTCATCTTCTTCTTTCCATTCTCATCAAGAATAAAGGTAAGGACTTTCATCTCATCTCTTTCGTGGTTTTTCTTCTTGTTCTTTGCATTGATTTGTATCATCCTCTCTTAACTTCTTTGATTCTTCATCCTTTGATGTTAGATTGTTGATTTTGTGAGCTCCCATGATTTGAATGGTTAGATTCTAGGTTTTAGAATTGATTTTGAAGAGTTTCTTGATAATAGACCTCTATTTTGGATATAGGGCTATATAAACTAGTGGATCTTGTTATTAATGGCTTATTTGATGCTCCATGTATAGATTTGAATATTTGTTTGTTAGGATCATAGAAAAGCTAGCATTGATTCCCCTAGGTTTTTATTCTTTGGTTTCCTTAGCTTCTTGTGGACCACCAAGATCAAGTTGTTGTTCCTTGAGTCCACACAAGTGTGTGGATGTCCGTGTACTTGAAAAGTGCTTGAAAGCACGTATTTTACATATTATTTATACTACATTTAGCATGAGATTTTACATGTTTAGCACCAAACTAGTACATAATTTCATTCTTTTGTTCACCATGGGCTTTTATTTCATTTTAGGGCTAAAGAAACGAATATGGAGGTGTTTTGAAGCAAAACATATCAACTTGCTAAGTCAGAGCACCATCACAACACACAATGGCAATGGTTAGATGTCACCACATACGGCCGTTGACCACTTCCATCATGATCGTGACCCAGTCGTGCCAATGTGGAGCCTCAGAAGATAGCACAAAAGTCACAACAGCCTCCACAGTGGCTGTTATGGATCATAACGCCCGTAGCCAATTCACACAACGGCTGAGCCAGACCGTGCTAGGACGCAGTTTGCGGCATAAACAATAAAATTTACTCACCATGGGCTTGACAACGGGTGTGGTGAGGTCATGGTGGACTCAGGTTATAAATACCCCTAAGTTTTACACTTCATGGAGAATTCTTTTACCAAAATTATTTAGAGGTGGCAGGATTTCTGAAGACTTGTGCAGCTGGAGACGAGATTTATCATTATTTCAGTGGATTCCTACGAGTTTTTCGAGGAGGATTGAATGTACCTTGATAGTGGAGAGTGCGCGAAGAGATTCAGTGCTTTCTTGACAATTTTGGTATCTTCTCAACCTCAACCATCGGTGACCTATTGGAGGGAGTTAGTTTAGGATTTTTTTTACTATTTTTCTTATGGATTATTGTTATTCATTGGTTTATACTTTTATACCCATTAGAGGATCCCAATTCGAGGGAAATTGTATGTCAATGTAACTCGATCTTTACTTGTGAATTTTTATTGGCAATAATATATTTGTTGAATTTTTAATAAGTGCATTAGTGGGCCCTATTTGAGGGTGTTACATAGGCTTAGGGTCTTACACCCAAAAAGCCCCAAGGTTTAGTGGCTCAACCTCTATACCTATATATAAACCCTTTCATTTCCTCACATCAACCGATGTGGGATAATATTTTTTTAGTTCCAACACCCTTCCTCAAGTTCAACTGGTTTATTTCCTTGCTAGTTAAACTTGCCCAGACTTGTACACCAAGTACCTTATACTTGTGTCTCAGAGGTCCTATTTAACTGGTTTGTGTTTCTCTTTCAATGAAACCTCAAAGACCTTTTTTTTACATGGCCATGATGTTTTTTTTCTTCCCTGTATCTCTGATACCATGTTGAATTTTTAATAATTTCTTTAGTGGGTTCTATTTGAGGGTGTTAAATACGATTAGGAGTCTTACACCGAAAGATCTCAAGGCTTAGCACTACAAGAAAGTTACTCTTATTGCCTCTAATCAAACACTTTCTTCTGTATCATTTTTCCCCCTATTCTCATTCTCATTCCTCCCATCTTTTCATTCCCCCACTTTTCATTCACATTCCGCAATCCAAACTGGATCTTAATATTTTAGACTCTCATAACCCATGTCAAACTCCAACAAGCTTTTAGGCTCTTTTAATGTTCGTTGGGGCCCAAACCTCACCAAAAGCCTATCAAAGCTTAAATAGAGTTTCATGGTACCTCAAACAAAAATTGTATGATTTCACTCTCTTTAAATCTCAAATAGAATTTTAATAATCCTTCAAACTCAATGTATGGCCTTCATGGCTTTTAAAATTTCAATTAAACCCTCCATGATTTTTAAATTTCAAAAAGTCTATAAAGGTATTTTAAATTTAAAATAGGAATTTAGTGTTTTACAAATACTAAATGCGACTCATACGCTCCCCAAATCTTAAAAGAATTAATGGCCCTTTAAATTAAAAAAAAAAAACTCTAGTGGTTTTTAAATCCAAAATAATATTATTGTGTTTAGTCAAATTTTAATTCTAAATGAGAATATAGTGTTCTTTTAAATTCAAAATAAGATTTTCAAGGTCTTGCAAATTCTAAATAGAACTCTCATATTCTTTTAATCTCAAGTAGGATTGTAGTGGTCTTACAAGTTACAACTTCAAAATGAGACTTTTGTATTTTTTTTTTTTTTTAATCAAATAAGACCCTTATGATCTTACAAATTAAAAAATAGGACTCTCATATTTCTTTAATCTCAAATAGAACTTTTGTAGTCCTTCAAATTCAAAATAAGATCCTTGCGATCTTCAAATTCTAAGGATTTAGTGGTCATTCAAATTCAAATGGCACTTTCACTCTTTGAAAACTACAATACTAATTATGACACTTAAAACTACCATGTTATTTTCAATCTACATCAATCTCTCCTTGATAAATAACATATTCACAAGATTGATAGACTATATGACTCATGGTGTTAGTCTATATATATTCTTTTCCATTAAAAGATTAACTGTATTTTATATTTTAAAGTAAATAAATATCTAAAATTAGAACTACTATAAGATTTTAATGATAGAGTCATGCACTACAATACTTGATTTAAATCTGAATCTAAATTAATCTTATCCCTAAGTTAATATAAATTTGATTAAATTAACACTTCAAACTCATGATATGATTTTTATATTCCTTCAAAAAGTTCCTCAAATTTAAAATGGCTCTTGAAACCTATATTTTTCCAAAATAGGATTTTGAGGCCCACTAAGACCCACAGGCTATCAAGGGCCATTAAGACCAACAAAAGTTTGTGGGACTTTATGTTGGGATGTGGACTGCACATGATGTAGGGATCTAATAAAATATATGAATTAAGTCATATACATACACGAATAACACATGATGTAGGGATATAATTGCATTAATAGTTCTATATATATTACCATCTTGATTTAAATGACATAATTGTAGTGATCTAAATTAAATTTGGAGTGTGCCCTAATTATTTAAATTAGATGTGTGCATTTATGTATAGAATTCATGGGGGCAAAATCATCAAGTTTTTCCCATAAGTTTCTTATAAACGAAATGTGGTACCTAACTAATGCATGCTAAGAACTTAGATTCAATTTTAGGTTTTCTTTGATTAGGGTTCTCAAATCCTTTTTTTGCGTGAGATAAGTTAGAAGAGCCATAAGAAGCAATCATCCACATTAATGGATTCAAGTGCAGATATGTTTCTTTTATTTTTTTTGTTTCCCAAGCAATTACAAGAAGATTTGGGGTTTTATAGAGATTATTCCCATTATAATTTCCATCATTTTAATGGTTAAATTATACTAATTCAACACTCAAGAGGTCGAACATTGATTGAATTTGTGACTCATTAGTGTAGATAATTCATAACTCAAGGCCCATATGTATGAAAAATGTTTTAGGATGCAAACTCAAGCACTTAAAAGAAAGGTCAAAGTCAATAAATTAAATAGCTATGAAGCATACTTTTTAGAAAATAAATTAGAAGAAGTTAAAGCCAATGGATCCCTTTTGAGAGGGACAAACATGCCAAGACACAAATATTTCAAGATAAGTAACTTCTATAGTCTTCATACATAATTAATTTTAAAAATAAAGCTCACGCATTGTAAAAGTCAACTCACATATATGTTTTTTTATAATGAAATAAATATATTCATTTGTTTATCACTATGTTAGTAGCACTTGCTTTTTAATTGGAGTTGCTCATGATTTCATCCAATATAAATATAACGTTAGAAGCCTCTAATGGCACTCAGGAACCCACAAATCTAAAAGCACACCGTAAATATAAAAAATGTATTTGTGACCAAATGTCATATTTGATGCCTTTTTATACACATCATTTTTCCGTCACTTTTTTTTTTGGTCTTTGATACACCTGTTCCCTTCGAGTCATAGACTCTATATTAGTTTAGATGAGGTACTAAAAGCCCTATAAAAGGGTAGTCCTCTCCTAGGGGGTGTATTTTGTGCACACAAGAATTCGAATTAGAAATCATTTACTTAATTAATATTTACATGCATATATACCACTTCTACTTGGTCCTATCATATTTGCATGTATATATGTATGTATATGTTTGCATATATATATATATATATTGATGAAACAAGTTTATTTGTTACATAGCTATTATAAAAATAGATAATGCCTATTATAAGCTATAAAAATTATATTATGCTCACGAATGGAAGTAAACTAAAAACTATCATTTTAAATGCATCACTCTTTTATACTCATGAATTTAGTGATAATATAAAAAATAAATAATAAACATAAATATTTTGGGGTGTATGTAACAAAATATGATCCGCAAAGCCATATTAATAATTACGTACTATAGCAGGATTGCACAAGCATTTAAAATAAATTTTAAAAAATAATAACCCAATTTATATAAATATTTAATTGCATGTCATATGTTAATGCAAGAGTGTACATACATCTAGGGCAATTGCTAGCTCGTGTATTATGTTTAAAAATTTACGAGGATCTCATTGGTCAATGCACTAATGGCAGTAAATCAACTATCTATCTCACATCTTGGTGCAACTAGAAACTTGTTAGAGCCCTTAGCAAAATCTTAGGCATGCACATTGGCAAGTATCCATTCAAATATTTAGAACTCTTATTTCTCCAAATAGATTACCCATAAACTAGTATCAATTTTAATTGACAAAGCAAATGGAATTATTGGCTCATGGAATTTTTCTATCATGATAAACTAATTCTTATTAATACCTCTATGCTATCTTTCCCAATCTATCTATTGTCTACCTGTGCTATCCTTGATTCTGTCCTAGAGAAAATAAATAGGGTAGCTAGGAAATTCTTTTGGTCCAACAGTAGTAATTGCATGTATCCATTCTACTGATTAGAACACTATATTACAATTGATAAATCTAAGGAAGGATTGGATTTCCAAAATCTCAAACATGTACAAATCTCTTTGGTGACTGAGAATATTTTTTGTGGTGCTAATTGGTGCTAGAAAACACTAGGTTGATATCTTTGACCTGAAATATGATTGTTTTGACATTTGAAACTACAGAAAAATTTCTAATTCTTCTTGTTTCTATTAAACTTTCCACAAAATTTTTGACATTGTTGGGCCTAATCTCTAGATTAATTCTTGTAACCCATTTAATATAAAGTTTTGGAGAGATACGTGAATTTTTTGAGATGCCATTAGCCCTTAAGCCCACTTGCATCAACATGAATGAGGATTTTGATAATTATTCTTTCACTGAGCTTATACCTAACAATCATTTAAATTTAGACAGTGTAACTCCTTTGTTGGACGGCCATTTAGATTGGGATTAGTTGTCTAAGTTGTGGTTTGAGGAGAATGTCTCAAATGTTTGGGTTCGACAACCTTTTGTAACTCATAAGAAAGTCTTCTATTGTGTATAAACATGTTAATAGAAGTATTGATCTAGAGGATGGCTGGAAAGGTTAGACAGTACTATGGAGAATACACATTGCCCCAAAATTAAAATATCCTTGTGGAAAGTGTTCCATGGTAGACTCTCAACATTTTTATACTTATTTATAATTAATATTGGACTTGACAAGGAACATCTTTTTTGTGGCACAATCCTGGAAACAGGTGAGCATATTTTATGAGATTATTGTAAAACTAAAATCTATTGGACCTTCGTCAGCACTTAAGCATGTGTTCAAGTTAATTTTAGCCAAGGTTTTACATTAGATGAATGGATGTGAAAATTTTATGATTTGAAAATTAGAGATCAGAAAATTAAAGCTCAAATTGCTACTTGTGCATGGACTATATAAGGAGCTTGGTGTCAGCTAAGCTTCAACAATGTGATTCCATATTTCTGCAAAATTTTCCACAAAGTCCCTAGACTTTGCTCTGAACCAATTTAAGGAGAAGGATGTATCCATCAAGGAGCATTGCTTAACTTTGCAACATCCTAGAAATGTTATTTTAATTAGCAATACTGCTTGGATATTTGAAGCAATGACCAGTCTCCAGGCAGTAACAAGATCTGCTTGATTAATCATCTCCACTAGAGCATTGCAATCAATAAGGACATCGACTAGCTTTAAATTATATTTGAAGCATAACTCTAGGCCTTTCAACATTGCAACAACTCTAGCTTGAAGGCTACAGACCTCACTATTTGTTAAGTCATGCTCCATCAGTTATGCTTGGTTCCAACCTAATTAAGGAGTGCAAATAAATTTTAGATATACTTATTGTAATCCAGGTCTACCCATGTTTCATAGGAGTCTTGAATTACCTAGATGGCTTTATGATGTAGTTGCATAGGCTAATTTTGTGTTTTGAGTTTGTTAGGATAGTTTGAGTCAGTTCACTTTATCAAAATAAAAATAAAAAAATTACATGCATCATATTATATTAAAATCCCAACATCTAACTGAGAATTTAAATGATTTTAAATATATAATATTTTATATAAATTTACATTATTAATGTATTTGGTCTATTTGATTAATTCAATCCACAATCATTATTAGTGATGTGCATATCTCAAAGCTCATCCTGCGGATGCAATTCATTTTGTAGAAGGGGGTTGATGCCAATGTTGTCTTGGAGGCTCCACTACCTAACTCTGTGGCCCGTGAATATTGGCATATGGATCTAAATAACAACTAATAACTAATAAGTACTAAGTGGCATTTTTAATCTCTCTTTTTTGGTTAATTTTTTTTAAATTATATAATAATTAATAAATTTACAATTCAAAATATATTTTTAAATGCTTTCCAGTTCACTAATCACTAAAAATATTTTAAATGATCAACTTAAATTTTTTTTTCCTTTTGGAAATGGCTAGCCGCATAACCAAATTTTTAAAATTATTTTTACAAAATAATCATGAATATATATTTTTTTATAAAGTCTTGTTTTCAAAATTCAAGCTAAATGTATCAAGAACTAATAATTATATGTGTATGTATGTATATACATTTGAATATGTTTTGATCACTCTGTTATAACATAGTTAGTATTTTATTCCCTTTTAAAACTAGAGATCGGGAGTTTGAATCCTTCTCAACCAGTGGAAAAAAATGGTGCAACCCCCAACACACACATACACCACATCCTCCGTTTAATGTTATCTATTTATCTAGACACTAACCCCACCTCCAATACAAACACATTCTCAGTTCAGTTTAATGTTATCTATTTATCTAGACACTGACCAATGTGAACCATTGCATATTGCCTTTTTGTTTTTGTTTTTTGTTTTTTTTAATTTTACTTTAGTTGCCATGTTTTATTAACTTTCCAATTTTTATGATCTGTCATTGAGTAAAAATTTTAGGAGGCCACTGTACTATGGTCGATTTTCACTTTGCTCACTGATTTTCAATTTGTTTCTTTTCAATCATTCTATGTTGATTTGCTTTCACCGAGAAGTCATCCATGAGTTTCCGGTAAATTTTTGCTGAGCTGGCCACCGGAATAACACATCAGACATTAAAGTAAGGTTATTTAAGCCATGCTGTCGTGGACACGTCAGCAACTAAGAATAGAAATACACATCAGCTGTCATGTAAGCAACTAATCCACCTCGGGATGGGTGTGGGTCGCTCAAGGAAAGGTACTTGGCAGCTGATGCGTATTTTCATGCTTAGTTGCTGACGTGTCCACGACAGCATGGCTTAAATAACCTTACTTTAATGTCTGATGTGTTATTCCGGTGGCCAGCTCAGCAAAAAATTACTGGAAACTCATAGATGACCTCCCGGGGAAAGCAAATCAATATAGAATGATTGAAAAGAAACAAATTGAAATTCAGTGAGCAAAGTGAAAATCGACCATAGTACAGTGACCTCCTAAAATTTTTACCCATCTGTCATTAGTAGTTGTTTTTTATTTTTTATTTTTTTTTAATGATTATGTGTTCTGGTGTGTTGAGTTATGAGTTATGTATGAATTTACAATTCATTCACCCTTTATTTAGACAATTTTTAAATATTTATTTAAGATATAAAAACAATATTCTGGCTTATTTAACTTGGAGACAATTGCAAAGTTGCTAACTTGTATATCATGTCTTAAACTAAAATTCATTTTCCAAGATCTATCATCCTTCACCTTGCTAAAATTGATTCTAATTATTATTTTGCATAAGATCTTCAAGTCCAAAAAGAGCTGCTTCACACCTACATTCATAATGTTAGAATAAGTTTTGATTTTGTTGAATATCATAAAGCTAAAAATATATTTGGTTTCTTTATTGGTTTATTATCTTCTTGAATTGGTTTTAATCTTATTGATGGCAACATTATTAATTGAAGCCTTTTTTGCAATGAACACCATTAAAACTGAGTTGTACAACAAAATGGAAGATGAATGGTTGTACGATATGATGGTATACTACATTGACTGACAAGTGTTTGAAACAATAAATGATAAAGGTATTTTTAGTGTGATTTCAAAATATGCAAAGCCGAATGGTTCAACTCACATCACAGTAGTAGTAGTTAGCAGTATAAATATTTATATTTTTCAAATGCTAATTATTGTAATCTCAAACTTGAATTAATATAAAATCTTTTAATTTTATCATTTTTTTTAATTGAACTTAACACCCCCTTGGACTTGCTTCTAATTTTCCAGAACTCTCAAATTGAAGGGTTCTGACTTGCTCACATATTTATCAAATATATATGAGTAATGCTATATAAAGCAAAAAAACCACATGAACCAGCCACACGACTGATGTGGCTGGTGATGTGGAAAATATATTTTTTATATAATTAAATTTTTTTTTGATAAAGTAAAACTAGGGCACCGGTCGGCCCTAGTTTGTGTCTCTCTCGTGTGGGGCTCTCTCTCTTTCTTTCTCTCTCTCTCTCTCTCTCTCTTGTATGGCCTCCGCTTCCCTCCCCCACTACCGGATGCCGTCTCTTTCTCGTTTGACTTTGACGAGAAAGTAGGGCACATGTTGGTGGCGGACAAGAGAGAGAGTGGTGGCTGGATCGGTGGTGCACGAGAAGCTAGGGTACGAGATCGGTGGTGTACGAGAAGCTTTCATTAAGATACGTGATACGAGAAGCGATGACCGGGACGGGGGACAGGAGCGGGGGAGAGAAGCGACGGCCGGGATGAGGACGGGGAGCGGGGGAGAGAAACGGCGGCTGGGAGCGGGGGAGGGAAGCAAAGGTCGAGAGCGGGGGCCGGAAGTGGGGGAGGGAAGCGCTACGAGAGAGATAGACAGACTCATGTGTTTACTTTATCAAAAAAAAATTTAATTAAATAAAAATAAAATTTTTACATCACCACCACATCGACCGTGGTACTTGGCTCAGGCTATTTTTTTCGCTCTATATAGCATTACTCAATATATATATATATATATATATATATATATATATATATATGCACACAGGTTTTGGAGTATATAAATTAATTTTATTTTTATTTTTAAAATCACTATATTTCAAAAGCAAGCAATTGTGAATTTTGTATTTTATCACCATAGAAGAATATCCCCTCCATAAGGTGAAAACTTTTCATTTATATCCTCTTTTTGCTATCTTTTTCTCCAACTTGCTTTTGTCTTATCATCTTTTTTTTCCCTTTTTTTTTTCAAAAAAACCATGTACGTATGATTTGCATTATTTAAAATTTAATATTATTTATTTATATGTAAATTTTCCACAAATAATTAAGAATAAAATAAAAGACAAAAACAAATGTTCTTAGGAATTGGCTTAATCAATATTAATAATTTTATTAACATCAAATTATTTATTTGCATTCATTAAATACAGATACTAAAATATACAATTTCAATAACATGATAACCAAGGATTTACTTGTCATTAAAAAAACAAAAGTTTTTAGATGGACTTAATCAATATTAACAAATAATAATTATATCAAACGGATATTTGGCATTACCCCAACCTCAATTGAACATGTTAAAAGAATGCTTAAAAAATAAATAAAATAAAGTTGCAAGTTGGATGTGACATTCATTTTCTATTTTATTTTTTAAATATTCATTTTAAAAGTTTTTGGATATATTTTGTGTGGATCCCAATTGCGTGTTTATAGTGATACATGATGTTTCATGGTCCCCTCCTTACTTTATTCGTAGATATTTATTAAAACTCATTTTTATATAAAATAAAAATAAAAATAAAAATAAAAATAAAAATAAAAATAAAAATCCAAATACAATCCCATTTTTGCAACCTTTGATTACTTTGAGAGCCACTTAAGTTTGTGATGAATAAAATAAGATATAGTTTATATATTAAAAATTATTTATTTTGTGTTCAGTAGTGGGATGTGTCCCACTAATTTTATTTAAAAAAATAATTAGTTATATTTAATTATAAATATTTTTTTACCAATTATTTACTAAAAAACTTATTGCCTTTTCTTTATTGATTTAAAAATTTCAAAGATTTGTATTAATTTTTTTTCTATGGGTTGTATTTATATTATTAGGATTTTAATATTATTTTTTAATAAAAAATGATTAGATTTGCATTAAATTTTAATTAAAAAAGGGATGGAAAACATGGTCTTTTCATTCTCTATCACACCCCAAAAAAGTTCAACAAGGGACCCAAAAAGTGGATAATTCCAGTTCCACACGTGCGGCAAGGAGCCCGACAGAGATGAAATTTCACGAAGAGCCTCTTGTTTTTTCCAAAATTAAAATAATATAAAAGAGAAGAATGAACCAACTTTTATTCCAATAAATAAGACACTTCTTTTACTTGCATATCCTTTAAAAGAAAATAATATTACATGCCTACCCATGTGTCCAATCAATTAATTTTAAAAATTAAGCACACTTAAATATGAGTAATTTTATTAATCATTCAATTATAAAATTAAGTTGATATTACCTAATAACAATATGCAATTTTAATCTCTTAGTCTATTGACATCTGGATTCCTATGCATCTATGCATGAATAAAATCTCCAATTTAACTCTCTTGTGCTGGTGAGGATAAGTGGTATACACTTTAATATTTATTAATATTTAGTATAATTATTATATTTTTACTCATAATTTTTTTCTCAATGAACTCTATTATTATTATTGTATTTGAACATATAATCATAGTATGGACCTATGTATATATCGATAGAAGAAATATAAATTTATGAATCTACTAGTTTAATCAAATCCAATCTTGATTTTTTTCACATATAATTCCACTCAAAAGCGTAGAAACATATTTTATTTGAGCTCGGATTAGTTTCATTTACAGAATACAAATTATATTTTAAGACTGTCTTTTAGATGTTGTCTATTTTTTAATGTATTTATTTTCGTTTTTGCTTTTCTTCATTCTTCAAACCAAACATTATATATTAGGTGTTTTTATTCTTTATATATATATATATATTTATGTTTTAATGTAAATATAATTTATCCAGTTAAAAAATATTTTTAAATGTAGAATAAAATGTTCTAAAATTAAAATTATGACTTCTAGAATATATAAAAAAAATGTTTAACTTAGATTTAACTAAACATATTTTGTTAGATGTTACCATAATTTAATTACAACAAAATTAAATATAATATTATTTGGCTATAATTGTTAAGAAGAGAAACCCAAATCCTTCCCAAATCACCAAAAAATATTTTCCTAAATTAATATATTTATTTAAAACACAAAATAAGATCATCATTTTTTTTCTTTAATAAATACGATTAATTAACCATTTTAATTAAGTTATATATCATCAAAATATCTCTACACACAAAACCTAAAAAAAAAAAAATGTAAAAACAAAGAAATGCAGGGCCATTTATGGAAAGTACCTCTTTCCTCAATCACGCTAAAAGAAGGCTTTTTGTTCCTATTCCTCGCTATTCCTGTCGTATTCCTGCCGGAATAGCGAGGCGGATAGCGAGAACTGGAGAGATGGAGAGGGTTTTCTCAGTGGAGGAGATCGCCGATCCCTTCTGGGCCCCTTCGCCGGCGGCTACCGGAGGAGGACGAGGAGCTCCTCGAGGTGTCATGAACCGAAGTTCGTCGGAATGGTTCTTTGAGAAGTTCTTGGAAGAGGCGTCAGTCCCTGAGAAGCAGGCATCGTCCCTGATAGTACCGGCGTTGGGGGATTCGATGGTTGGCAATCGTGGGGATGCTAATGCTCCGGCTCCTTCTGTGGTTTCTTCGAGCTCTAATGGCGCGAAGAACGATGATGAGGTCGTTGAGATCAAGATTATAGATGGTGATTTTGATCGTGGTGATGCCTCTGGGACGCAGCGGCCGGAGGAAATGGAGGCTGGTATGGATCCGGGTGAGTATGCGGCGTTTCTCAAGCAGAAGCTCGACATGTATTGCGCCGCCGTTGCCATGTCGCGGGTATGCCTCCATTTTCTTGTGAATCTTATGGATTTTGTTACGATTTTGTTGTGCGTTTTGGTTTTCTTGATGTCCTTTTTTTTTAGACATAAAAAGAAGAAATTTTTTTGTATGTTTTTTTTTGGGGTTGGATGCGGAGTTTGAATGTTATGGTTTTATTTCCCTTTTTGTTTTTGGGCAATTGATGAAATTTCAATTTTTTTTGATAATTTTCATAATGCTTTTTGGGCGGATTAAGATTATTAAAGAGGTTCTGGAAGAAAAAATGTTAAGGAAGATCCAAATTTTTTTTTTAGTTTGACGGTCAAAGGTTGGTGATGAATGAAGAGATAATGCCTAAAAATTCCATCTTTCGTGGTGAAACGGATTTTGTGGTTATGGGTCCATATCTGATGTAGGAATCAATGGGATTTTCTGTAAATTGGATTTGCCCCCTTTGTCTAAAATTTCACGGCAGAGCAACATTCATTTATTAGCTTGTTTAAAGATTGGTGAGGTTGGTTGAAAGCGATTTTAAAGGATTTTGTCAAGTGGAAATAGCTAAATAGGAGAAAAATATTAAAATGAGTTTGGACACCCTCCCCATATCGATGAGAAACTGAGGCAATCATGAATTCAAGGTGGGCAACGTGGAGTTGCTCACTATCCTTGCTATTTGTATCAGTCTCTTAGTAGAGATTTGAAGCGATAATAACTGTGTTAGATCTTTCTGTTCTCTTGATCTATGAATATTTCTTGCCCACTAGTTTTCAGCCAGAAATTTTAGCAAATTGAGACAACTTGAAATTTATCTTTAGTCCATTTATGTATGGCCTGATACGCTATTTATGGCTTTTGATCTTTGGCCATCTCAACACATTATTTTCTTTGATGCTTTTTGATACGAAATGATTAGTTATTTTACAGATATGCCATCTCCGTATGCCTATATGTTCACTAAGGATGTATTGTATGTGCTTTTGATCTATTTATCGTGCATACTAACAACAATGGAGTGGAAGAATAGGCAATATGTTTCTTGTTGTCCTTAGCCAGTTGCTTAAAAATCTCTGCAGGGTTCTGGTGTACAACCTCAAGATTCTTCTTCTCTAGCTGAAATCAACTCACAAGCTTCACATACTTCCCATTCACCTAAAGGTTAGACTCTTTCCCAATTCTGAATTTTCCATTCTCCATGGCTATGTACATTTGTAATCAGAATAACATGGTCTCAACCTTCATAAAATGGCTTATCATACATGCTTCTCTTTGCACTGGCCTGTGACCATCTTCTGCTTTAAACCGATGGAAAAGAGTATATATCCTGTTGCTATATTTAAGTGGATAGGAAAATAATGGACCACATATGTCGTGCGTTGAGAGTCCCTCTGATTATCTTTGGTGTGGAATGTATGAAAAATATCCTCAATCTAATCCGGCCAACTTTGCACAGGGACTGCCATGTTTCAATATTCTCATTTCCGGAGTCCAGATGACCTTACTATACATGGCAGGATCATTGGACCACACAATAAGATAAATAAAGGGCTTGCTTTTTTATTTTATTTCGGAAGACTTAGGGCATTAGTAGATCCTATTATACTCCTTGTTCCTTGAAATGATAAACAGTGTTATTTTATTTCTGAGTTCAAGTGTATGATTTTATAAACCCTTCTTGAAATACATCAGAATTCATATTGTGAGTGGTGTTTCAATTTTATTTCTCTATGGTGCGCAACAACATATTTCTATTCATCAGCAATTTCTCCTATCTATGAGTAATAAAGAGAAGAGTTTTGTAATATTAAAATGTTTGAATTATTCTTAAAGAATGAGTTTATATGCTATGGATTTGATATTGTTCTGGAAAGAGCTTGTTCCATCTTTTAGTCCAAAATTTACACGATTATTCTACTTTCTTTCTTTGTTCCTTTTTTTATTAAAAGAAAAACTTATCCAGTGAACATTCTTTCTTGCCTTATTAGAATTTGTTAATGGATTAATTACTGACTTAAAAAATAATTTATTATTGCTATTTCTTTTCTTTATATATAATTTTTTACATGTAAACTTAAATTACAATGAAATTTTCAACTCTATAGAGGTTCAATAGTTTATATACTTGTCTCTTGTTTCTTGCAATTATATAAGATATTTGCATAGGCATCAGTTGCAGGTGACTGTGGGTAACTACTTTTGTAGACTCAACCAATTCTTTTTTGTTCTCTATTACTGTTTGCTGATTATTGGAGCAACAGGTGAGGGTTGATACTGATTCAGTGGTGCTATATTTGTTTCTGAGAAAAATGTTGAGTGTGTTTCAAATTCCTGTGCAATTTTTTGTGGCAACAATGTTCTAATTTTATACTTTGGCAATAAATATTTGTTCCAGTCAGCTGTGTAAGTTGAATTCTATATTATAATGTCTAATACGTAATGTCTCAATCCTATGAGGGCATGATTATGTCTCTTGAAATGCTATTGCCATCTTTATGTCGATACATGTTTCTCATTATAACAAGGCAGGTGGTGGAGCAGTTGGCACTTTGGGTTTACATGTTGAACAATACTCAAAAATTCAAGGCAAGCCTGCAAACAGTAGTTCTTCAAGAGAACAATCGGATGATGATGATGAAGTTGAAGGTGAAGCAGAAATAACAAAAAATAAAGACCCTTCTGATTTGAAACGTGTAAGGAGGTATTTGACACTTGAACCAGAAATTCAAAATAACATTTGATTGCTATAGTTGAATGTTGACATCCTTAAATGTCCATTGAAACTTCTTATAGTCTTAAATATTACTTTTGGTTTGGTTCTGCATCAATGGCGAGCCCTTTTGGCCTATTTTTAAAATAAAATATAACCCTGAAATTAATAAAATTTATTGTATTGTGTAAACTTTTTTTAGAATGAGAGAAATGGCCGAATAGTTATTTATTATCTGTTTTTAATTCTTCAATGTTAGATAAAGATTCACCTTGATGAAATTTATAGCAATAAAAGTATTTGACTAGAATTTATGACTAATGATTGTATAATCATAGTAAAATAACTAAATGACTAATTGTAGTGGTTTTCTCTTGCAATTTGTATTGATGAAGAGATCAAATGTCTTGATTTGGGCCAAAACCAATCAAGCTCTTTTTTGGTGTACTGTTTTGTTGATTATAGCAAGAAAATAATGTTCATACTGTAGTTTTACCATATTATATTTAATTGCCCTGGATTATGTTAATGATTTTTTTTTATCACAGAATGAGCTCTATTTGAGCTTTAGTAAATTTGTCAACTATCTTAGTGCATAATTACCTAGGCAGAGTACTTTTCGGGTTAAATTACACCCCTTCTAGTTTTGACTTTGATTGTGTATTCTCAATTACTAATTGGAAACAATCTATTTCCTTCTCATTCAAATTCCCCATTTTTTATTTTTTAGTCAATTTGTTGGAATATTAAATAAATCTTTTATACTTGACCTGCTCTTTTTCCGTCTCACCTCTACTCTTTGGATATGTGTGTGACCTGTAGAATAGCAGTCAAATGTAGAAATTTTGTGTAAGTAAACCTCATATGGCATGGTATTGTGGTTCTTTTAGCCAGTGTGACATTCTTTTTTCCATCACAAAGGTGCATTCTATTTGTTGCTTCCTTCAGAATTTTATAATGTTATTTGATTTTCAAATTGTGCGGTATTTCAACCAATGCGATCAATGCTGCATCTATTTGATTTTAGTATCCAGTCTATCTGTTGCTTATTTAGAAATTAATGTTGATATGCTTTGAATGTTGATATCTCTTGCAGAATGCTTTCAAATCGGGAATCAGCACGGCGCTCCAGAAGAAGAAAGCAAGCACATTTGAGTGAGCTTGAGGCACAGGTTGGCAGCTATCAAATCTTGTTGAAATACTTCCTAGTTGTGTGTGCAAGCTAGAGTTTATGAAGCTTCATCCAGTGACCTCTTTGCCCTATTTTTGTATAGGTTTCACAGTTAAGAGTTGAAAACTCCTCATTGTTGAAGCGCCTCACTGACATAAATCAGAAATACAATGAAGCTGCAGTTGACAACCGAATTCTAAAAGCTGATGTGGAAACTTTGAGAGCTAAGGTAGCATTCATGAATTATGGAATATCTACTCAATGCCTTCTTGTTTTCTAATGTACAAGTTTTTCTCACTGGAAGATGGTTGTTGCTTATAATATAAGTTAATAAATGGTCATTCCAGGTGAAAATGGCCGAGGACAGTGTGAAGAGAGTAACAGGTGTAAATCCCATGTATCCAACCATGTCGGACATGTCATCAATTACTGTGCCCTTTTCTGGAAGCCCTTCGGACGCAACCTCAGATGCTGCAGTTCCTGTCCAAGAAGATCAGAGTCACTTTTTTCAGGCTTCCCAGCATGATCAAGGTTTCGGTGCCCACCTTCCTGATGCTACTACTGCTACTTCGGTAACTGAGAGTGCCCATGGTGTTGTTGCTCCGGAAAATACCAGAAGGACTGCATCGATGCAGCGGGTGGCCAGCTTGGAGCATCTCCAGAAACGGATGCATGGTGGTTCAAACATTTGTGGATCGACCCAATGGGATACTTCTGCCAACAATAAGTAAAACCAGTTATAATAAACCCGATAACTGTGCATCTTGTCGCCTTTGGAATCAAAATTTATCTGATTTGGGGCACAATGCCCTGTCTTATTTGTTCTGATGCTAGATATCATCAGCTATTCAGTTGGATCATTGTTCATCCTTATATTAAAAATGGTTAATTTATAAAACTTGTGTACCAGCATTCAGGCAGTGAAATGTATGAATGCATGTATGAAATTGTGTATGAAAACAATGATATTGAACCTAGTTTTGTAATTTGTTGTAAGTCATTATTTTTAAAAACTTAGGAATGGAGATTGCAGCAAGGTTAATTATTATGCATGGCATTGTTCATGGATTGATAATTTTCCCAAATCTTTTAGGTACCAGGAATGCTTAACATTAAGTTTGATAATGAGCTTAAGAGCCTTTAAAATTTTCTCTGGATGGAGATTAAGATTCAGTAAGTGTAGAGAAATACATTGAATGGGAATGTGAATGTGCTTTTTCATTAATTTTCTTTTTATTTATTTATTACTTTTTTTTGGGATTTTTTAATTGCATAATTTATAAAATAAATAGTTGTGATGTGCTTTTTTAAACAAAGGGTTCAAGCAGCGGGTTTGTAGTTCTCTAAAATTTTGATCATAATTTGACTTGGTTTAGAAAATATTAGAATTACATTTTGGCCCATGAATTATGCATATTTATTTGTTTTGCTTTATGAACAATAAAAAAATTTATTTAGCTCTTTTATCTAATATAGTGATGCTATTTTTTCCGAATATATTTACCTAATAGATTTTCCGAATGATGTAAATGGCCAACTTGTCATCCACATCATTATTTTTATTATATAAACTTCAAATTTGAACCTTAAAAATTTTTATATTCTTAAATTTTTTTTAAAAAAATTATAAAACTATATCTAAAATCATAAACCCAAATACTACAAAATCTATACCCTAAAAATCTACAAATTTAAACCCTAAATAATAAATACTAAACCCTAACCCTAAACCTTAAATCCTAAGCCCTAAACCCTAAATCCTAAATTCTATGTACTAAACCCTAAACAAGAAATCACAAACCCCCTGCGGGGGTTTGTGATTTCCAGTTTAGGGTTTAGTACATAGAATTTTCGGTTTATCATTTACATGTTTATTTTTTATGATTAAATGTTTAAATTTAGGATTTAGATAATAAAGAGAAATGAATTTTTTCTTAAAAAAAAAAAGAGATAAAGAAAGAATGATATGGATGCTGACATATATGCCAACTTGACATCCACATCATTCGAGAAACCTATTCGGGAAATCTATTCGGTAAAAATATCATTACTCTATAATAAATATGTTACATATTTTATGAGTCTATATATGATAAAAGTTCCACGCCCCAAACCTGGCCATGGCGAACCCGGCACGTGGATAAAAGTCCCACGTCCCACAGGTCATGAGCCCAATAAGCCTACAAGGTCTTAGAACTTATTTCAGACTAGAGGACAAAATAACAAATTGATTGAAATACCAGAAATGTAGGTACAACTTAAGGATACAACAAAGGTTCAAACACAGAAATGACCAAATAACAAGGGTGTCCAAAGTACAGAATTTGGTTTCCAAATAACAAATACAACAACTCAAGATACAACTCCAAAGGAAAAATACAACTACTGGTAGCTTGCTAAGTAATCCCTGGATCTACTGCTATTGATTTGAAAAGGATTTATGACAATTTCATGAGCTTGCTAACCCAATAAGTAATCCAAAATTTGAAAACAAAAACTCGAATTTGAAAAATACAGAAAATCATGACTAAAAGAAGAGATTGTCAATATTATAATAAAAAGGCAAACAAGTAGAGTAATCTGGTTAAATGTAATCATTAACCCACAAATATTACAATCGGGGAATATCCGAACTAAAAATGTAAACAAAAAGATAATATACACTAAAATAATAGTGTATGTCTCCAAATTCACTATAGTAGAGGTCATTTGTTTATTCTCGGTGGCCAGAGTTAGAATAACATAGGTCATTTATTTACCCTCAGGGACCAGGGACTGAATATTAAAGGTTGTTATTATTTCACCGACAGACCCATGTGAAACTGCAGCCTCATTTTTTTCAAAAATTTTTATTGACAAGGTAAGTGTTTAACCCCAACAGACCGAGTTGAGCATAGCTCATTTGGAGACAAAAATGTTCAAACATTCTTTTTGTCAAAGTACAGAAACATTCACAACAAATTTCCAAATAAACAGAAATACATAATTTTATACAAACAAAATTCCCAAAAAAAAAAAAAAGATCTCACGCTTCTTCTTTAGAAAAAGTAAACAATTATTTTTAGAATAACTGATTAAAACGATAATTAACTACTCTTTTTAATAGTAAGATAACACATAAATAATAAATGTGCAAATAATGGATATTTAAGTAAATAAAGCAATAAATAAATAAATAAATAATGGGAGGAAGGAATAATAAGTTTTGAGTATATATATAATGGTTTCACTGGATGATTAAGCAAGTACTATAGATAGTGGAGAAACAACTAGAATGCCCAAATAAAACATGCATAAAAATTTTATGAAATTTTATAATTCTAAAATATGGGAGTTCAAAGGTGGATTACTTACTTAATTACCCAAAATAAACAAATTCTCAACTCAAAACACCCCATCTGAGCTCTAGAACCCACCCCCTTGGAGAGGTCCTATATACAAGTAGTGAAATTTAGCATTTTTCTAAACTAGGGTCTAAATACTTACTTCAAGGTCCATAGTAGATCAAGATACAAGATAATTTACTATAACTGGAAACTATGATAAAAGCTATTAAGAGACTACTTCACTTTTGGGAGAATTGCTATGGCAAGACCTAACTAATAATCATGATTGTTTGGGTGGTCAAAAAACATATAGATGTAGCACTAGACAACCATTATAAAAGATATACTTAGCTCTTGCACAATGGTCACACGTGGATATTAGAGCCAATATTTAGCTTCAATATTTTCAACATAAATAGGAATTATAAGCCAAGGAAAAACAACAAGATGATACCAACTATAAGCTATCAAACAGAGCTCAATGCAAGTCAAGTAATGATGTCAATATGCTATGGTAAGTATCACGGCCTTCCCGATCGCCCCAATGATCACCGTGCGGCGCTCGTCACACCACCAAAGCGCCGAGCCAGCCTCCAATACCTGGAATCAAAAACACCCCAAGAAACTAGCAAGCAACCATGCCCTATCAAGTAAACAAGGCCAGTAAACATGCAAGTATGAATAAAGACATCATGAGAGGCCAAGTATAAAAGAGAAATCCGAAAACTCTCTATTGAATGAGAAGAAATACAACCAAGGCCAAGACACAACCATGAGTTCATCAACCTCTCCCTTTCTAAGGGAATGAGAGCCATATATATAGGGAAAGCCAAGGAGAAGATAAGATCAGCCGGATCTTGATGAAGGGCTAGGATGAAGTCACTTGTCACATCAAAACAAAACAGTGCTACAGTGCTATAGTGCCGAGAAACACAACACTGTTCACTGCTTTACACCTGGATCACGCTACAGTGTTGGCCAACAGCACTGTTCATCCAGCCATTTCCCGGTAGCATCCCTATCCGATGCGCCCATCCAGCCTCGATAGTGCACATCCGTCATGGCTTCTCGGTAACGGCCGAGTATCCACTCTCGGTAACTTGCTTCCGTCACGGCGCGCACCTACGCGCCCTCTCGGTCAAGTGCCTGCGCTCACGGTCATGCGCATGCACAACATTGTCTTGGCAACAAGGTTCGGCGGGCTAATGCGCCCACTCTCGGTAGCAACACTCGGCCATGCGCCCATGCGCGCTGCCCGGTCCGCGCGGCTGTGCGCCCGCACGCATTTGCCTGACTCGGCACCACTCGATCAGGCCATACCGGCTCGCCCTGTCGCCCTCCCGCGACCAAGGCAAAGTGTCATCCTGCATGATATAAGCATCATATTGGATGGAGACCGCATGTAAGGGCACCAACCCTTACAGTAAGCTCATTCTACTAAGTAAGATTGAGCTTGCAAGAATAGTAATCTGAACAAAAATTTTTGAAAATGAAACTATGGCAAAGCTAGCAAAGAAAGTTCATGATGAACTACTTAAAGAAAATTACAAAAGCATTAACATAAGTAGAAAGTGAATATTAATTAATCAGCTACTAAATGTGGATCAATTAAAAAACCACTAGAGCTTTGACTAAGCATGCCAACATAGAAAGATACCATAATCCAAGGATGTATCACCAGCACTACAAGAGCAAGAGGTTTAAGCATGGAAGGAGCTTACTTGAAGGACCAAAATGGAGAAATTTGAATAATTCCCAAACTAAAACTTGAAAACTTTTAGAATTTGGAATTCTCCTGTAGGACTGGAAAAATAATGGCAAGCTTCGTTTTGAAGGGGTTTCCAAAAGACAAGATCACAACACAAACAATAAAAAATTGGTTCACGGATACATGGGAAAGTGCAAAGGAGAGGATGTATTAAGCATCTAAAGTTTCCTATATTCTAAAAGTAGTTAGACAATCAGAATGTCGACAAAAAGTGAGGCAAGCTCCGTTTTGATGGGGTATCCAAAAGACAAGATCATGACACAAATAAAAAAAATTGGTTCACTGATGCATGGGAAAGTGCAAAATAGAGGATGTATTAAGCAACCAAAGTTGCCTATATTCTAAAAGTAGTTAGACAATTAGGATATCAACAAAAAGTGGGGTTGACAAAAATGATCAAAACTAACATATTTGCATAGTTAAAAAGAAAATAAATATATTTATATATTCTATATATATAATTCATTGTTTGCCGACATCCATAGACATCAACAGAAAATGAAACATATGAGAGAGATAGTGAAGTGTGTGTGTGTGTATGTGTATTTGGGTGGGTGGGGGGATTCAGGAATTCTCTGGGAGGACTGGAAAAAGAATAGCAGGCCCCGTTTTGATGGGGTTTCCAAAAGACAATATCACGACACAGGGTTCACAGATACATGGAAAAGTGCAAAAGAGAGGATTGCAGGCTTCGTTTTGATAGGGTTTCCAGAAGACAATATCACAATGCAAACAAAAAAAAAAAATAGTTCACGGATGCCGGATGCACGGAAGTGTGTGTGTCTATATATATATATATATATATATAATTTGTTGTTTGCCGACATCCAAAGACATCAACAAAAAATGAAACATATGAGTGAGAGAGAGAGTGAAGTGTGTGTGTGTATTTGGGTGGGTTGGGGGTTTGAAATTCTCCGGGAGGACTGCAAAAAGAATGGCAGGCTCCGTTTTGATGGGGTTTTCAAAAGACAATATCATGACACAAACAAAAAAATTGGTTCACAGATGCATGGAAAAGTACAAAAGAGAGGATTGCAAGCTTCGTTTTGATGGGGTTTCCAAAAGACAAGATCACGACGCAAACAAAAAAAAAAGTTCACAGATGCCAGATGCATGGAAGTGTGTGTGTGTGTGTGTAGGGGGGATTCTAAAATTCTCCAATAGGACTAGAAATAGAATGGCAGGCTCCATTTTGATGGGGTTTCCAAAAGACAAGATCAAGACACAAATAAAAAAATTGGTTCACGGATGCATGGAAAAGTGCAAAAGAGAGGACTGCAGCCTCAGTTTTGATAGCATTTCTAAAAGACAAGATCACGACACAAACAAAAAAAATTGGTTCACGGATGCATGGAAAAGTGCAAAAGAGAGGATGTATTAAGCATCCAAAGTTTCCTATATTCTAAAAGTAGTCAGACAATCAGGATGTCGACAAAAAGTGGGGCTGACAAAAATAATTAAAACTAACATATTTGCATAGTTAAAAAGAAGATATATATATAATTCATTATTTGCCGACACGGTAGACATCAGCTGAAAATGAAACATATGAGAGAGAGAGTGAAGTGGGGAAGGGTGGGTGGGCATTGGATGTTAATCTGGCGATGTCCCTGCCCTAGAAAATCAACCATATAAATATGTCAATGAATAAGCAGACAAAGAGATGAATAATATATGTGAAATCTACATTAAAAAAAAAAGATGTTTCTTTTTACCTCTAGAACTTTCCTCATTTCTTCTTTTTTTTTTGGGTAAACAACCTAAATGGTCCCTTACCTTTTTGTGTGTTTCTATTTCAGTCACCCAGTTTTAAAAAGTTACAATTTGATTCATTCCCTTTAGTTTTTGTTATGATTTTATCACCCGAATATACGCCGTTAATGACAATCACATGTGGCATATTGCGTGGCATATCTTTGTTCTGAACTGGCATCTGACTTGGCATATATGATCATTCTTAACAGTGTATGCTTAGGTAACCAAATCGTAATAAAAATTAAAAGTAGGAGACCAAATCGTAATTTTTTAAAGCTAGGTGACCAAAATAGAAACACACGGAAAAGTAAGGGGCCATTTATGTTGTTTACCCTTTTTTTTTTGTCAATGGTATACATTGCTATGAACTAAGCTTGGTCTATAAGTAGAGAATTAATACCCTTTTCTTTACTCATATTGAATCTTTCATTAACTTTCTCAATGTAGTCTCTTAAGATAACCATAACTTCTCATTCTTCCTATCCCTGGATATCTTCATACCAAGTATATGTTTTGCTGATCCTAAGTCTTTCATAGCAAAAAACTTGCTCAGTTCTCTCTTTAGTTCTTTTATTTTTCTTGCATCATAATCTATAATCAGCATGTCATCAACATAAAGCAGAAGAATGATGAAATCACTAGATTATTTCTTTATAAACACACAATGATCATATGCAATTCTAGTATACCCACTACTCATCTAAGGAATCAAACTTTTAATACCACTATCTTGGTACTTGTTTAAGCCCATTACAACTCTTTTTTCAACTTACACATGAGATATTCTTTACCATTGACTTTAAACTTTTCTGGTTGCTCCATGCATTTTTTCTCTTTTCAAGTCACCATGAAGAAGGGTAGTTTTTATATCATGTTGCTCTAAATCTAAATTCAGTTGGGTAGCTAAATCCAGAACAACTTTGATGGATGACAATCATAATAGGAGAAAATATTTCTTCAAAGTCAACACCTTTCTTCTGCTCAAATCCTTTTACAACTAATCTTGCCTTGTACTTTAGTTGTGAATTGTTATTTTTAGTTTTCAATTTGTTAATTAAACCTACTTGTTCTTGAGTGCCTTCTTGCCTTTAGGTAGTTTTACCAAGTCATCAATATGGTTCTTATAAAAAGATTTCATCTCTTCTTGTAGGCTTTAAGCCACTCCTACTCCTTCTCTACCATAGCTTCTTAATGAGTTTTTGGCTCTCCATTATCATTGAGCATAACATAATTATTAGTAGTTTACTAGCTAGAAAGACAGTGCTCTATTGTAGATCTTCTTAACTAAGGCTCAATTGGTTGTATTGGTGATAGTTGTTCCACTTGTTAAACTAGCTCTATATTATCAACTAGAGGGGCTTCATTATTAGCTATATCGCTACCATCTTCTTGGCATTTCCTCTTGATCAATACTCCATCTAGGCAGAGAAATTAGATGCAAGTTGACAGGGATTTCAATAGAAGAACTGGAACTTTTACCCTTGTTACCATCATAACTCACTTAGTCTTCAAGAAACACGACATTTTAGATTCTGAAAATTTTATTGTTCACTGGATTTCATAATCTATATCCAAACTCCTTGTGTCAATATCCCAAGAAAATGCACAATTTTGCCATATCATCAAGCTTAGATCTTTCATCGTTCGAAATATGAATAAAGTTTGGCAACCAAAAACTCTCAAGTGATCAAATGAGATATCTTTCCCAGTCCAAACTCTATCACCATCCAAAACTGCTAGTGGAGAAAGATTTATCAAATCAATTGCAGTTCTCATAGCTTTCCTCCAAAAAGACTTAGGAAGCTTCATATACGAAAGCATGCATCTGATTCTTTCTTTACAGCTTGTTCTATTAATTCTTTCTGTTACACCATTAAGCTAAGGTATCTTAGCTAGTATCTTCTCAAGCCTGATTCCATAAAGTTTGTAGTAATTCTCAAATGGTCCCTTGTACCCACCACTATTATTAGCCCCATTGCTTTCGACTGATTTCTTTTTGCTTTTCAATTTTTCTATGGAAGTATTTAAAGACATCAAACACCTAATCTTTAGCTTTCAAAGCAATAGCCCAAACCTTTCTGGAATGATCATCAATGAAAGTCACAAAATAGTATACACCTCTAAGAGTCTTATCTTGCATGTAACAAATATCAGTATTAATCAGATAAAAAATATTTGATTTGTAGATGTAGGGTGTGAATAAAATTTTTTTTAATATATTTTTCCAACTAAGTAATCAATACATACAATCTTGCAAGTTAGGTAGAAATTGCTTTCTGGTAAGACATTGTAGTTCTTTCTCATTGATGTGGCCAAGCCTCATGTACCATATCAATGCTTGCATTCTTTTGAATAGAAATCATCTCTACCATATCAAGCTTAACTTGTGTAAAATAAAGTGTGGCCATCTTCTTTTCTCTTGCAACCGCTAAAGAATCTTTAGTGAACTTCCATTTGATTTTACTAAAATAGCTGGTAAAACTCCTATCATCAAGTATGCCTATGATTATGAGGTTTAGGTGGATATCTGGAACATGCCTAACATCTTCAAATAGTAGCTTACTTTCAAAATTAGTGTCCATTCAAATATCTTCAATGCCTATAATCTTAGAGGCATAGTTGTTTCCCATTTTGGTATTTCAAAATCACCGCCATAGCAGGAAATGAAGAAATCACCATTAGGAGTAACAGAAAATGATGCACTAGAATTAATCACCCAATCATTCCTTGGCTCACAAGAATAACGCAGCTATAATCATAAAAAATGATAACATCACCTTCAGCAGCTACTATGTTGCCTTCTTCTCATATTTATTTAATTTACTTTAATGTTCTTTCTTCGAAAATCTACATTATTTTTTCATGTGGCCCATTTTGTTGCAATGATAGCACTTGATGTTTTTAATGTTCTTTGATCTGCCCTAGATGTATCCTTTTTGCATGATCTTGAGGATGTTTGTTTTAGCTTCTTCCACGTCTTTCACACTTTTCAGAAATGTGTACCTTAGAGAAGGATTTACCCTCCCCTTCCCCTCCCTCCCCCCTTTTTTTTATTTTTTATTTTTAACAATCTCCATTGTTAGGTTTCCTGTAGGAGTTGAAGTCACTAGTATATTTGTTTAGTTATACTTTTCTATCTTAGTGCTTTAAATTTACAACTCTTCTGATGGTCATGGCTTTATTCATAAAAGTGCTTTTATCATACATGGTCTCTAACTCTGCCCAAAGTTCATCTGCTTTCACTTCTTCAAGGATATGATGGAAAATATTGACACTAGCCTATTGCCCGATTGTAGCAATAGTTTTCAAATGCAATGTTTTCCATTATTTAACATTCTTTTTTTTCCTTTTAGCTTTCCCAATACATGCATGCATGAACAAGTCTTTAATATTAAGCAATTTTTGCATTTTGCACTTCCAAATGGAATAATGCGAAAGAGTCAACTTTATCATCCCATAAGAATTTTGTTCTTCCATCTTAGCATACAAAAAATAGTTTGTAACTAACCAAGCTCTAATACCACTTGCTACAGAAACAAGAAATTTTTTTTTTTGTTTAGACATAATTAAACCAATATGTCTGTTTTTTCTTATAAGTTATGTTTTTTTTCACCGTCACACTTACATATATCTCTAGTATGCTCGAGCAACACATTACATTCTGTCCTTTTTTTCATTTGTAGTTTACGGGTCAAATATAAGGACCTACTAAATAAGATGGGACCCAACATTTGCAATGGTTAAAAAAAAAAAATTAAAACTTATAGTAATTATTACCCCCTCTATTTGAATTATATGCAAGGCTTAAAAAAAACTCAAGAAAAAATAATCAATTATAAACATATATGAAAATCATAATTAGAAAGTTAAAAAGAAATTAGAAGTCTAAACCAAAAGGGCTCCTAGCCCATAACCCAGTGATACTAACCCCATTGTGAAAGATGTAGTAAGTCCTGTAGGACACATCCAGTGGTGATGGGTACTTAATGTAGGTATGAGCTTACAACTCAAAACCCAATGTTAGTGGGTGAAGATGCACATATTGAATGATTAATTCTCAACTCCTGACAACACCCCTAACTAACAAAGAAAATTAGTAGTCCAAAAAATATTTCTATTATAATACAATATAATAAGAAAAGCAAATCTCCCCCATTCCACAAACAATGAAATTTAAGGTGACTAGTGAGGTTAGAATTTGGAATGAGAAACATAGACGACAGAAAAAATAAAAAATACAAATAAAAAGGAATAAAAAGAAGACATGGAAGACTAATATCGAAGGCAACTTAAATCAAGTAAAAAGAATAAGGGCCAAAATAAACATGACTTTAATAAAATTTTTAAAAAATTAATATTTTTATTAATTATTTAATACAACAGTATTGTTAGGAACTGTGGGCTAGCCCACTCGTAACTACTCCGATCATTTTCACAAAGATACATAAACAATTATTTACTATAATTTACAGGGGTGGACAAGAGCGAAAGCCTTGAATCTCAATAAAAATAAAAATTTTAATATTATTTTGTTATCCCAGTTAATAATTTTTTTGGGCATTATACAGAAATAACATAACATTGTTCATCAATAAGGATATTCAACAAACAAACAAATTAGCAAATATATCTTAAGAAAATATCTTAATAATTTGTCAAGATAAACAGAAATATTCTTGTGATATATATCAAAAAATAAATTAGACAAAAAATAACATAAACTGATTTAAAAGTATCCTAACCATTTAATATGATGAACAAAAATAACAATACGAAAGTTATTTAGTTGTAATAAAAACATTTAACTCTTGCAAACAAGTTTTCTTTCTTTTTTTTTTTCTTAAAATCATTCTCACTTAAAAATTAAAAACCATAAAACAAAATGAATAATCTGAAAACTCGCATGCCTAAATATTAATGACAATAATAATTTCTCATGTACATCATCACAATAACAAAATAAACAAAATATATAAAACATACTCCTTAATTTGTAACACCTTATTTAGCATTTCATCTTCTCAACCTTTGAAAGAGAAATCCCTTTCTCTAGTTTCAGCACTATACACACCCCTTACATATACATATAAAAACATACATCCTTTACCCTTAACCTTACAAAACATACATATTCAGTGAAGAAGAAGATTAACCCTAAACCTTACAAAACATACATATTTAGTGAAGAAGAAGATTAACCCTAAACCTTACAAAACATACATATTTGAAGAAGAAGAAGAAGAAGAGTGATCATTCCCAGACCAAGAGAATATCTTGAAGGTCATCCCTGAGCTTATCCCAACTGATCAGCTCATATCCATTGACACTTCCTTCTTCCTTCACTTCCACCATTAGCATCTTCTCAGCCACCTCCAAGATCTCCACTATCAGCACACACCCTTGCTTTGCCCCAGCTTCTCTCACTCTCTCAAACACCACCTCCACTGTTTCATTCGAACTGAACCTCTGCGCTCGTTTCCTTTCCCCATCCTCCAACAACCCGGAAAGATTAAAAGATTTCGATCTAGTGATGATATCGAATGCGTTCATTGAATCAAAGCTTTTTAGTTCCAGCAATGATGATGAAGATGTGGAACCAACTTGAGACTCAAAGCTGAAGGCCCTCTTCATGAACCAAGGTGTATCAATGACACCTTTGATTGAGAGCCTTGTCTCAGGGTTTGGATCAAGGAATCCATTGATGACCTGCCTCGCCATCGGGGGGAACGATGAGGGGAATGAGTAGCATCTGGCGAGCATTTTCTTGTACATGAGCTGAGTGTTGTATTCCTCGAAAGGGAGACGAGCGGTGAGGAGGAAGTAGAGGACGACGCCGCAGGCCCAGGCATCGGTTTGGGACCCATCGTATCCGACACTGCGGAGGATTTCTGGTGCTGTGAACGCCGGAGTACCGCAGGCCGTGTGGAGGAGACCATTCTTGAGGCTTTCAGGGATGGCCGAGAGACCAAAGTCGGCGACTTTGAGGTTGTCGTCGGCGTCGAGGAGGAGGTTATGGGGTTTGATGTCTCGGTGGAAGACGCCACGTGTGTGGCAATAGAGGAGGGCCGAGATGAGTTGATGGAAATAGCGACGGGCGGTGGATTCAGGGAGCTTGGATCGGCGGTGGTGAAGGATCTGGGAAAAGAGATCCCCGCCGGGGGCAAGATCCATGATGAGATAGATCTTGGATCTGGTGGCCATGAGCTCATGGAGATGAATGATGTTGGGATGGGAAAGGCGGCGCATGGCGGAGACCTCGGTGATGACCCGATCGGTGAGACCAGCACTGATGATCTTAGCTTTGTCCAGGACTTTGATGGCGACCTTGGAGCCGTCGGAGAGGGCTTGAGCTTGGTAGACCTTGGCAAAGCTTCCGCGGCCGAGGAGATGGCTGATCTGGTACTTTCCGATGAGGATATCACCGGTTTTAGGGGAAGTAGAGCTGGCTAGAGAGTGGGGAGTAATGAGTGGGTTGGGATCAGTGGAAGAAGGTGGAAGGAGATGAGGGTTTGGGTGAGAAGAGCTCGCCGGAGAAGATGAAGAGGGATCCATGGTTAATTGGTGAACCACTTCTCCTCTCACCACTCTCCGACGAGGAAGAGGACCAAGACTTACTGAGCCCTCGTTACTAGGGTTTTGTTTTGCATGTTCTTTATATATATATACATTTTAGAGAGAGAGAGAGAAAGAAAGAGATAGAGAGAGAAAGACAGAAGTATTAAATCATTATTATTATTATTATTAGTATTATTTTTGTTGATATATGTACGGAGAATCTGACTAGAGTTAGGTTTCAGGTGTGGCTTATGTTTAATTATTTATTTGATAAATAATTAATTAAAGAATTTTGTTTTATGTAGTGGTTCTTTGAATATTTTTAAGGTGTTTGTAAATTTAATAAAAATAGTAATGTTTTATTATTATAATAGAAAATATGTCAGCGGTTTAATGACGCTAGATTCTTTGCGTTTGTGCTCATCTTTCACTCTCCTTAAATGAGGAGTGTTTGTTTTTGTTTGTAGTTACACAGGTTTATATTTGTAAACCATTTTTAAAAATAATATCTATTTAACTTTTTATATAAATATATTCATTAAAATAATTTTTTTATTTTTTATTTTTTATAATCATTGTTTATTACTTAATTAAAATCAATTATTGTAATATTTAATGTTATGTGTTTTTAAATAAATTTTGAAAAAAAGGCATTTATTATCTAAATAAAGATAAAAAAAAAAACTATTAAATGATGCCAAATTGGACTATGGGCTTATTGTCTTTGCTCCAAATAAAATAAAATAAAATCAAAAAAGTTATTATAAATATTATTTGAAAAATTAGATATGACAAATAGATAAGGTTGGAAAATATACATCCATTTTCATATGATAAACAAACAAAATTTAAGCCATGTTCACAATGGTTGAGCATTTCACTTGGAACCGCAAGGTTTTGACTCTCTCATAATGCATGATCAACTTGTATATAGTGTGTGATGTCATGTCCACATTATATAAAAAAAGTTGGGAAAGGGGGCAAAAGTGCTTAATTTACTTTTACATATAGAAACATGTAATCTAAAAAAAATTACACTTTAGAAATAAAAATGTTGAGAAATTTATTGTTGGTCTAATTTTATAAATTGATTTATATAGTGTATATACAAAGGCGGCCTATTCTTAGGACATCCATAGATTGAAAATCTATGAACGGCCATTGAATCAATATCCAATGGCCACCAAAACACGCCATCCTCTCCCACTGGCAATTTGACTAAAACACCTTCTACCAGTTTCCTTTCTCCCCCACACACTCTCTCTTTCTCTTACTTTTGTAATTTGGCGGACATCTACGGATGTCCGGCAGATGACTTATATATTTCCATTGTTTGGTCACTTATTATTTTTTTACAAACTAGTTATATATAGTCTAAAATATTTATAGTTTTAGGAAAAATTATTTGCAAAATTTTATTGACATTTTATAAAGGGTAAACGACATAACAGTCACAAAACTATTCGAAAAATCCTATTTTTGTCACCAAACTGAAGAAAATTTAATCGAGTCCTTAATTTTTTTTATTCTCTTCCAATTGGATCACTAGAGCTTATGGCTTGAACAACAAGCTTACGTGGCAAACCACATCATAAGCAACTTACCACGTGAGTGCTATCGCCAATGCCACGCGCGCAGTTGCCGAAACCCATCTTTCCCTTTTCTTTCCCTTAACAGTAGTAGAGGCCCTTTTGCTTTCTTGTCATAGCATCAAAACCCTAAACTTCTTTCTATTTCTTATCCCAAAATTATGGTGTTAAGTAAGGGAGTGAGAAGTCACTGAGGTGATGGCAAAAACAATGGCCATGCAGGTTAGAATTGTGGTGTTAACCGTGGTCGGCAGGGTGATCAAAACCTGAGATCAATTTGAGATTTGATGTTGTGGTGGAGATCCCGTAAGCCTATTGCTTGAAAAAAAAAATGGTAAGTATATTTCAAATGAAAAGATTTTATGATTCTATTTATATATTTTTAAAGAGAGAAAGTGAGGGAGAAATGTGAATTTTTTCCAAATTGGTGCAATATATAGTGACATGCTTGATTTCCACATTATTGAACATATAAACTACATATAGGTATTTTGTATTAGCTTATTTGTAGAATTTGTTATGCTTCCATGCCTTGGTTTCATTGGTCCAATATATAGTTTGTAGAATTTGAAGTTGTAGTAAAATCTTGTTGTTGTAAAATTATAACTGTAAAATAAACATTTTTGACAAACAAGAGACATATCTGCAACATTTAAGTGCCATTTACAAGACATAATCCGACAACACAGTTTTCTGGTAGTAAAATAGATATTTCTATTGCTAACAAAACACCAAAAATATTCTGATTAAAATAAGCATTTTTGACAGACAAGCGACATATCTGCAACATTTAAGTGTAAAATAGACAACACATGCTATTTACAAGACATAATCCGACAACACAGTTTTCTGGTAGTGAAATAGATATTTTTATTGCTAACAAAACACCAAGAATATTCTAATTAGAATAAGCATTTTTGATAGACAAGAGATATATCTGCAACATTTAAGTGTAAAATAGACAACACATGCCATTTACAAGACATAATCTGACAACACAGTTTTCTAGTAGTGAAATAGATATTTCTATTACTGACAAAACACAAAAATATTCAAATTTCAATCATTTGTACCAAAAATTGGCGGAATGACGTGATTTGTTTCCAACTAGTTAACATGGACCTAGAGTTACATGTAATTTGCTTTGAAATCAAATAATAAAACACTTTGCTTATTTAATGCTCCTACAGCATGTACAACATTTCCAGTAGTAGTTCATCTGTTCATGTACTATTAGTTTATCTAAGCTCTCCCAAGTAGTCATAAATTTTTGCAAAAGACCACTTTCCTAGAAATAGTCCATCTGATCGTTTGCATTCTCTAAGACCATTTCTAGTGTTATTTGTTTGTTGTTATAGCACTTACTCAAAGGGACCAACAAATTAAAATCCCTCCTCACATCCTGTTGTAGTGAGGTGATTGAATAGTTTGATTATTCACAAACTTGTTCAAGTATTGAGAAGCCATCCATTTCAATGCCGCATTCCTATCATCTACTTGGAACATATTTGCTCACTAACATAGATTTTAATTTGCCAAGTGCTATCCAAATCATTGCTAGGGATCAATTTTGATCCTCACAACATGAACACACAGTCCTCTTTACATATACCTTTGACACTATTTTTGTCATTCCTCACAAACTTCACATTGTATCTACTCCTCCTTCCATACTATCTCATCGTTTCCTTCAATGCCTCTCTACTAAAAACACTATCCCTTTTTCTAATTTTAGGTTTTCCATATTTGTCTAATTGTTAAACTCTGGCCACCTTCTTTTAGAGTAAACACCTAGATCATCAAAGCCATCTAGAATGTACAAAGACTATGAATTTTTCATATTCCGAGTCTTCATTTATTTATACATCTTGGTCATTCTTAGACTCTACCTTAGAACTTAATAAATCCTCTCTCCTAAAGTTCACATCACCCATATGCGTCCTCTCTATCCCTAAATCAATATTAATTTCAAAATATTGGTCATCATCATCCTCCATATCATAATCACTTTCATGAAATTCATAGTCAAAACTATCACTACTAAACCCTAAATTATAGCCCTACATTATACTCATAATTACCCACACTTAGTTCATCTTCCTCAAATTCAGACATTCTATTTCCAAACCCTTACCATAGACTACTTCTTGAAGATGAATTGCATCAACATGCAGAAAATCATTGTCATGTGCCACATTCATGAATTGAAAGAAAACATTTTCCAAAGATATTCAGATCATAATGACATACATGTACTGCAAGACAAAAGTATTAAAAGAACTTAAGCTATATAGATTAACTCTAGTAAAAACCTTGGTGTCACTTAACAGAACATGATGTATTACTATGTTCTATCACAGGAACTAGTAGTTCAATGCAACATATATTTTTTAATTGACATTGACTTTCTTATTCACAAGTTATGTAAATTGTTTTATTCCATGTTCAACTAATAAAGGATTTTCATGGGCCATGATTGCGGTTTTTGAAATTGGTCATGGGCTTATGAAATGACTAAATGGTATTTGTATAGATTATGATCCTAAAGAACTTTAAAAACATTTAAACCTAGATATAACATGCAAATTTTTTATGAAATCATAATCTATAATCACAAAGAAGAGGCAAGCCTGGATTATGAAATCAATAAAACATGATCACTTGAATAAAATGTTTGAAAATGTTGGTTAATTATGATCTTTGGATTCAAGCATAGAGTAAAACGGATTTGTGTTTTTCACTTAATACAACAAAACATAGGAATTAATGGAGAAGATAATTTACCTAATATCTTGTTTTGCATAGTATGAAACAACACGTTTGGAATAGTGGAAAAAGGCACATGTGCTTTTTCCATTAGAGCACTATATACATCAAAAATATTATCTAAAAAATCCATTTATTATTAAATATAGAAAAGCATTCATCTCAACATCCCCTCCCCACCACACTTATTTTGAGCATGTGGAGATGATAGCATAGGAAAAAAACTACTAATGGAAGAATCAAACTATTACATTAAAACAATGCTTAATTTGGGCATGTGGAGCATATGATAGCATAAGAAAAAAATACTGATGGAAAAAAATCAAACTAATACAATAAAATAAAATTTAAGAGCAAAGTTTAAATAATGTCATTTAAGATGAGCATGAAACAACACATTAAGAATAGGATTTATATATATATATATATATATATCACATGAAAGACCTCACATCAAACCAATCTATACAACTTATTTATCAATTGAAAAAACCATTCATCATAGGAAGCATCATAGGAAGCATCATTATTCAACACATAAAAAAATCTAGTTTACAAAGAATTATATTACTGCAACAACAAAAAAAAAAGCACAGGACAATATTTCGACAAGTAACAAAATGTTTTGCAAGGAGCTCTCAAAAAATAGTCAACTAATATTATTAGTTAATTGAAGTGATAAATTGGTGATCCCCTTCCAATTATCATCAAAGTATTATCAACTAATTTGGACTCACCAACTAATTTTTCATCTATATTCTATGCCGCAACCCAATCCTTATTTTAAAAGTTTATCATTAAATAGGTCCCTTCTAATTTTTCGTCTAAATATCTATAAGTACTAATAAAAATGCAGTATTCACAAAGATATATGTTGTATATGTAAATGGGTTAATTTCACTCATGCCCACAAATGTTTACACTTTATAACGTTGTGGCCACAAAAAAAAATTTATAACACAAAAACCACTTAACTTTGCTCTGGTTGCACCTGTGACCATAGTGGCTTGTTTTAAGACTGTTTTCGGCTCCACATCAGCGCCATGTCAGCGCCACATTAGCACCACATCGGCAAATTCGCCGGAAACAATCTTAAAACAGACCATTGTGGCCACAGGTGCAATCGGACCAAAGTTAAATGGCTTTTATGTTATAAAAAAAAGTTTTATGGCCACAACGTTATAAAGTGCAAAAATTTGGGGCCATGAATGAAATTAACCCATAAGTAAATCCTACATGTGAAAATTGGCATAATTTCTCTATGAAAATATATAAAAGAGTAATAGCCAGAAATGTAAATCAAAATACCCTATGAGATTGAAATACTAAATATTAGGGTATAATATTGAGATAACTTAAAATTTTCTCATTTTTTTTTATATTTATGGTGTGAAATAGAGGAACATAGAGGGGAAAAGGGGAAAAATGAAAACCTAAAAGAAAGGGCACTTGCCTCCTCCTCATCAACGTGACTACTGTTCTGCTCACTCCCTTGCCTGATGCCATGATGGTTAGGATTTCCCCCTAGGAAGTTCAAGGATGAATAAAAGTTCAGGTTCTTTGACTCTGGTGGAAAGGGGAAACAAAGAAAATATGATAAAGGGTTTAGTTTGCAGTGTGGTAGCGGCACTCACAACATAGCTTGCAATGTTAGCCTACGGTTAACGCCATATTAGCCTACAGTTAACGCCTTAGGTCTGGTGACCCATTGGAATAGATTAATAAATTAAAATACATAATTGAATTTTTTTTTTTTTTTTTAGTTAAGTGAGCACAATAAGATATTCCAAATAGTATAGTGTGTTGCTTACTTTATCCATTTTTTAAAATTGAGTTACATGGTAAAAAGGGGGAAAAAAGGAAGACCTAAAAGAAAGGGCACCTACCTCCACCTCCTCATTAGCGTGGCCACCGTTCTGGTTCCCATTGCGGTGCCCGATGCCATGATGGTTAGGATTTCCCCGTGTGAAGTTGAGGGATAAATAAAAGTTCAAATTCTTCGGCTCTGGTGGAAATCAAAGGGGAAAGAAAGAAAATTGGATAAAGGGTTTCGTTCGCAGTGTGGTAGCGGTACTCACAAAATAGCTTGCCACATTAGCTACCGCAAACACATGGAAGACTTGAGAACACGCGCAAGCACAGTGCGCGGCCAGGGCGGAGGGCGCCCGCCCGAAATGCCTTAGATTTGGTGACCCATTGGAACAGAATAATAAAATTAAAATATCTAATTGAATTTTGTGAGTTAAATGAACAAAATAAGATTTTTCCAATAGCTTATTTTTTTAAAAAAAATTTGGTTACATGGTAAAAATTATATATATATATATATATTTATTTTGCAAAAATTTATTACTTGACCTCATGGTTTTTATAAATTAAAAAGACACCTCACCGGCTCAGCCCCCAAAAAAAAACAATGCTATATTTACATATTATTTCCCTTTACAATTAATTGTTTAGATGATAAAAAAATTATTTCTTTTAAAAAAAAAAGAGAAAGAATGATATAGAAGGATACATGGTTGCTAGCTTATCATCCACATTATTCGATAAATTCATTTTATAAAAATATCATTATTTTAAAAATATATAGGGAATGTATATCTCAATAAAATCTATCCATTTGTTTTTTTTTAAATTTCTCACCTAATAAATTTAATGAAATATTTGCAAAATGTTTTGCAATAAAATACAAAATCCATTACTAATTAAATTGAATTTTATATGAAAACATCTAATCGAATATATCATTTAAACATTCTAAAATTACAAATATTATATTTCATGGTTATCTAATAATATATTTTTTAAATCCATTGAGAATAAAAATAAATTATTAATGAGAGATACATAAATTTAATAATTTTCCTAATGAGTTTAGTTTGATCACCTGAAAAAAAGAAAATCTTAATGTCTTATTTAAATAATAATAATTTTAAATTACTTAAATAGTATAAGTTATCATAAATTGATAAATAAGTTATTACTTTTCATCTAGTTTTATTTTTTTAGAAATTTATTAATATTTTGCGTTACGTCAACAATTTAAAAAAAGTGTGACTGTATTTTATTGAGAGAAAAAGAAGTTTACATGTGAATATATGCATTGGTATACCCCAAGTAAAAAAAATTTACATTTTTTTTTTAATTTTACAATAACTTACAATAAAATTTAATTAAACGGAGGATTAATTTTTAAAAAATAAGACATTTTTCTTTATTCAGGTGATCAAACTCAAATCATTAGGAAAATTATAAATTTTATAAATTTTAAACCACAGTTAAAATCATAATTTTTTTAATTCAAGAACTTAATAAATGATATATTCTGGGGTCAGGGACTAACATCATAAAATATTATATTCAAGGACTAAGAACGAACTTCATCCAATAAAAATATTAAAAAATATCTTTTATCCCAAACCTGGAGTTTGGAGCGGTGCTGAAGAGTGACAACAAGCTTGACGTTCCATCGAGATCGAAGTGGAGAGAAGAGGAGGGGGAGCTTCTAGGGAAGGAGATGTCGTCGCTTGGGACGTCGAAGGGGATCCTGGAGATCGTCAAGTTCGCGATCTACGTCGCCGTTCCCATTTCCCTCACCTACGCTGTTGTTACCGACTCCAAGACCATCCACAAGCTCATGGGCTTCGTATGCTCCCTCTTCTTCTCGTCTTTTGCTCTGTCCTCCTTTTTTTGTGGATTTGTTTGGTTATGGCATGAGAAAGATTAAAGCTTTTGATTAATTGTGTATTCTGTGGAGACTTGATGGTTTGTGATTGAGTTTTGCCCAATTTTGATTAGGTTTTTCTTCTTCAAATTCGTTTTTTTTTTTCACTTTGTTTGTTGCATCTCTTCTGTTAAATCGGAATTCATGGATTATGGTTTCTTACGGGGATAAAAATTGGAAATTTTATTCCAACTAGGGTTCACTCTTGCTTCGTTAGGTTGAGGAATAGTAATGAACAAAATGGGGCTAAAAATTGGAATTTTTGTTCCTACTAGGGTTCACTCTTGCTTCCTTAGGTTTAGGAATAGTAATGAACAAAATAGGGCTAAAAATTGCAATTTTTTTTCCTACTAGGGTTCACTCTTGCTTCCTTAGGTTTAGGAATAGTAATGAACAAAATGGGGCTAAAAATTGGAAATTTTATTCCTACTAGGGTTCACTCTCGCTTCCTTGGGTTAAGGAATAGTAATGGACAAAATGGAGCTATACCTTGAACTAGTTCATGCGCTTACGAGACTTTGGATTGTTTGCAATGTGAATTTTATGTTTATTGACATTATAAAGATTCAACAACATGGTGCTCAGGTTGTGCGCTAAAGTTAGGAAAATTGTTTTCCTTTTGCTTCATAACGTCGTCATCTTACAACAAGATAGGTTTTGATCAAGAGGGATCCATTTCTAATTAGAAAATCTACAGTGTGGATGATCATGCATTCTTAAACCCTAATCCATGCCAAATAGCACTCTTCAATTATTTCAGTAGATGGATAATTCCACCAATTTGCAGGATATGTCAGTTTATCAAGTGGTCACATTAAATGTTGTAATTGTTGATCATTTGATGAGCAACTGTGATCAACAAGCAGAGTTACATACTTACATTGGCATCGGTAGGGGATATCAATGTTCACATCCTTTAGGTTCTAATATGTAAATTCTTGGAGGTCTTGTTTATGCTGAAATGTTCATACCTAATTGATGTAATTATCTCTACCAAAATAAATACTAATATAAAATAAAGATGTAACTTTTGTTTTATGTTTCTGAATGTAGAAAATACATCTCTTACTGTAGCTCAACGTTGCAGTAGGGAAGAATGTATCAAATAATTTATGTCAGAGTTTGGGCAAATGCTCTTGTGCTTTCAATCTATCTATCACAAAGCATCTGGATTTTGTTTAAGTTAGTTTATCAGAAAACGTTCAGTTTAGAGGATTACAAAGATGTTGTGTGCCTTCATACAAGTAAGTCTGAGTACATTTATGCTTATGATAAGTGCCTAGATCTACTGTAGAATGTAGTGAGATCATGATGGCCTTTTCTTTCAATCTAAATATGTGAAATATTACATACCATCAGAGAAAAATTTCTTAAACTCAGAAGACAGATGGGCTTTGTAAAAATTAGTCTTTAATTTAACTTGATATCTAATTTTACCATTCAAACTTTCTGATATAGCAACCAATTGAGGAAGAGCCTTCATATGATTTTTCTATGTATTCTATAAAATTAATTAATGATAATCACGGCATTTTTTTTATTATTGACATGTACAAATTATTATTGCATTTGATTTTGCAATCACATCACATGGAAAATCTAAAATCTTTAAAAGTTTTGTGGGACCCTAAATATCCGAATGAAGTATCTCAATGAGTTTCATTGTCCCAGAAATGAGAAATTGGAAGAATCTTTTTGGTCTTCCAATCTCCCCTGTATCTTCCAAAATGGAAAAAAGATTTCTGTTAGCTGTTTTATGAAAGAAAATCTGACATATTTAAACTTTGTATGATACCCTAAGTATCTGAAAGATGTATCTCACTGCATTCTATGATAAAAAAACTATTTTTATAGTGGTTTTCTAGTTCAGTGATTGTAGACAACAAAACAATACCTCAGCCAATCTGGAACTTATCTTTGAAATTATGTCTAAGCTATTAATGCTACATTAGATTTAAAAAAACTTGTATAATTGTTGGCTGGATTTGCTTCACAAATCATTCTGTCTTTTGTTTGTGTAAACTCAATGAGCTGATAGTAATTGACTAAATCTCAAAGATTTTGTCAATTTAGATATAAAAGATGTAGGAAATCTTGGTGATATGAATGGAAGATTCTATGGATAAACCAAATGAAAGGATTAATTTGGTAAATTCCTGCTCAAAGTTTCGCGATTGGTAAGATTACCTTAGACCAGCATGTAAAGAGAAACAATTTTTGGTTCACCTGCCATGTCTCCAGAATGTGAGTCTTGACAATAGTCCAATAGGTAAGTAACGATGCCAACTGACCTTTTGCAAGTAGTAGGGAAATGGAAGATGGTCAATGGTGCCTCATAGTAGATTCCTAGGTCATGCTTAGTTTTGCGTTCAAATAGAGTTTCAGTGACATGCTTTACCAATTGAAGTGGAAAGCCAACTAGTCCTGCTCTAAGAGCCGCAGGGTTTTTCATGTGGGCTTACTAGGAAGAGATCCCATGTCTCAAGTACAGAAAATCACAATAGGAAACATTGTAGGTCCTCATTGAACAGAACTGCTAGCATGGCCACTAGAGCATGACCTCACCAATTTGGATTGATACCTCTGTGATACTTACCTCGACCTCTGCTTTGGAGATATGAAGGCAGACAAATGACTGTAAGAAACATAAAACTAGAAAGAAAGACTCACAACAAATTCTAGAAAATGCACTCACAACTAAATTGATCCTTTACATTGTCAAATTCTACTTTCAGATTCAAAACGTTTCCTGTTTAGAACTCTGTTTTCTGTACTGAAGATCATCTGTTAGACACTGGTATTGTTGAATTCCTCAGTTTGAGGTTCACTCCCTTCATTATCTTCAAGTTTGATCAGAAACCATCTTTTACTTGAATTTTGAAAATCATAACATTTTCTGTTGGCACTGCATCTTGCAACAGCTTTTTTAAAGCAAAAAACTGTTTTTCATTTTTGCCTATAATTTCTTGTCATATTTGTATGCAGCGGTCATATGTTGTATACCCTCCAGAGGGACCACGTCCTCCACCCCCAGAAGAGCTCCGGGAAAGGGCTCGTGAGATAGCTCGTGAGATGGCCCGCAAGAACAATTCTCCCTGAGCCACCGCTTCTTTCGTATCATCGTGGTAAGTTTGATGCTAAAGGTCAAAGCATAACTGTCTGGGATCTTGTTGGTTAATAACAATCGATTTATTTATTTGCGCCAGGTGAAAGTGATGGCATCCAAATGTGACTCAGTTTTGTTTTCATTTCTCGAAAACAATCTGTTGGAGGAGGCGAGCAGCTCATTTTGCTTCAGACTTGTCTAAATTTATGCCAATGGTGTTAAACTAAACATTAACAGTACTAAACAAAGGATGTACTCGGAATAAGCTTGTGATGAATAGTAATAAATGAAGTTCTTTGTCAGTATTGTAAATCTTCAACTTTTGCAATTCTTAATGCTTTGTGAGTTGAATAGTTGTGATACTTTCTCCATAAAAAATCCCTTGTCTCATAGAAACTTCAATACCTTGTTGCCACTTCCCCGTTATCTTTATCTTTACCAATCATTTGTACCTTTTAAGTCATGGTTGTTTAACCATGTGCTTTAGCCATTGTTTCAGTTTGAAACACTTAAATTTAGTACTATATGTCATCAGGACTAAGATTATATATTGTACATGCCCTTAAATTTAGAGAATCACTTCCCTTGATAGTAAATGATGCCCTATGGGCAAAGGGTTCAAATTGTTCATTTCTCTTCTGACGAAACTAAGGACAATTTTTTTTTCCTCCAGCATACCATCCTTCAAGTGCAAACAATGTACAAAACAAAGTAGACAATTAAGTCATTTATACATTTTCATATAGATATATATATATATATATATATATATGTATCAGTGACAAGGCCGACTAGAGGATATTATTAAACTTACCCTGAGGGTTGAGACTATTTCTGTTGATTCATTCTTCAACAACTTCAAGCACAACCATTTCTGTAACTGTTCTTGTACTTTTCCTTTAGTCATTTTCAATTCTTCTGTTTCCCTCCAATCTTGTGGCCGGCTGCTTATTTTACACAAACACAAGACGACAGACATCTTCCATTCTTGAAAATTAAAATCATCCTTTCCATACTAAACTTATATATATGTATTTTTGTTTGAATGGTTCAATCTCATTACCAACCCTTTTAACTCTATAAATGAACATTAGTACTAATGCTTTCTATCCAAGTTCATCACCAATGGCTTCAACATGCCATAAACTTATTCTCCAAACCTTCATCACCTTCCTTTTAATGCAAACACTCACAGCTCAAAACTCTAACCTCTTCAGGGAGTATATCGGAGCATTTTCCAATGGCGTGAGACTCTCCGACGTCCCGATAAACTCATTCATCGACTTTCACTTCATCCTTGCCTTCGCCATAGACTATACAGACACCACTTCCCCTTCCCCTACTGATGGCAAGTTCAACATCTTCTGGGACAACACCACCCTCTTACCTTCCCAAATCTGGTCCATCAAACAAGCCAATCCAAATGTTAAGGTTGCTCTAAGCCTTGGTGGAGATACAGTCCATGGTCTTCCTGCAAACTTCAGTCCTTGTTCCATAGACTCTTGGGTTAATAATGCTGTTATTTCTCTAACAAGCATCATCCAAGAGTACAATCTCGACAGCATTGACATCGACTATGAGCATTTCAGCACCGATGAGGCAACCTTTGCGGCGAGCATTGGGCAGTTGATCACTACTCTGAAGAACAATGGAGTTATATCCTTTGCTTCCATTGCTCCATTTGAAGCAGTGAACAGTTATTACTCAGCCTTGTGGAGAGACTATGCAAGTGTGATAGATTATGTGAACTTCCAGTTCTATGCTTATGATGCAACAACCAATGTATCCCAGTTTTTGAGCTATTATGATAAGCAGAGCTGCATGTACATAGGTGGCAAGATATTGGCTAGCATTTCAACTGGTGTGGATGCTAATGGGTTATCACCTGCAAATGGATTCTTTGATGCATGCACTGTTCTAAAGAAGGAAAATAAACTCCCTGGGATCTTTATTTGGTCTGCTGATGGGTCAAAGGCTGATGGTTTCCCTTATGAACAGGAAGCACAGAAGTTGTTAGCAATACCTTATTATTGAGTGTGAAATAACATGCATAGCTACTATCTGCTTGTTTTTATGTGTTTGTTGGAGGTCTAATATATGCAAAGTTTTACTTTTTGGCAAGTTCTTATGATTTTTTCTGCTTTTGACAGTAAGGATTTTTTTGACTTTGTTATTTTTAAGTTTGTTTTTTACTGCTATAAATTGGTTTCATCCAAATAGTTTGATGAAAGATTTTTAGTGGCTTGATTTCTCTTTGGGTCTCTCTGATTACAATATCTACAAATGAAATATACATGTGCTTTGCTCTTAACCAAGCAAGGTAAAGAGAAATATGGATAAGCAACAGATTTGAATCCTTGACTTTTGATTAAGGAGTAAAATACCCAACTCTCTTATTATGGTAGCTCTACTTATCATAATTTTCAATACGAATGAACTTGTTCAAAATATTTTTCTTCACTTCACCATTAAGATCTGATTCTTGTGGCACATGGCAGCCAATCAAAGAAGTTGTATTTCTAAAACACATTGTACCCTGGCTAGAAAAATTGTGTAAGACTATATAATTTAGAAGTGTTATATATATATATATATTTGATGATGACGACAAGCATCTCCCACAAAGAGATGTCCCTTTCTTCTTTTTAGGAATAAATCACCTTACAATACAACCCCGGGAGCAGTGCACAACTCTCACATGGGACTTTATATTGTTTTTACAAGTTGGGAGCACGAACCAAAGACCGTTCCAACTGCAACGCACATGAGAACCGCTGGGCTACAGTATCATTATCAGGAGTGTGATACTCATTAACATTATCATGTTTATAATTATTTGAATATATAGTTTTAAAAAATATATTTATTTGAAGAGAAGTTGTGAATTAAAAGCAAGCAATTGTTCAGATCTTGAGATTAATTATTGAATCATGTTTGATCGATAGCATGTCATGTGAAAATTACCACACAAGTAATTGTAGCATAGTAATGGGCCAACACCAAATGTTGTAAATATCTCCAAACCGTCCATTTCTAAATTGTAGGTTAAACTTATTGTGAAATTGATAAAGTTATTATTAAAGTAATAAATAATAATGATGGAAATGAAGTTTATCTCTATCTTTTATTTCTGTTTTATATTAAAATTTTATTTTATTTTTTTAAATAATCTCAACAGCTGATGACCAATTAGGAGGGAGATTTGATCAAGGTGCGAAGATCATAGATACTCATCTATCCAAAGACAATCAAAAACAAATATCCACAACATTAGGAATAAATAAATAAATAAATAAGAATATATAAAACGAAGATAAGGGATCTTATTTACTGAGTTTGTTGCTCTCTTAAAATTTTTTGTTTCTGTTAATTATTTTCTTATGTATCCTCATGAGGTTTTATTGTTTTAAATATATATTTTTTTGTACTTTTAAGGACAAACTATCCTATACCCTATCCATACTCACGTTCAAAATTATGTTTTAATCTCAATTATTTATTTATTTATTTTTATAAATTGAACAAGCCACATATCACGGTATGAGCATTAATTGCCCGGCTCTCTTTCGCATACCTACAATCAGAATAATGTTTTAGTCTCAATGGTTTCAATTGTTTATTTTTTCTAATGTCAATGGTCTTTCCTGGATTATATACAAGGAAAAATTATTAATATTACTATCAAACTGAACTAATAAGATATATTTTTAGCTTGGGAAAATATTCAAATTCTTGCTCAAAGTTGCTCTATTGCATAAATTTTCATTGTTTCCATGGCTGCATTCAATAGAATGATCTCTCAAATCCATAAAGTAGCTATTTTTTAAAAAAATTTAATACAAAACTAATTTATAATAAGCTGAAAAAATTTAATTTTTATTTTATATATAACATGTAATCTCTAAGAAAATGGTAGTTTACTCCTGAAAGGTTGAAAGATTGAAAGTTTAACTTTCTTCCAATAAAAAATTTGTGGTCAAATTTATCAATATATATAAAAAAACATATAATAAACAAACTTACTTTATAACAAATTAGAAAAACATGTTCAAAGATTTTTTTTATTAAAAAAAAAAAAAACAAGTTTAATCATGTTAGTTTGTTTGACCCAACTCAAAATCCAATTTGAGGCATTATGTATCACCTCCACGCATCCTATCCTCCCGCATTTCGCAATTTGCTTCTTATAAAAAGATTTTTGGTAATGTTATTTGTTTTTTTAAAATTAGATATTGTTTTTATTTTAATATTTTAAAAATTTATATAAAAATTAAATTTAAATGATATATAACTAAGAGATAAACTTGTTCAAACTCTGCATCAGCTTTTTGTTGAAATAAACACTATTTACCCAACAAAAGATATTTATTTAAATAAATATATTTGATAATTAATTTTAAAATTTTATTAATATTAATAAGTGAAAGTGCACCATTAATCTTCAATGGGGAACAATTTTGTTTGATTAAAGAGCAGGGTGGTTGACTGAACCTAAATCTCTTTAGCTCAACTCTTCTGAGAGAATGATGACAGCAAATATTAAGACAGGAAGTTGGTATTTGTTAAAACATTACTAAACAAATTTAAATTAAAAAAAAAAAAAAACCTATTTCGCCTACATTAATATTTTCACAAGCCACTTATTAAGGGAACAACCGATAATTACCATAAGTTACAAGATTCAATAGGGATACCATCCTATTTGCGGTACAAATCAAAAGAATCTACTTTGGAGCTCATGCCATTGGCTTCCTGATCAATTGACGGTTGGGTCCCTGTGAGGTAACTTCGTAGTTGGTGAGGAATCAATTATGCGGAGTGATAGTGCGTGTCAGAGAACTGTGACTATAAACTGTGGGTGATACCTATAGCCACATATGTATTGGCCCCATAAACAGCAGCCGAGGTACATGCACACAACACTCCTCTACCTCCCTGATTACTAGCCACTCATCTTAGGAAAAAAAAACTACCTCACCTTAGGAAAATATTATTTTGAATCCTCTCCCTTTTGAAGCAAGCACACCCCTTAAAGATAAAATTATTTCCTAAATTATTTCCTTAAACACAGGACAATCTGCCAAAACAACAGAAGAAGGGAATGCCAACAAGATATTATCTTTGTAACAATGAGAACGAGTTATAGTCATTCATCAAATGATCTTATATTCAAACAGGGTCTTAAGCCAATTCTGTAACCTCTTTAGCTATGTATGGTCCTTATTCAGGCTCCTTTTCTCTACTTGCCCACTTGAACTTTAAAGCAGTTGATAGTGTTTCCAGCCTTCTTGTTTGAGTCCAGTTGAAGTGCCCCCAAAAACATTATCACCCACATCCTTTGAAGAGAAATCCAATCAAGTTCTTCTTTCATCAGAGTGGTTCCTTGTTGTTGGGATTTTCCGGTAATAAACAGTGAAAAAGTCTGCGGAAGTCATTGTAGCAATTTCACTGTTCACTACACTGTAGTGATTTTACTGTTCACGTGCTATATGTATGCGAGCGCAAGCTTGCCCGTGAACCTTTCTGTCTACCCTCTGTGGTCCGTATGTGGGCGCAAGCAGGGGCGGAACCAAGGGGGGGCTAGCAGGGGCTGAAGCCCCCCCCCCCGGCGCCGGAGAAAATATTTTTTAAACAATATAAGATTTGGTGTTTTTCGATTTTTCTATACTTAATTTCATATAAATTACAATATTTGGACATATAAATGTGTAGAGTGTGGGAGTGCTTCAATGGTTAGTGGGTTTATTCATAAGATTTTGGACCTTTTGATCCACCCAAGTTCAAATCCCACTTCGTGCATTTTTTCACATTTTATTTTTAAATTTAAAAATTACTATTATTTCAAAATTTTAATAAAATAAATCCTAAATAAAATTTTTTTTATTTTGGTTATCATTGTAGCATATATCTTATATGCTAGAGTGAAACAACAAAAGTTTTTTATAAATAATAGTTTGGTTGTTTGTAGTGAGGAGGATCAATTTTACCATATTTTAAAAAAAAAAATACAAACTTGAGATGTATTCTTATTAGTTGAATTATTAAAAATCTCATATATTTTCTATCGGTAATAACAAAATTGTAAATTATACTTTATATTTTTTTAATATGTGTATTCAAATTTTGGTTATATTAGCACATTATTCTTCATTTAAAATAATTATTTTGTTAGATTATTTTTTTACTTTTTATTTTTTTGTTTTGCCTTTAGGCCTCAGCCCCCTCTACCATCAAGTCCTGGTTCCGTCCCTGGGCGCAAGCTTGCCCGTGAGCCTTTCTAGTTACAAATTTACTGTAGCAAAGTTATTGTTTACAGTAATGTTCATCAAACTGTAGCAAAATCACTATTTATGTGCGAAGCTCATGCTCCCGCAAATCGCCAAAAACTTCACTGCCGATCTTGTGCGGCCCGTATACTGCTTGCATACTCTGCAAACTGTTAAGCAATATAGTTGTCTATCCATCTTTGTATATCTGCCATATTTATATACCTATGTATAAATATATATATATATATATATATATATATATACATTTGCCGCGTGTCGCATTCGTATCTCGCGTGATGTTACATTTGTCGAGGATCGTCCTTTCTTTGTCCCTTCTACTTCTTCATCTACTCACTCATCCACTACATCGGCTGATGTCCAGTTTCTTACCGTGTCACCACTACCTACTTTACCACTTCCTGTGCTACCCACACCATCTCTCCGTTTCCCACCTCCACTTGTGTCTCGATCATCCTCTACTCCATCTGTATCTTCGTTGCCTGTTGATCTTCCTGTCCAGGTTCCTATCCAAGCTCTTCCCTATCACTATGTTCGTTGTTTTCGCCATCCTCCTGAGCATTCATCCTTGGAGACTCCGGCTTCCTCCAACGAGTGTCCTGTGGATAATCCTCCTGCACGTCGCTATCCCTTTTAAGATCGCCATCCCCCGAACGCTTCAATCTTGCTTATCAGCTACTTGATCTACCACTCCTTTTCTCCAGTGGCCCTCTAGAGCCAGCTTCTTACCTGAGGTTGTTCAGATTCTTGAGTGGCAGGCTGCTATGTCCGCTGAGTTGGAGGCTCTCGAGCGCATTTCTACATGGGATTTGGTTCCCTTTCCTCCTAGTGTGGTTCCTATTACCTGCAAGTGGGTCTATAAGGTCAAGACTAGCTCTAACGGTTCCGTGGAACAGTACATGGCTCGTCTTGTGGCTCATGGTTTTCAACAGGAATAGTGCCACAATTATGATGAGACTTTTACTCCAGTGGCTCATATGACTACCATTCGAGCTCTTATTGCTGTCGTTGCTGTTCGTCGATGGTCTCTCTTTTAGCTTGACTAGAAGAATGATTTTCTTCATGGGGACCTTCAGTAGGAGATGTACATGCTTCCTTCCCCAGGCCCCTCCTCTCCTTTTGGCCTTGGCTGTGCTTACGACGTACCCTTTATGGTCTCAAACAGGCTCCTTGGGCCTAGTTTGCACGTTTCAGTTCCGTTGTGACCGCCACTGGTTTTCAGCCTAGTCTGCATGATCCAGCTTTGTTAGTGTACTCCTCTCGTAGCCAGACTCCTTTGTTGCTTTATGTGGATGATACGATCATCACTGGTGATGACCCTGCTCATGTAGTGTTTGTCAAGCATCGCCTTCAACAGCACTTTCAGATGACTGATCTTGGTCGGTTGAGTTATTTTTTGGGCATTGAGGTCACCTCTACTTCTGATGGTTTTCAGCTATCCCATCAGCGTTACACTTTTGATATTCTGGCTCAGGCCGCTCTCTCTGACTCTCGCATCGCGACCACTCCTATGGAGCTTCATCTTCAGTTGCGTCCTGATGAGGGGGCTCTCTTGTCTGATCCGACACGCTACCGTCACTTAATTGGGAGTCTGGTCTATCTTACCATCACCTGACCAGACATTGCTTATGTTGTGTATGTTTTGAGTCAGTTTGTCAGTGCACCTACTTCTGTTCACTATACTCATTTGTTGCGGCTTTTGCGCTATCTCCAGGTAACTCCGTCTCGGGGTATCTTTTTCTCCTATCACAGTTCTCTGCAGCTTCGTACATACTCTGATACTACTTGGGCTAGTGATCCGTCTAATCATCGTTCTGTTACTGGGTTATGTTTGTTCTTGGGTTCTTCTCTCATTGCCTGGAAGTCCAAGAAGCAAACAGGTGTTTCTCGGTCCAGCACCAAGACTGAGCTCCATGCCATGACCACTACTGCTGAAAAAATTGTTTGGTTGCGTTGGCTCTTGCAAGATCTTAGTGTTGCTTCTCATGCTCCAACTTCCCTTTATTGTGACAACACTGGTGCATTCACTCTCCAAGCATATTGGTGTTGATGTTTTCTTTTTGCGTGACCAGTACAACAAAAAAATCCTAACTCCCCAATTTGTTCCTTCCAAGCGCCAACTTGCTGATTTGTTCACCAAGTCTCAGACACAAGCGCAACATGATTTTCTATTATCCAAACTCTCGGTGCTTAATCCCCCGTGAGTTTAAGGAAGGGGCGTGATAGGCAATACAGCTGTGTATACAGCTGTCTATCCATCTTTGTATATCTGTCATATTTGTATACATATGTATAGATATATATTGTCACACCCCGACCCTAGCCAGGCACGTGGCAACAGCCACGACAACAATGAGTGTACCCTACAACATCCTACCTCCTAGTCATAGTAAGGCTCAAAACAAACCCGCTACCACAATGAACTGAAGAGGGAGACAACGTCCATTATAGAACCAGCCAGGATTCCAAATACAACCAGAAAATACAAATACAAGAACAATACACAAGAGTCAAGTCTATTGGATCCATAAAATTTACATGCACACTGTACTAACCTAAACAAGTAGAAAAGAGTAGGTCACCCTACTGCCTGCCTAGCACAACCCAGTCCAATGTCGCAGCCTGAGAAAGAAGAACATAGAGTACTGAGTAACAAATATTACCCAGTGAGTGGTGACAGCATAGATTAGGGCTGTGCACGGTCCAAAACCGGACCGGACCGGTCCAAAACCGGACCGGACCGGTTAAACGGTTTCTTTATTATTGGAACCGGACCGGACCAAATAACAGAGAAAATCGGACCGGTCCAAACCGTTTTGGACCGTTTTGGACCAATTTGGTCCAATCCGGTTCGATCCCGGTTTTTATGAATTAAAATTAAATTAATAGAATGGTCATTTAATATATAGAGTTAAAAACAAACAATTAGCTTCATTAGCAATAGAAAATTTACATATATATATAGAGAGAGAGAGAGTTTAAGGTAAAAATAACTAAACAGGGTAAACCGGTCCGGTCCGGTTTGGACCGCGGTTCCAAAACCTGGAACTGGACCGGACCGGTCTGGAACCGGTTTCAAAACCGGACCGGGCCGGTTAATAATGAAACCGGTTGGAACCGGACCGGCGGTTCAAAAAAAACCTGTCCAGTCCGGTTTACGGTTTAACCGGTTTTTTTGAACATCCCTAGCATAGATATTACAGAATAGTAAAGCATTCCAAATAGTAATTACCACAATAATAATAACATATAAGAGTAGATCCAGGTATTCAACAGATTAACAGTTAACACAATATTTCAAAAATAGTACAGGTAAATAACATTTTCCAACACATTGAGCACCGCTCAATACAGGCTGGCCTCAAAAAATTCCCAAGCTAATCGTAGCTGCAACTAGCTACAGGACCACCAAGGTGTTTTAAAACTTTTAAAATTTACAATACTGCCTTCCTAGGTGTTAGCCACTGAGATTCCCGTGTGGTGACCCCGGGTTTCTCACATATAAGAACTCCCTGTCAATGGCTCCACACACCTCTTAACCATGGTAAACTCAGGGTTGACCACGCCACCTCCCATTAGGCCGGACCGTGGAACCCCACATTGCAGTGTTGGACTAAAGTCCACTGTCACCATCAAAATCCGAATGCCACAGTGCAATTCTTTTCCGATCCCAACTCTAGGAATCAAGTATACGATGCTTAAATACGGAAATATACATCAATCCATATTGCCTTTGCATGTAAAATATGTATACATATACACGTAAACATGTTTCTTTCAAAATACATATGTATAAGTATACTGGAATCATCTTTGCCAAAATAACTCCATACTCAAAATATCCATATATATATATATATAGCAAATGAAATCTGGTTTAGCATCAAATTCATGATATAACACATATAAAGAAATGCTATCATACTCTTATTAAATATATGGAAATTAACAATTAAACCACTCACAGAACCAGTCGTCTCGTCTTGAGACGCGCTCACAGGTCGGCAATTTCCTTCCCCTGGGAGGAAGCTTCACCACCTAGAGTCAAACAAAGAATCCAAGAACAAATGAACACCAGAACGGAAACTAAAATACATGTGAATACAAGGTTACATGTTGAACATGTAACTCTAAGTGTTAGGGGATAACAACATCATTTTGGACCAAAACGACCTCAGATCAAAGTAAAACAAGTTCCAATGAGTTATAAGGAAGAAGGGCTTCGATTTGGACCAAAGAAATACAAGAAAAGGCCAAGGTTGGGTGCTACAGTGTTTTCGGAATTGCTACAATAAACCGCGAATTTGCTATAGTAAACCGGCCTTAATTGATGGTTTATCGATGATTTACAACTCTAAATCGCGAAATTTCTTCACAAACATACACACAAATGAATCATAAGATAGAGGGCTTCGATTTGAGTCCAAAAACAACTCAAACCAAGGTTGATTTCTAGGGTTTCAAGAATTTTCAAAAATAATTAAATGCGAAGAAAATACAAGAAGAAAACCTTGAATCGAAGCCTTACCAAGCTCAGGAGAATGAGAGGAAGAGAATAGAAGTGTTGGTTCACCGAAATAGCTCGCCGACAAATTTTTTTTTTTTTTGAAAATCAAAGGTTCGGCCGAAATGAAGGAAAAGAAAAAAAATGGGAAACAAAGAGATAAGAAGTGAATGAGAGCCAGAGAGCCACGTTGCTTCTTTATCCATTCAATTTCAGATTTTTTTTTTAATTAAAATTACCTAAATACTCCTCTAATAGAAAATAAAGAGGAATGAGTCCAAAAGACCATTTTGCCCCTGTTTTCGACTGGCTTTCACACACAACCTATTGTGCAGTCATGCAAATATGCCATTAGTGCAAAATGACCATTTTGCCCTTAATGCATGCACAAAAATCAAAAAAGAAGCAAGAGGTCCAAAAATTGGGACAAAGTACCACATATATACATCTATGCAACCTTGTTCTAATTGATATGAGATTATCTAAGTTTAACACAAACAACCTTGTAGAGCTTCCTTGAGGCTTGAAATGTCTTCCCAAGTCTTCTACAACCCTTCAATGATTCAAAACAAGCATAAAACATTACTAAACACCTCAATTCTTGTTAGAATGAGATGATCAAACATATAACAATGCAAGACAACGATTTTAGCATGGAAAACCCTACGAATCGAGGGAAAAATCACAGGACTCCTTAGAGCCTCTTAAACATGCATCCACTATGTCAACAATGGGTTACAATGGTTTCTCTCTAGGTAACTAGAGGTTTACATGCATGAGGGCAACAACATTCATAAGAGAGGGTTTTGTATGACATTACCACCTTTATCATCACCAAAGATGGATAACAAACAACAAATAGAGGTAAAGGAAAGATCAAACCTAATCAATAGGTAGGGCTTCTTGCAAGGAATCTCCTCCCGGAGTTTAAGTGAGATTCGGCGATGTTTGGCAGTCTGATCTCCTTGCCCTAGCTCCCTTTCTCCCCTCTTTTGGGTTCTTGGTGGTAGCTCTTTCTCTCTCTTTCTCTCTTCCTCACATGTTACAAGTCACCCACACACCAAGAATGACTCATTCTCCTTCACAAAAGAATGAGAGAATTTCACCCTGCAAAATTACTTTCATGCCCTACACTTCTTCATTATTGACATAGCTTCATTTTTCATTTTTAACTTGGGCCAAGCCCAAGCTTTATTTCTCTTTGTTGGTAGCCCACCAAATGGGCTGAAACCCAACACTTGTTTATGTTTTTCCAAAATCATCCCATCTTCTGTTTAGCCTGAATAAAAACATGGAACATAAATAACAGCTGAAGAAATACCAGACTTATCTGTGAATACCTCATCCTACAATAAATTCACCCAAACACTTCATAAGAGATCTCTAGTTTCATGTCAACCTGAACATTTAATGGACTTTTATTTTCCTAATAATATAAAAAGAGTAACAAAGATTAAGATCGGAAGATTTATACAGCGGATAAAAAGTAGATTGAAACTGTATGAATTGTTTCCAAGGGAGGAGTGTGTTGTGACCCAAGATTAATTGTTGCTTAAGATGCTTTATTGAACAAATATATATATATATATATATATATTGTTTCCATGGCTTCATTTAACAGAATAAACTTCAACCACAGCTATTTTATGTTCTAGTGTCTTTACTTGACCAGTAACATATATTTCTGCTACTTGCTTTCCCTCTTCAATATCATTGTTTCTTTCTTTCTTTATTTATTTATTTAATAAAATGTGCACAAATCACGTGTGTTCAGGATCATATAGAAGCGGAGTTAATCTTTTAACATATATGTGCATTCATCTTGTGTGTTAGGGTTCGAATGTGTTTTCTCAATAAGTTCGAATATTTTACAAAAGAGATTCAATGTAAATAAACAAAAAAATTATTGATATTTTTTAATTAATTAATTATTTATTTATTTTGTGCAGTAGGAGGAATGAAGTTTCATAGGAAGAGGCTGCTGTTCTAAAAAGACAAGAAGAGCTGATTCAAGAGGCGGCAGTGGGCCAATGGCTGCTGGACTGAAAACGAAAATCACGCCATGAAAAAGAGGTTAGCCTAACTCCATTGATTGATTGATTGATTCCAGGTATTAAATTATCTTTTACTTTATTGACTTGCACTAAGTCCATAAGTATTGATTTTAGGGTAATTTAATAAAATGACCCTCCTTTTTTTTAATTAAACCAAATGGCCTTAGGGTCATTTTAATTGTCAAAATGGTCCTAGGACATCACATCACCCACATGGGTGATGTAATATGCTGACTGGGCGGCTAATGTGGCATTTTTAAATAAAAAATCATGATTTTTTTCATTTTAACCCCTGAATTGTTTTCTAATCAATAAGTTGGCTTATTCTTGGGTTTTTTTTGACCAAATTTTTTTTTAAAAAAAATTATTAAACTTTTAAATAATTTTTTTAAAAATATATAAGTGTGTTTTTTAATTTAAATCCCCTATTTCTTTTATAATTAACAAATTATCTTTACCCTTTGATTATTTAACTTTAAAAAAATATGTATTTTTTTAATTTATTAAAAAAATTAATTTTAAAAAATATATTTGAATATGAAAACACAAATTTTAAAATTTTAACTTTTAAAATTATTAAACCTTTAATGAAACAACTTTTTAAGCAATATATAAGTGGTTTTTTATTTGTATTATAATTAACAAAAACTCTTTGATTACTTAACCCAAATTTTGCTTAAAAAAATAATGTAATTTTTTTAATTTATTAAAAAATTAATTTAAATAATATACTTGAATATGAAAACACAAATTTATTTTTTAATTATATAGTCGAGTTGGGGCGAAAGCTACGAAGAAGATGATGCTGACATGGCGAAAATTTTGCTGTTGTGGACAATTTTGATGGCATGGAGCCTCCAACTCAGATGAGTGACATGGCAATAAGATCTAACTGTGTTTTTTCGGCAGCCACGTCAGATTTTTAAATATAATTACTTACGGATGACCTAATTGAGAAATATATTATTTAAATTAATTTTTTAATAAATTAAAAAAAAAATTACATTATTTTTTTAAGCAAAATTTGGGTTAAGTAATCAAAGAGTTTGTAAATTATAATACAAATAAAAAGCCACATTTATATATTGCTTAAAAAGTTGTTTCATTAAAGGTTTAATAATTTTAAAATTTAAAATTTTAAAATTTGTATTTTCATATTCAAATATATTCTTTAAAATTAATTTTTTTAATAAATTAAAAAAATACATATTTTTAAAAATAAAATTTGGGTTAAATAATCAAAGGGAAAAGATAATTTGTTAATTATAAAAGAAATAAGAGATTTAAATTAAAAAAAACACACTTATATATTTTTTAATTTTAATAAATTTTAAAAGTTTATTAAATTTTTAAAAAAAAAATTGGTCAAAAAAACCCAAAAATAAGCCAACTTATTGATTAGAAAACAATTAAAGGGTTAAAAAAAATCAAGATTTTTTATTTAAAAATGCCACGTCAGCAGCCCAGTCAGCATATCACATCACCCATGTGGGTGATGTGATGGTCCTAGAGCTATTTTTGACAATTAAAATGACCCTAGGGCCATTTGGTTTAATTAAAAAAGGGGCATTTTATTAAATGGCCCATTGATTTTATGTCAAGTTCTGTGCCCTTGAAATAGTTTTTGATAGCTAATAGAATCATCTACTCATTAATTAATTCATAGTGATTAATATTGTTTTATTTTATTTTTTTTTAATTTTTGGGTTTAAACCATTATGGTTTTATTAGACTAGAAGCTTAACTTTTCAAGTTTCAAAGTATAGACAAGTTGTTTGTGTGTGTATGTATATATTACTCATCTCTTTTAGTTTTAAGATAAAAAATAAATTATATTTTAAATTTTAATTAAATTAGTTTAATGCTAGCTGATTATAGTTTCCTTATTGATAATTTTTTTATTATTATGTATATAGTTGTATGAGAGATTATTTTTATAAAACGCTACTTCCTCCGTTTTCCATTTTGAAATATGAGTTGTTTTAAGAAAAAAAAATATTTTAAATTAGTTGTCATTTTATAATATTAATGCAATCTTTTTTTTTTTCAATTTTACCGATCTTCAATTTACTAAATTATATAGATGAAAAAAAGTAATATATAGTCCAAAAAAAATTTGTTTCAAAAAAAAAAGTTTAGTACTTTTAATTTGATTGATTTTTATGTTAAATTTTAAAAAATTTAATGTTATTTTTAATTTTTATATAACATATTTAAATGATATGTATTTTGGAATGAAAGGAGTATTTTTGAGGGGAAGCTTTGAAACATTAATGTATATATATATATATTATATTCTGTGTATATTAGTATTAGTATTCAATGTGGTTTGTTGGGTGTTTAACTTGTCTATCATATTCAATATCCTTCCGGCCGACAACGATGACTATTCAACTCTCACTTGAAATTACTTTTTAATCCAGTACCAAGTAGGCAAGTACCAACAAGCGACAAGACTTCAACCAATTACAATCAAGCAATCAGCCAAAGAATAAATCAAGTCAATGCTAGTCTTGGTGGTTGATTTGTCAAAGCGAAATAAAAATATAACTCTTCATCTTTATTGCTATATTTATTTATTTATTTATTTTTTATAAAAATTATAACGTGTGGCCTAACAAATAAATTGTTTAATGAATTTTTAAAAATTTATTATATAGAGTTAATTCATATCTAATAAGACAATAATAATCCATTACATGTGTTTAAAATGATATATAATATACCATAATAATATAATAATAAATTTTTCTCGTTTTATAATCTTAAAAGAATAAAAATATAACTACTTCTACAATAGATTTAGTAAATAATATTATACCATATTTTACTCATTATTATTACGGTTTTGACCGCGAATGAGTTTGACCATTTGTCTTTCCGCTCGTGTTCACAAATTTTTTTATATGACAACAAACAATGTTTGACCATTTGCTAAAATTTTCCACCATTCATTCAATTAATTTGAAGAGAAAAACAAACACACAAAAAATGAAAAAAAACCAAAATCCATCCATAAGTCAGTCTTCATCCCACTCGCTAAGAAACTTCAACACGTCAATCTTTATTTTTTTTTAAAAAAAATCTCTATACACACACACACACACACACATACATACATATATAGCCATGCATGTGCATCTCCATTAATTCTACTCTAATAAAACAAATGGCTTCAACCATGCATAAACTCATTCTTCTCCAAACTCTTATCACCATCCTCTCAATGCAAACACTCACAGCTCAAAACTCCAACCTCTTCACGGAGTACATCGGAGCAATATTCAATGGTGTGAAGTTCACCGACGTCCCGATAAACTCCTCCGTCGACTTCCACTTCATCCTCGCCTTCGCTATCGATTATACAGACACCTCTTCCCCTTCCCCTACCAATGGCAACTTCAACATCTTCTGGGACTCCACCAATCTCTCACCTTCTCAAGTCTCATCCATCAAACAAGCCAATTCAAATGTTAAGGTTGCTCTAAGCCTTGGTGGAGACACAGTTCATGATGTTCCAGCAAACTTCAGTCCTACTTCCATAGACTCTTGGGTTAGCAATGCTGTTAGTTCTCTTACAAGCATCATCCAACAATACAACCTCGACGGCATCGATATCGACTACGAGCATTTCAGCACCGATGAAGCAACTTTCGCTTCGAGCATTGGACAGTTGATCACTACTCTGAAGAACAATGGAGTTATATCATTTGCTTCCATTGCTCCATTTGACTCAGTGAACAGTTATTACATGGCTTTGTGGAAAAACTATTCAAGTGTTATAGATTATGTTAACTTTCAGTTCTATGCTTACAGTTCTGACACAACAGTGACTCAGTTTGAGAGTTATTTTGAAACTCAGAGAGGGAATTACAATGGTGGTAAAGTCTTGGCTAGTATTGGCAGTGCTGCAGGAAGTGGAGGTTTATCACCTGCAAATGGATTCTTTGATGCTTGTCAAACTCTGAAGAGCAAAGGTGAGCTCTCAGGGATCTTTATTTGGTGTGCTGATAACTCCATGGCTAATTCTTTTGCTTATGAGAACCAAGCCCAAAGTTTGTTGGCAAGTGGTTGATTAAATGTTTTGTACTTGAGATTTTATATAGTTTTTATTTGGAGTATAATTAAATATATATTATATTAATAAGAACTGGTGGTTGAGAAGACGCACTGATTAAATTATTGTGCACCTTGGTTGACTTGGAAAACAAAGTCATGCATTCATTTAATGTTTGTAGGTACTAATTTGAATCTTCACCAAGGAAAAGTCCTGGCTTGCTTTTGTTGAATAATTGATGATATAATTCTATGAAAGTATTCCATCCTAATTTCAAATACATATATATATAGTGAATGGGTCAATTTTTTTTGTATTTTTTGTTGTTAATCTAAACAGAGGTAAAATGATCAGAGTGAGATATCAGTGACTAATAAATAATTTATCCTTAAAAAAATATAAGCAGGCACACAACACAACAAGTCACCTCCAAAGTATTGAAATACTTTATAATTAAAGCTGAGTTTTCCTGACCAGTCTAGAGTTGATGTCCTGGTAAATTGTATAACAAAGATTATAAATCTTAATTAAAAAGAGAAAAAAAAATACCAGGAGGAGGCATAAATCACATTTCTATGTTGAACTTCATACTTCAACATCCAGAAATAAAATAATTGATAAGAAATTTTTATTTTTATTTTTTTCCAATCCATGTTAAACACTGTAAATCAACCTGACATTGATGGCATTACCAAATCCAGTAGGTCTAGCAAGTAAAGTATACAATTACCATCAGAATACCAAATCCTTCAGTAACAAAAGAATAGTAGATAATAATCTATTCTTAAAGAATCAATCACTTCCAATAAACGACGACGATGAAGAAATGCTTACGTTTAACCAGCCTTACAAGATAGATGCTTCATGCTTGTCATAATTTCACCCCTATCCTTCAGTCCAGAGAGCATATGTGATCCACAGGCAAGGGCACAGAAAAACAAGGCCCTATCCCACAAATGGATGCATGGTGATCAGATTGATTGAGGTCTCACTGAGTGCAGCAAAGAAATCAAATTGAGAGGAATGGCAATAAATGGCAATGAGTTTAATACTCTAATCTGTTCTTGGCCGATTGGCACCGGTTCTGTGAGCACTATTGTATAGAGGCAATAGAGAGATAGAACCATGTTTCCTTCGCCCGTAACACCGCCAATAGAAAACAAATATTGCCAACAATATGCTGAGGGGAATTGCCCATCTGTCATATTTGTGATGCACATAAAGAAATTATTTGATGTGCAGGTATAACTGAATTCAAGTGGTTGAGATTTTGAACAAAATCAAGTTACCTATCCAAGTCGAGGAATCGGCTGTACACAATGGTTTCCCAGGTAGTCACAATGGCATGCCAAGCAGGATTGTAGTACAGTGATTCAGCAGACCAGAACATCCTTGTGTATGTCTCCAAGAAGATAAACATCACCCACGCACCGATTTCGAGCAACATGAACTTGATGACAAATCGCCCAACCACAACCATGACAAGGGAGAAAGCGACCAGCCAGTTGAAAAGCCTCTGGTTGTATTCCTTGATGAATAGAATGCGTCCCTTTCCAAGCATCTGATGACAAGGCATAAATTCATATAACCTTTTGACTAAACATAATACGAACTATGAAAGTGGTGCTAATTGGACATTAAAAGGGAAATGTGTTTCTCAGGACCCCAAATTTCACTTCAACTTATTATTTCAGGGTCAAAACAAGTATGTAAAAAAGAAGCAAACAAAACTGACTGTATATTTTCACAATATTTGTCTCCTGTTAAGGTCTAAACAACAATACAGTAGTCAAGACAAATCTTAAGGTGAAACATGATTCAGTCTAGGAATTTTCCCAAAACAAACAGGCTCCAAATATTGTGGCCAATACTCAGCAACCACCTCATTTAAAGGCAACAACAATAGCAGCACTACTGCCATCAAGGTGATCTGAACTGGTATACCTGAATTTTAAGATAGAAAAACCAAGAGGTCTGGAAGCATGTAATGACAAGCCACCCCCTAATAAAAAGTCAACAAATTCCTTCAAAACCTCGAAATCCTAATAACCTTATGCTACAAAAAGTATACCTTTCAGAAACCCAAAATGCAAAATAACCAGACAACAAGAAGACATCGCATTACTGGTTCTTGTCCTCTTTTATTGCACTCAACCAAACCATTCCTTGTGAAAATATTATGTGAAATTGGGTCCATGAGAACAGCCCTTTGTGACATTTTGCAGTACAGATTTGATTCACTCAATACATAATATTGGCAGGGAAAGAAATAAATGAGCCTGAGAACTACGTTATATCACTCATTTAATCATGGAATGCCTAATTATCAACACATCTATATTCTATAATACAGTACCAGTGTAGTATTCATCTAGGCAACATGCATACTCTCTACAGTTCATGAGAAACGTCCACATAATTTGCTGAAAAAGTAGAACACAATCAGGTATGTTGCTTCTCCTGCAATTACTAAAGATACAAAGTCTTCATTTATGAGTCAAGAAACTCCTTGTTCTATATTGATTATACCAGAATGGTAAATGTGGTCATGCGTCATTTTTATGACAGCTTGTCAACTTTCAGCACCATTGTTTCATAATCCATCCAAGAACCCAAGTCAGACAAGGGCTGCACCAAGCTATTTCATAAAGGTTTGTGCCAGGACTATACAGTAAAATTTCACTACATATCCACAAGCCAGTCCACTACTAAATTTCACTACACCAACTCATGGCTCACTAAATAACCATTAACAGGCTATCCTTCAGTCTTCACTACACTTATTTTGATTTTGTTCTTGAAATAGAAGCAGAACATGGCCATTAATTGTCTTCATGGGTTCACACTGTCTCATGCCCAAAATTCGTCTGACAAAAATTATCTCCTAATGGTGTCTACAAAAGGACCAACTTGTCATGTGGAATGTCTAGATTTTTGCAGGGATTTGATCCACTCAAATACAACTTAATATGGACCAAAGTTGTAGATTTCAACAGAAAACCAGCAGCCAAAATTTTAGGTTAAAAAATGCTCCATATCTAAAAGAAGATATTCCACTAGAATATTAAGTAACAAGGCTAATTTATTGAGCAAAAGGAAACACAAGAAGGGACATGATAATCAGTTTAATGGACTACTCAAAAAAGTTTAAACTGGGATTTGAATAGAATTCTATAAATATTCTACGAGTCCATTGAAGCTTCAAGTAAGATTGCAACCCCATTATCTTCATATGCAGGCCCCAAGATAAATATATGCAAATAATGAAAAAATGCAGACAACAAAATATCTGGGACCTAACCTTTGCCATTCTCTGTTCATAATTCTTTTTGGAAGGCCCAACACAATCTTCTTCAAAACTCTGATTGCATTGCAGAAAACCAGCATTGAACTTTGCCATTGAGGGAAGCCTTAAGACTTGAAGCTGATCCATTTTATCCTCACAATCTGTATATAACCTCTCACATACCCTTGATGACTCATACTCATTTGCTAAAAGATAGCTTTTGTATGCCTATACAATATAGAGTGAGTTCAGTAAAAAACAGAAAATAGGATATGCAAATGCATACACATTAATAAACACACAAATCACTGCAACAGGTAAATGGCAAAATTTGTAGGGTGTTTATTTTGGCAATTATTGGCATAAACTAAAGCAATATTGATTCACAAACCACATATATGTATATATATATATTCAAGCTGTATGTTTTGATAAAATTCCAACATTTTATAAGAGTAAGGTCCAGGAATTTCTTAAACAACCCTGTTCGCCTCAAATAAATGACATGTAAATAAAGTAGTCTCATCTAACCTTCTGTATTTCATCATCAAGTTTTACGACAGATTTCTCTGCATGATAGTGACCAAAATGCTGCTCATCAAAAAGTTTCCTCACTTGCTTGCTGGACTCATCATGGGCAAGCTGCAGCTTGTCCTCTGGCAGTGGTAGGAACAAGGTATCCATCTGTTGATTGTACAATTTCAAGCAACGCTCCAGAATACCCTTATTGAAAACCTCAACAAGAGAACCCGTTGATGGAATTTCACCTTTGTTCAAGGCTTCCAGAATCTGAAAAGAACATGAACAAAATCAGATAAACTAAACCCTGAATGTAATACTAACACCCAACCTTCAACAGTTAAAGTCAATTATAGAATACAAGCATCAAATAAGTAAATATTTAAGTGATATCACAATGTGATAATTTCTAATACACAACAGGAAATAAAATAGTTGCACAAACTAAAAGCACCTGCTCCAGAAAAGATACAAACTCCGGCCCATTTAGATGTTTACCCTGCACAACTTTTGGATGAATGATAGATGCAACAACTTGCTTCAATTTTTCTCTTTTCTCCACATACGATGGCTCAAGTTCACTGTCCAACATTTCACAAAGTTTTGTCCTATGAAGATGAGGCTGCAATGCAAGTTAGCAATATGTGACATTTACAGGAAAAGGTACAACATCAAAAAATATTGAATATTTATATTAGACAACCATAATAAGACATTGTGAAAAATGAAAAGGTATGAATTTAATCAGGTAAAATCTGCTTATATTGAACCTTTAAACACTAGCAAAGAAATAAGGTATCTGGTTTATTTGATGAAAAATGAAATCATTCTAAAAGAAAGCAGCTGAATGCTCTTACATCATTCAAAGAACTTTGAATGGAGCATTCATATGTTTTGGTGCATGATTGCCTGGCTAGTTCCTTTTTTCCTTGTATTACTACCAAATCCCCATGTGTATTTGACTATGTTGGGAAGCAACTAGGTAGGCAATTGTAGTAAATGGAGACCATGCACCTGGAAGTACTCCAAAAGCTTGGATTTAAGACACAGACTGATTTGGTTTATGTGGAAACCAAATAAAGTTGATAAATATAAAATATGAGATCCTTGGTTTGATTTGTTAAAAAATACAGTCAAGAAACTAAAAAGTATGGTTCATGATTAGTGACAAGATTGCCACTAAAAAGGGCAATGAAAACAATAATGCCATTGGTTAATTTATTCGATGCAGTGCTTTTAATGGTGGATCAAATTTTTACAAGCCCTGAACTAAATCAAATTTATCAACTAGCCAAGCAAGAAAAACCAAAAAACAAAATGATTAATTGACACAAGACTTGCTTGCAGGTCCAATTAGAGCCAAAACAAATTGAAATTGCTCCTGACTGCATATCATATTTTAAGCTTGTAGAGGCTACAATATTCGAATGAACTGACTAGCAAAGGATTTTACACTTAATGCCAAATCTATCCAGTAATGCATTTTTTTTTTAAATATAACATCATCAAGTTGATCTCATTCTGAAAAAAAAAAAGGTCTTCTCTCTTCTTTGCTTCATAATTCAGCTAATATTTGTTGAATACCATGTAGATGGATATTTATTAGCACAATCCAAATCCATGTTCATCAAGAAAAAGTTGATTATTCAGCAACTAAATAAACAACCATTCAACTGGAAAACAGCATGAAATACATACCTAACACGGA